>NC_089528.1:30916295-31285045 GCF_963924715.1 Thunnus thynnus
CCACACTTTTCAGTTACTCACTGAGTTAGTCTTGATTACTCATAGTAATGTGGTGAGCATTAGTACATGGCAACAATTACAGATGTACTGTACCAAACTATCAGATTCTTACGCTACTGACACACACCCACTAAAGCTGTCCCATTGATCTTTAACCATATCATTTTTCCAGTTCAATCGTCCCAGCATTTTTTGACATGCAACAGTTAGAGGAGCATGTTGATATATTTTGTCTTTATTTGTGTACAATGTTCAGACAGACTACACTACTTGTTTGAATATTGACATTTTAAATGACTTTTGAATGTTTAGCTACCTGAATAAACTCCATGCTTTGTTCAATTACTTTATAATTGTGTACAAATGTTTAGCATCATTCATTTATAATGTTAATAAAGTGAGACACGGTTTGAAAGAAACACTTTGAAGTTTTATAATTTGTCTTAACATTTGAAGTCACAATTCAAATGGCTGTTTATTCACTGTTGTAAATACTGTCTGAGTAATTATGTCAAGTAACAAGGTTTGTGGAAAAAATATTTAAAATTTAAACTCACCACAGTCCTCACTGTTAGCAGTCAGTTAGTTAAAGTTTGTCTTTGACAAACCAAATCTACTCAACAGTGACATGTTCCATCTTTGGTTAAAGCATGTCTCAGGTTAAAAAAAATGAATATATTCCTGCACTACCTTCTGACCTTTGTATCCAGGCAGACATGTTTGCAACAAGGTGGTTGACTAAAAACACATGTACAACTAACTGCATCATTGTTTTATGTCCCAGAGAACTACATGCTAGAGGATGTGAATAAGTGTCATCGCTCTGCAGGAGAAAGATGTCGACGGTTTGGATCGCACTGCTGGGGCTATTCGAGGCTGTGCTGCCAGAGTTTTCCACCATTCACTTCTGAAATGGATAATTATGAACCTGGAGTCTACACAGAGAAGCTACTGGAAGCCACCAAGCTCCTCACTAACACAGGTACCACACAAACATTATGTAATGAAACCAAGAACAGTAATGTGTTTGTTTCTGCCAATAGACTGCACTTACATGCAAGTGATTTGACTAGTTGTTGAGTATTCAGATGTTGTTCTTGTTAGTTGAAACTCACTGTAGTACTCACTGTTAGTAGTCACACAATAGTCTGTCGAGTAGTATGTCGTTCATTTTTCTGTTTATGGTAAAAATCTGTAAATATGCCAAATGTGAAAAGTTCAAATTAACAGTAATACACAAGCTACTGTTAATTTACACTGCTTGTAACAGTATTTTGCTGTAAAAGTAGAAAATAACAGTTTTATGCTCTATTTATAAAGGCACCTACAAACTGAATGTCAGCATGACACTGATTTCCGTTCCTGGAGTATAATGGTAAGTATAATGGCATATCCTGGGGTTGTGCAGTGCACGGGGCACAGGAAATTGCTCTTAAACAGTATCTTTTTCATTTTATAGTTCTCTACAAATTAGGCTCTCTCAGATAGCATGAATTTCCTGGGGTCGTGCGGTGTACGGGGCACAGGAAATTGCCTTCAAAACCACTACTTTTGCTTAGTTTTTAGCTTAAAACCAGCAATTCCCGCGGCTGTGAGGTGTAAGGAACAGAGGCGACATAGGCTCCACAACCCAGTTTTAAAAGTCACGAGACCTAGGATCTTCAGACCTGACTGGCCAGGCTAGGGCAACCTAGCAGTGTTAACAAACCTTGAACGTGGCCCAGTCTTCTATGAGGGTTAGCCTCACTCATGCAACAGCCCACAACGCACCACACACGACAAATCTGACCTTGGCCCCCAAACAATCGGTCTCCTTAAAATTTTCTCACAACACCCAAATTCTCCATCTTCTACTAACAGTGAAGACTACAGTGAGTTTCAATTAACAGCTATGAAATACCCTTGAAAGTCAAATCACTTGCATGTAAGTCTACAGACGGACGGCCGAAGAAACGACGACGACGCAAGGTAAGGCTCGAGGCTCCTGTGCAGGTCCCCCAGCCGTGGCCCCTTCGAGCCTTACGATATAAAATATTGCTAGAGTGTTAAAGAAATGTATAAATCTGCACAAAAAAATTTAAAACATTGAAGAAATACTTTTAAATTACCTAATTTAAATAAAGGCTTGTTATATACAGTATTCTTTTGTAAATTCATAGAATTATCCATACAAAAACTAACTAAATTTCAATAATCATTACTTCATATAAACATTATTTGAAAGTAATAACAAGCAACTGTCTACAGACTTTTCCATGGGATTTACTATATATAAATAGTATTTGACGGTAATTACAAGCAACTATCCAACATATCCGTCTGACAAATGGTTTTAAGATTTTGTTGATCACATTTAAAGAACAGCTTGTTCTGGCCCCAACCTTAATTTCAGACAGTCTTGAGCCTTAATGTCCCTGCACTAAAAGAGGCAAAGTTTCATCATGCTCAGTTCCTGTTCAAGTGGCAAACTGCACTCCTTAAGAGCGCCAGCCTCATGGCTCCCCTCTGCCACTGCTGTGAGGGTCGGAGGCAAAGTTGCCTTTCTGTGTACATTGAAAAAAATACAGGCAACAACGTTGACACCTGTTGGTGTGCAGGTACTTTTAAGAGCATGATACATATTTTCTGCTTTTTTATTCTCAGGATAAGGCTTGCTGAGGCTCATTGCAGAGGATCACAGCCATCGTTGGAATTCTGAAAGGAAGTGGGTGACTTTAAATCTGTCCTATGAACTTTTTTTAGCATGCAGATTCACCTATTTCCATGGCCAAGGACAGTTCAATAAATATTTGTCAGAGGTTGGGGACTCAAGTTGCATGACACTCCCAACAAATAATTTTTAAAATATTTGTATGAAACAAAAATTCATATAAAACCCACTATTTGTGCTTTGCCGGATAATGTATTTGTATTCGGGCACACCCCTAGTATGAAAGTTACAGTTGGCTGTCACTCAGCTTTTCCAGTAACAAGGAAAAGTCTCAGGAGGATCTCAGAGCCAGTTTTCCTTTGCGCAATGTCAAAGGATCCAGTGTGTATAATGATGTTCATATCACTTGGATGTGTAGAGAGGATAGTTTGCAGCATCTGTTAGCTCACTGACAGATGTACTATCCACAGTTAGATTTTCAGTTCTTGCCATTTTTACATGCTTGGTTATAGAGTCCCCTGTCAGGATAGTGTCTGGAGCAGCATCTCTTCTTCTGGTCCTTGGTGTAGCAGTGGTTTTTCTCAGGTTTTGGTTAATCTTATCAGCTTTCCTGTGTTTAATGTAGTTAGCTATATTTCTCCTGGATCTTGGCCTAGCATTAGTTTTGGGGCTATTTTTTTATTTTATGTTCAGATGCAGAGCAGTGACCTCAGTAGGTGTATATATAATAATATAATATATAAGCCATCTGGTGAAATCACCATAGCTACCACCAGCTTCATACTACCACTAAGGGTTTACATGTATAGGTACTAAATGCACTTATATTAAAGTAAAGAGCACAACAATATTACTTTACCAACCAACCAACTTTACCAATTGTTACATCACCACCAGAACACAATGAAAACACTATAAACAGCCTGTGGCTCAAAGAAAACTTTTAAGTACATTGATCTTTGTTTGTTGAAAAACTGTAACATTGAGAGATACCATCTTGATTTGACTCATTTGGACACTGAAGCTTCATATTAGCTTCAGATAAACTTTTAAAAATATTTTTGCACAGAAGGAGGACTGTGGATTTTGTCCTCCATCTCATAATTACTACAAGGTGTTCATGTGTGTATCTGTCCTTAAAGCAGAGTGAGGAGATGTGTCACTATTTGTGACCATCTTTGTTTGACTGAGGAAATAAGAACCAATAACTTAAAAAAACATCTTATTGTGCTGCAGATGTTATAATTCTTGAGCCAGATGGACAGAAAAGTATTTTGAGTTTCTGAGAAAGCACCTGTAAGTTATCTCTTAGACAAACAAAAGTTTCCATCTTTAGACACATTTAGTTCCTCTGAAAGGTGAAGAAGTCACATGTTTTATTTCAGTGTATAAATCCTACAAGTAAAAGTGTTTAGTGTAAATGTATCTTTTGAAGCACTGAAACAATATGAAGCAATTGTGTTGAAAAAGTTCCAGTTTTGCAGCATTTGATGCAGTGAAATGGCAAAATCTGCTGGACAACTCTTGGTGTTGCTTTTGTATGGATGGCTTAAATCTGAGACCATGATCATGAACAGTCAGAATACAGGTGGTCTTACTGCTTTCATTATTAATCTTTTGTTCAATGTGGTCTACACTATAAAAACTGATCACTTTTTAAAAAAGATTCTTCAGATGTTTTTAAATACTGAGAAGCACTTCCTGTATTCAAAACCAGCCCATGGAAACACATTTCACTGAAACGTGTTTCCATAACACATTTGCTTTGAAAGGTCGATATTGTGTCTACTAGTCTGCTTTGTTACTTGAGGCTCATGCTGCCTTCACATTATATGAGATGGATGGTACAGTTAGTACATATTTCTCATGTTGACAGCTTGTGAGAGTTCATGTTATTGAACAACTCAAGACAGTTATGAATGCAAAGTTGGTCATGTGAGGTTTAAAAATACTGTGTACTGACAATAAGTTAGAACTCATTAAAGGTGGTTCAGTAACCTTGAAAGATGGACGTTTGCCAACATGAGGCATCACATATGTTTAGTTTTCAGGCACTTCTGGATTATTAGGTGGTGAGTTGGTTTCTCCATCATGACTGCAAGTTAGATGTTGATGTGAATTCTACCTACAAGTTGAAAACCGGTAATAACAGTAACTCTGAAGTCGCAGTATGGTGATGTTATTATGTGGACAATTGTATAGGTTTATTTAATAGCTTATAAAATTAAGCTTGCAAGCAAATAACTAAACAGTAATTTAAAACAAAGTATACAGGCAAGAACCTAAATATGCAGACTTAAAAGTATTTCAACAACACAAAAAGCAATAATAACATTCAATACAAGGTCTAAAATAGTTGCACTTGTGCTGTATGAAATCTAAACTAATATAAAACCTTTACCTGACCTGAAAATATCAACATTACCTGCAGTAAAGTCTTATTGGCTCAGTAAAGTCTGAGCCAATAAGAAAAATAAAGAACAAAACTGATTTATTATCACATCTCAATCACATAACATTTCAATCTACTACTGATATCTTAATAGTCAAGTGTCAATGTGATTATTTGCATGTCATTTCTAGTATCAACGGTACAACTGGGCAAAAAAAATAAAATCATAAAATCTGTAGTATCGTTCAACCAGTGTATTCTCTTGTATCCTCTATGAGGAGCTGTGGCACCTTCAGCCAGAGGCTCACACTCCCCCCAGGTACAAAACGGAACGGTTCGCTTTGTGCCAACAGCCATCAGACAGCTCTGACTGTGTTGCACAGTTTTTATTACTTTTATTACTATTTTTATTATTTAATGCACTTTATCTTGTTGTTGCTGATGGTAACTTTTATCTGCTGTATATCTTTGCTGTTGTGACACATTGAATCAAAAAAGTGTTATCTTATCTTACTTTATCTTATCTTATGGGAGAGTGTGGTTAAAACAACACTGCATGATTTCTACATGTATTTGTTTTGTTTCCAGTCTGTGGAAACCTTGACATAACGTAGCAGTTATTTTTTAAGTTTCAGAGATGAGCAATGCCCAAAACAACAAATCAAAGTTTACTCAGTCATAACTCTAAACTTCCTTCACAAAAAAAACACAAAATTAAAATAGATGACAAAGCTCTAACCTCATCTCCTAACTGAAAACATGAGAGAAATAATTGCAAAAGAAAAGGGCAACTGCTACTGCTAGTATTAAATATTTACATTTTACAATGAATTAGTCCATGAAATTTGTTATTTTTAATTTTAGAACAAAAAAAGACTTAACATAAGTCTACAAGAAGCTCCTAGTCTGAACACCCATGCTGCTTCTACTTACAATCACTCACAATAAACACAAATCCAAACTGCTGAGGAACGGCCTCCATTGTTGAAGTGGAAGGGGAGGTTGTTGTCAGCTGTCCCTCAGCAGCAATCCCTTCAAATGATACAATCATAGGACACCACCTGCAGCTCATCACACATATAAACACTGAATATACAAGCTGAGCAACAGAGAGAGAGAGAGAGAGAGAAATAAAATACCACAACAAATGACTATGGGTCATAACTAACTGTATTAACCATTGGCAAGAAATGGACAGTTTCTTGATGCAAGTGGTTGGAGATGCTCCACATACTCTACTGAGAAATGCTGATAATTATTGGAGCTCATTTGTTCTGGTTAATATTATCTTTACCATCTAAACACGGCAATGAAACTTCATAAAGTGCACACATGAAGCTCTGCCATCTGTGCTGCAGTTTGATCTGATTGCAGCTTTAATGTGTAAAAGTTACACCAAATCAAGAATTTATTCATGTAAAATAAACAGCAATTGTATAACTGTATTTATCTACACCAACATCTTAAATACAAAAAAGTTACAGTGACTGCAAAATGTCTATAATCATAATATTTTAGCATATAATTACCATTATTCTAATTATTATAAGTATATTCTAAATAGTTTCACTATTACCAACAAACATCTGTTTGCCAACATCTAATGGCACCAATGCTCCTGCTAATGGAGGTCATCAAATGACATAAAACATAGATAAGAAGCAATTTATCATATTTAACAAAACATTCAGGTCCTGCAAACATATAATGCAGATCACTGTGTTTCTTGTCCAATTACAAAACTGTTGGATGGATTGACCTGACATTTGATACATTCATGATCCCTTAAGAATTTATTTAATTTCCACCAGCTAGTCAATATTTCCATTTGGCCAACAAAGCTTGTTAATGTTAACAGAAGTGTTAGTGGTAACATGTAACATGCTGACTTAAGCATGATAATTGAAATTTTAAAAATGTTAGTATTATTATATAAAATGCATACATTACATATTGTAATAATTTTAACATACTATTGGCTCAGTTGTGCTTTTGACTTTTGAATTTTTCATCAACCCATCAGTTTTGTTCTAGTTGTAACAAGCATTACAACCTCACAATGCTGCTAACATGGCTGCAGACCTTTTGTCTTGTTTTTTCCTAAAGTCCAAAGAAATTTGCAACTTTAATCAGTAAACTTTTCTTTTCTTTCCTCTTCAGTTTTTCTTCAGACAATTCCTTCTGAGGAAGAAAATACACATTTGGGTAGAGACTTGATATTCAAGTGATGTCTGGGAACAACTCCTTGATCAACAAGATGCCAACTGTGTGTCTTTCCTGCCTTTGACCCCTGCTGATTTGACCTTTTTGATCCTGTCTGAATGCAGCACCCCTTCCTGTTTTTGCCCCCTTGATTTCACCCCCCTGAGCCCCCCCTCCCCTACTATGCTGCCTTGATCCTGTATGCAAATGCCCTACCTCCCTACCTTTTGGTTACCAATTGATCTTACGGTATAAAGTGTTTCCATCCCTTCTGCTCTGGGTCAGTCCACTGTATCAGTAAGCTCACTGCATTTCCGGAATGTTATTAAATCACTTCCACCACAGCAAACTTTGAACGAGGACTTGAGTGATTTTCTTCAACACTCCTCTGTTTTTGTAAGTGTATCTCGTTTGGCTACTTTGGAGATGATTTTTGCCCTGTCCTTCATTGCCTCCAGAGACTGAATTCGGGCCTGGTAACCCTCTTCTGCCTCTGACCTTTCTCCTTCAATCAGCATGTCAATGTACTCTGGAGTGGTCAGAGGATTGGGCCTGAGGGCGATCTCGCGCAGACGAGTTATATATTGGGATGACTTATCCATGAGGGACACTATCCTCTCTTGAAGATGAACAATCTCGCCTTCTTGCCTCTCAATCAAGTCTTGAATAGTCAACTTTTCTTTCGTAGCATTTTCGTACTTGTCTTTTAACTCCTGCAGTGTCTGCTTCTCTTTGACTTTAACATACTCCCACTTGTATGTCTTGTTGAAATGCACACTCCAAATGCATTTTCCAGGACAGACAGTGCACATCCGTGTTCGATCCATTGATGCACAGCCACATTTTTCATCATCATTTGCTATTGCACATGGGTAGTGGCATGTTACTGAACATTTCTGGCAATTGGTAATGAACTCTCCTTTCTTTGTGAGCTGTTTTTTGACTGGCTTAATGATATCCACCTCAATCTCGAAGTTTTCATTTGAAGTCATGACTGTTTCATGCTCTTTTGTTGTCTTCATTTCTTCAAGCTTTGCTAATCCAGATTTCACTTGCAGTTGCAAACCTTCAATGGCTGTTTCAAGGTGTCGTTCCAGAGTGCAGGTACAATTGACCTATGTTGTCGTTTAATTTGGAGTTGGTTGTTGGTTATTTCACTCCTGTGACTCTCCTGCTTTCCAAACTGTCAGTTTTCTGTCACCTTTCATTGCTGCAACAAAGATAAACTCCACTGAAATCAAGAGTAAAACAAAACATATAAAAAAGGTATATGTTGTTTGGCCTAATAAACCCCTGCAAACCCAGTGAAATACTATAAAGACTATTGTATTTTTCTGCTTCATCGAAAGTAAACTTTTAAATGTTATCTTTAAATATTTTCGGTGAATTATTGTTTCATTTCCTGCTGCAACAAGCCAGTTTATACAAACAGCAAATTAAAATTCCCAAATTTATAATCAACTATGTTCACATAAAAAAGCTTCTAATATAATTTAAACTGATTGTCTCATCACTGGTGTGTTACAACAAATTGGTTTTAAAAATTGTGTCCATTCATGAATAGGAGGCAGTACTGAAGAGAAGCAGGCTGATTTCACAGAAATGACCTGCATGATGTACAGGGTGGGAAAAACTTATCAGTTGTACTCCACCTCTGTGATAATGATAAATGTTAGTGGTTAAAATAAACAACAGATAACAAAGGAATATCTCTTTGTAAGAAGACAGTTTCAATGGATTATGCTGCTCTGATCATTGTTGGCACATGTAAGAGAGTTTTTATCTTATCTCTCTTATCTTTTCATGAGTTGGTCACAGTTCAGATTTCGACAACTTCATTAAACTGATTTGATACTATGCAAAACCCTGAGACAAAACTGGAACTTATCAAAATGCTGCAATTTTAAGGCAGAGGAGCTGCTTGGAAAGAACAATATATATGTGCAGAGGCTGAAATGCCAGCCAAGTGCTGCCAACTCCATTCTGCTGGCTTCAGGATCCATCTCAAAGTCTAAAGTAGGGAAAACAATGTTAGTTGGAGCCTGTCCACCCAAGAAAAACAACATATAGCTTGTAAATTCAGCAGCCAAAAACAACCTATAGTTATATTTGAGTGGCAGACCCCATCTAGCAGCCATAGTAATTATAACTTGGAGAAGAGACACAGTTCAGATGACCTGTGTCTCAATATAAGGAGACTTCCTTGATAAGGCAAAAAGTGGAAAGAGACCAAGAGACCACTGTTCGCTTCCTGTTTCCAACTGCGAGTGTCATGTGTCAAACCATATTGTGATGTGTACTGTTGCAATGATGACAAAGTTTGCCTAAATTTAAGAAAGTACTAACCACATTTCAAATGATCATTTTCACCAAAATCACGATCTTTAACAAAATCCTAACCAAGTGGTTTTTGTGCCTAAACCTAACCAGACCTTAACCACAGTGTGGTCACATCATAAAACATCATTATTTTTTTAACAGTGATTCATAATGGTTTTGGAGAGCAGCATATTATGCTTCAAAGGATTGTTGTGAAAACACTCCAATGAGTCCTTCTGGAGTTCAGATCGACCTATGTGGTTGTTTAATTTGGACTTGTTGGTTATTTCACTCCTGTGACTCTCCTGCTTTCCAAACTGTTAGTCATCTGTCACCTTTTGTTGCTGCAACAAATTGAAATCAAGAGTAAAATAAAACAGGCGAAAACCTCATAATGACAATTTAGATGATTTGTATTTTTCAAGTTTCAAGACTACTTGATCTCCTGTTGGTTGAGAAACTTCTATATGTTTTTTGACCTAATAAACCCCTGCAAACCCAGTGACATCCTTTATGGAAAGGAGAACCGTAAACTTTAAATGTTATCTTTAAATGTTTTCTGTAAATTATTGTTTCCTTTACTGCTGCAACAAGCCAGTTTACACAAACAGCAAATTAAAATCCCCAAATTTCTAATCAACTGTGTTCACATAAAAAAGGCTCTGATATAAGTTGAACTCATTGTCTCATCACTTGTGTGAAAAAATATGCATTTTAAATAAAGTTTACCTGTCTAGGAAATTGGTAGGAAAATATGCATTTCATACTTTTAATCCTGACCTATTCCTAACCGTATGCTAAAGGTCATGTTGTTCTTTTATGATGTATTATGTTACTCTGATGATTGTTGGAGCCTGTGATGCAAGACACATTTTCTTGTGAATGGACAATAAAGTTTTTATCTTATCTCTCT
Source organism: Thunnus thynnus (assembly GCF_963924715.1). Lineage (NCBI taxonomy): Eukaryota > Metazoa > Chordata > Actinopteri > Scombriformes > Scombridae > Thunnus > Thunnus thynnus. The sequence goes on from NC_089528.1 coordinate 30,926,772, forward strand.
TATCTTGTGGTGGGTGGGGCGGCATGTGGTGGGGGATTATAAAATGGGCATGAGTGAAGGTTATTTTTACCTTCACTTTCATGTTTGCAGGGTCTGACATCATAATTAGTATGAATAGTATATTATTATGCGATTCTGAACATGGACTGAGACTGGTCTAATGACTTTACTGTAAGAGACCATTTCCAAACTGAGTATGTAATGTGTATTTCAGAATTGATTTTACAATTACCAAACACAATGAATTTTGTTTTTGACAATTTATTATTATTATTATCATTATTATTATTATTATTATTATTATTATTATTATTATTATTATTATTATTATTATTATTGTTGTTGTTTGTTGTTGTTGTTGTTGTTGTTATTATTATTATTATTATTATTATTATTATTATTATTGTTATTATTATTATTATCATTGCTATTATTATTATTGTTGTTGTAATATTAATATTAATAATAATAATAATAACAATAATAATAATGCACAAAGTGCTTCATATCAAGAAAGACATAAAAGACATAAAATGAACATTAAAACGTGTAAATGTATGTAAGAGGTAAAATAAAATATTTTGATATTAGATAAAATAAAGTGAAAATAGAATACATAATAAAATAAGATTACAAATAAAAATAAAATAAAATTAATAAAATAAAAACAAAGTTAAAACATAGAATACATAGAATGTATAAAATCAAGTAAAATTCAGCATTTTAAAAGGAGTGCAGCAGAGCATAAGTGCAAAGCTGGGACAAAAGCTAGTTAAAGGCAGAGGTGAAGAGATACGTTTTTTAGCTTTCTTTTAAAAAGATTTAGTGAGCTGGCTTCTCTGATATCTATCGGTTGTATGTTCCATAGTTTGGGGACATAACTGACAAAGGCTGCATCCCCAATTTTCTTTTGGCTGTTGCTGGAATCTGCAATAAACCAGCAGCAGATGATCACAGGGTTCTTGAGGGCAGAAGGCAGTTAACAAGGGAGTTAGCGATGTAGTGCAGTCCTAGTCCATTAAGGGCTTTGTATTTAAAGATGAGGACCATAAAGTCAATTCTAAGGAAGGAGGGGCTTCTTTTTATATATTACAGTAAACTGTGAGTCTAGTTTTCTTCCATTTTCTTTCAGCTGCCCGACAGATTCTCTTGATCTCATTAACACTGTTATTGTTTAACCAGGAGGAGATTCTGTCAGTTCTCTTTTTTTACTTTTAGTTGAGCAACAGATTTAAAGCAGATAACAAGGTTGTTGAAATTTTCAACCATGTCATTTAAAGTGCAGTCATAACTATATGGCTCAAGTGATCTCATAATATTAGATAACATTGTTCCAGCCTTGTCATCTAGGAATCTCTTTTGAACCAAAAATGAGCTTTTAGTCTTTGTTAGGGTTACATTGACGTCAAAGAACACACAATGATGGTCAGAAATAAGTAGTTCAAATACTGAAACATTTTCAGTGTTTAAACCTTTTGTTATTACTTGGCTTAATTTACATGCTGGGTGAGTTCAAAGCTGTCCACTAAATTCATAAGCTCCACAGGTTTGGATTCATCCTTTTTAATAATATGAATGTTCAGGTCTCCATTCAGGATTAACCATCATATCTAGTGACACCAAGTGAGATCAGCTCTGAGAATCCCTGCAGGAATAGTGAAGAATATCTGGGTGGCTGATATAATCTAATGACAAGTACTGATATTTCTGTTTTCCTTGAGTTCCGCAGCAAGATATTCAAATGACATAAATGTCATCAGACAAACTGTGTAGAGAAAATGGCTGCAATTCTTCCTGCTCTCCTGTTTTGACTTACTGACTGATAGAAATGATAGTTTGGAGGACAAACCTCTATCAGTGTTGCTACACCAGTAGTGCTGTTTAGCCAGGTCTCAACTAAAAACATACAGTGCAATTTCTTTTCAGTTATCAGGTCAGGGGGGAGATATACAGGCTGTCTGTTGTGTGCACTGTTCCTCGCACTTATCCATACATTTTTGTTTGTGTTTAGTGTCCGAAGGGCATGACGTAGATTGTTGCCAAGGAGTCTGGATCCAGTGATGTTGGGATGAACCCTATCAGGTTTAAAGTGGGCTTTACAGTTCCAGAAGATATTGAAATTGTCAATAAACTTTATCCCATGGGTGAGGCACGCCAATGTCAGCCATGTATTCAGGCGAAGGATCCTGCTAAAAGATTCACTTCCTTTTAGCATCAAATTCCCTCTGTGTTTCCTCGGACAGTGTTTCCTTGTTGAGCTGCAGTGGAAGTATAGTAACAAAAAGAAGGACTACAAAGACTGTAACGCTGAAAGATATCTACTTGATTTGACTCATTTGGACCCTGAAGCTGCAAATTATCTTCAGATCTATTATATACAGTTTTGCACAGAAGGAGGACTGTGGATTTTGTCCTCCATCACTTACATTGTAAGTGCATTATGAAGGGATCTTCTAATGGTCAGTATGAACAGGAGGAATGATTACAGCAAGAAAAACATGTTTCAGAATTCATTTGGGCTCCTGACTGTTGTTTAAAGACAGACTTGAAAAATTGTGAGCCTGTCTTATAATTGTCCCAACCCCTCTCTACAGACCCTTTTTAAAAAAAAAAAAGACTTGTAGAGCCTGTTTGTACGAAGACACACAAATGCCCATGCATGAACCTAAGTAATCAGACTTAAAAGTATTTCATATATCACAAAAAGCAATCCTAACATTACATGTAAGGTCTAAAATAGTTACACTTGTGCTGTGTGAAACCTAAACTTATATGAAACCTTTACCTGACTTGAAAATATCAACATTACCTGCAGTAAACAGTCTGAGCCAATAAGAAAAGTAAGGTTCATTTAAGGTAAAGAGGAGCTAAAAATAAAGACAAAAGAGAGAAACAACACATATCCAACAAAACTGTTTTATTATCACATATCAGTCACATAACATTTCAGTCTAGTACTGATATCTAAATGGTCAAATTTCAATGTGATTATTTGCATGTAATTTCTAGTACTGAAGGTACAACTGGGCAACTAAAAGCAGTGAAAGGAGACCCCAAAATGTGTCATGGGTTAAAATATAGGACAATCATAAACTCTGTAATATCTTTCAATCAGTGTATTCTCCTGTATGATAGAGATTGGCCAGCAATGCAGTTATCAAAGTTCAAAAAGTAGCAGTTTATGTTTTTTTAACATAGTTTTGGAGATGAGCAATGCCCAAAACAACAAACCAAAGTTTACTAAGACAAAACCCTAAACTTCCATACAAAAACCAAAATTGAAATAAATGACAAAGCTCTGACCTAATCTCCTAACTGAAAACATGAGAAAAATGATTGCAAAAGAATTAGGCCTCTCACTCCTACCAATTGCTACTACTGGTATTAAATATTTACATTTTACAATGAAAGTGTCCATGAAATTTATTTTAAAAATTTAGAACAAAAAATGACTTAACATAAGTCTACAAGAAGCTCCTAGTCTGGACACACATGCTGCTTCTACTTACAATCACTCACAATAAACAAATCCAAACTGCTGAGGAACAGCCTCCATTGTTGAAGTGGAAGAGGGGAAGGGGAGGTTGTTGTCAGCTGTCCCTCAGCAGCAATCCCTTCAAATGATCCAATCATAGGACACCACCTGCAGCTCATCACACATATAAACACTGAATATACAGGCTGAGCAAGAGGAAGAGAGAGATCTGTTAGAAATAAAATACCACAACAAATGACTATGGGTCATAACATATGGTTGCTTTCAGATTCTTTAAGAGCTCCGTGCCTCCCTAACTGTAATAACCATCGACAAGAAATGGACAGTTTCTTGATGCAAGTGGTTGGAGATGCTTTCCATACTCTACTGAGAAATGTTGATAATTGGAGCTCATTTGTCCTGCATAATATTATCTTTACCATCTAAACACAGCAATGAAACTTCATAAAGTGCACACATGAAGCTCTGCCATCTGTGCTGCAGTTTGATCCGATTGCAGCTTTAATGTGCAAAAGTTACACCAAATCAAGAATTTATTCATGTAAAATAAACAGCAATTGTATAACTGTATTTATCTACACTGACATCTTAAATACAAAAAAGTTACAGTGACTGCAGAATGTCTTTAATCATAACCTTTTAGTATAAAATTACAATTATGCTAATTATTATAAGTATATTCTAAATAATTTTAGAATATACTTATTTTCCTCCAAACATCTGTTTGCCAACAACTAAGGGCACCAATGCTCCTGCTGATGGAGGTCATTAAATGACATAAAACATAGATAAGAAGCAATTTATCATATTTAACAAAACATTCAGGTCCTGCAAACATATCATGCAGGTCAGTGTGATTCTTGTCCAATTACAAAACCATTTGGTACATTCAAGAGACACAGAATTCCAATCAGCATGCATACCTGAAGTGTTAGTGGTAACATGTAAGATATCATGCTAACTTGCTACTTTACAATGATAACTTGAAATGTTAAAAATGTTAGCATTTTGCTATGATAATATAAAATGTATACATTAATTGCAATTATTTTAACATACTAATGGCCATACCATGGCTCAGTTATGTTTTTAAATTCTGAATTTTTCATCAACCCACCAGTTTTGTTTAGGTTCTAACAAGCATTATGATCTAACAATGCTGCTAACATGGCTGCAGACCTTTTGTCTTGTTTTTTCTTAAAGTCCAAAGAAATTTTCAACTTCATTCAGGAAACCTTTCGTTTCTTTCCTCTCCTGTTTTTCTTCAGACAATTCTTCCTCTGTTTTTGTAAACTTATCTCATTTGGTTACTTTGGAGATGATTTTTGCCCTGTCCTTCATTGCCTCCAGAGACTGAATTCGGGCCTGGTAACCCTCTTCTGCCTCTGACTTTTCTCCTTCAATCAGCATATCAATGTACTCTGGAGTGGTCAGAGGATTGGGCCTGAGGGCGATCTCTTGCAGACGAGTTATACAGTGAGCTGACTGATCCATGAGGGACACTATCCAGTCTTGAAGATGAACAATCTCGCCTTCTTGCCTCTCAATCAAGTCTTGAATAGTCAACTTTTCTTTCGTAGCATTTTCGTACTTGTTTTTCAACTCCTGCAGTGTCTGCTTCTCTTTTACCTTAACATACTCCAACTTATATATCTGGTTGAAATGCACACTCCAAATGCATTTTCCAGGGCAGACAGTGCACATCCCTGTTCCATCCACTGATGCACAGCATGTTACTGAACATTTCTGGCAGTTGGCAATAAGCTCTCCTTTCTCTGTGAGCTGTTTTTGGACTGGTTTAATAATATCCACCTCAATCATGTTTTCATTTGAAGTCATGACTGTTTCATGGTCTTTATTTTCTTCTTTTGTTGTCTTCATTTCTTCAAGCTTTGCTAATCCAGCTTTAACTTGTGGTTGCAAACTTTCAATGACTTCAAGGTTCTTTTGTTCTTTCAGAACCTCCTCACTTGTTTCAATTTGAGGTTTTCCAAAAGGGCTGCAAGGTAAGGCTTTAATGGGACTGCTGACTTCAACGGCTGGCCCAACACCTACTGAGGTCACTGCTCTGCATCTCAATATATACCCTGTGTTAGGAGTCAGGCCACTCACTGTAACTTTTTCAGTTTTTGGTGCTAGTATTTGTTGCCATCCATCCTCTCCACTGACACAGTACTCTACAGAGTAGGAGGTGATGTTCTCTGCTCCAAATCTGGGCGGAAAGATCTTCAGTGTCACACTGTTGTGGGTTACATCACTTGCTGTCACTGTTTCAGGCTTTGAAGGCGGCTCAAAGTTCTCATTGACAGAAAGGGGATCGTTATAAACGTAGATGCTTGAACCTTTCTGTGTCTCATTTGTTAAACCTACTGTCAGGAACTTTATGTTCTTCTCTTGGTTGGCCTCTGCAAAATCACTAAATAGCTTTGCTTTGTTCCTCATTGCATCTGATACTTCTGGTGAGGCGTACCATTGTTCCTTCTCTATGTCTTGACAATGTGTATCTTGAAGGTTGTCTGGTTTGGGTGTTTCTATTAAGTAGTTTGATAAAGCTGAGAGGTACGGTTCAGCACTTCCCAATGAGGTGAAAACAAAACACACAGCATGTCCTGCGCTGATAATTTCCTCATGAAGATCATTTTGAGATGGGACGATCTTGGTGTTGTTCATCATTTTGGTGAAAAACTTTAAGATGCTTATTTCCTTCTCTTTACAATCCATCCACTTCATCAGGTTTGTGTTGTTAAAAGGAGAAGAATGTCTCTTTTTCAAGATGTCTGCAAGCACAACCTCCTCTTCCCCTCCTTTCAAGATTGATGGAAGTTTCTCTGCCACGGTTAGTTGGAATTCCAGCTTGAACACAGAGCAGAGTTCTTTAAAAGTTTTAAGCTTTTTGCCAATCTGTGGGAACTGCTGTGCAATGGTGGTTGTCATTGCATTGTTGCATCTCATTTCCAGCTCAGTGAAGTCCTCCAGGACACTCTGTGCTGCCTCCGGAAATTCACATGTTTTTGTGCAGACATGAATAGTGATGGTTTCTTTACTTTTTAGAGGTATACCACACTTACAACTGGCATCATATTCTGTCTCTGGCTCCTCAGAAGGTAATGTTTTAATTGAATGATGAACTTCTCTTGCTGGCCCAACACCCTCTGAAGTCACTGCTCTGCATTTGAACATATACTGTGTGGCTGGCTTCAGACTGCTCACTGTGACATATAGCGCTGTTGATGCTCTTGTTTCCTGCCATTCATCCTCTCCACTGACACAGTACTCAACAGAGTATGAAGTGATGTTCTTTGCTCCAAATCGGGGTGGGCAAATGTTGACCATCACACTGTTGTGAGTTATGTGCCTTTCTTTTACTGTTTCAGGCTTTGATGGTGGCTCAAAATCCTCAGTAACAGGAAAGCCGTCTTTATAAAGGTGGATGCTTGAACCTTTCTGTGCCTTATTTGGTAAAGCCACTATCAGGAACTTAATGTTTTTGTTCTCCTTGTTGGCCTCAGAAAAATCCCCAAAGAGTTTTGCTTTATGCCTCATTGCATCCAATACTTCTTTTGTTTCAAGAGGAACTGGTTTGTCTGTTTCATTTAGGTAGGTTGGTAAAGCTGAGAGATACGGTTCAGCACTCCCTAATGGGGTGAACACAAAACACACAGCATGCTCTGCACTGAGAGTTTCCTTATGCAGATCATTTTCAGATGGGACAATCTTGATGTTTTTCATCATGTTGATGAAAGATTGTAAAATGTAGATTTCTTTCTCTGCACAATCCATCCACTTCATCAGTTTGTCCATGTTGAAAGGATTCGGAAGTACCTCCTCTTCCTCTCCTCCCCGGATTAATGGAAGTTTCTTTGCCAAGTCTTGCTGGAATTTCTCTTTAAAGTCAAAGCATACTTTTTTAAACGTTTTAAGCTTTTTGCCAACCTCTGGGAACTGCTGTGCAATCATGGTTTTAATTGCATCATTGCTCCTCATTTCCAGCTCAGAGAAGTCCTCTATGACAGTCTGCACTCTGCGTACAAATAGTGTACTTATCTGGCGTACTAGTTGAGTAGCACCTGAATCTAAGCATGCCAGTGGCAACAGCCAGACTTTCAGTGGTACAACTTTTTCTCTCTTTGCACCCAGAAGTTTTGGCAGGCTTTGATAGACTTGCACTGCATCCTGATAAGACACAGGATTTTTATCAAGGAAAAAGTCTCCATGGAATTTGCAGGAGAATTTCTCAACTTTTGCAAGTGTCTCATCATTCAATTGCAAGGACTCATCGCCTTTCATACCGGGAATCATCTTGATCATGGATTTCAAATTGCCCTCAGCAACTTGATGATTCTCCTCTTGAGACACCTCACGGTCAAAGACAAAGAAGGCCTGTGCCCCATAAAGGATAGCTGTGACCACATGTGTCGCTACTCCTTTATCAAAGACATCAGGATACTTTATGTTGACTCCTCCAAGATGATTCATCGATAGTTCCCGAAACTTTGTGGTAGCTTCATATTTCAGTGTTACTCTGGCTTGATTTTTGGATTTCTTACAGTCTTCCAGGTATTTGGCAGATCCGTTAGTGTTTAAAAGTCCAAACAATACACTTAGCTTCAGCGATGCATCAACATTTAGTGATGAAGATTTGTCCTCTATTGATTCAGATGCAACTATCTCAAAGTCATTGAAGCACTGTGGTCTTTCTCCTATATGGTTCAACAGATCATCATGGTCCCACAATGTCATGCCTGCAAGAGAAGAGTTCAACAAAATAATTATAAAAAAAAGTTTGGCAGAATTTTAAAAACCTTAAATCATTCCTATAAAGCTGGAAAGAGACATGTATTCTATAATTATAATCCCATTTCATTTCTCTAACAGTTCTACAGGATATTGGACATAATATTTTATAAGTATAGATAATCTGTTCACAAAATATACTATATTATGTGAAGAACAATATTGTTTTTGAACTCATGTGCATGCGGGTGATGCAGTACACAGTCCTACCAGTCATTTCACACTATTCCACTGATCTAAAGGTAGCGGTAATGCATTGAGAAATGCAGCAATGTGCCAGCAAAGGTAGAGAAGAAGAAAACTTCATGCTAGTCAACATGGATCTAAACAATGCAGGATTTAAAATACTAGCACCCTCAACCCAAATTGCTTAATGACCGCTTACTGACAGATCTACAGATGACTCCCAGGTACTATACCCTACCCTCACCCACTTGAACAGGTAGATTGCTGTTTATAGACTTCAGTTCAGCTTTCAATAACATAATCTCCACCAAACTGACTCCTAACCTAATGGACGTAGGATTAAACTCCTCCCTCCGTGTCTCGATTCTGGACTTCTGGACAGTCAAAATCAGGTGAAAAGGGTGAGTATATCACACCTCTAAACCCCTCCACTGCACACATCAATAAGGCCTGCCTGGAAGTGATAGGGGAACGGTCAGTAAGTGCAATGCTAAAAACCTCTCTGGGGGCCCTAAAGACCCTCTACTATTGTGCTGTGGAAAACATCCTAACAGGAGACATCACTATGGAAACTGCTCTACTCAAGATCGTGGAGCCCTACAGAGAAAGTGGTTCGCTTGGTTGCACATACCAACGGATCCACACTCCCCAATCTGCAGGATTTAAATAGTAGAAGGTACAGAACCACAGCTAGTAGGATTAGAAAGGATCCTCACCATTCCAACAATAGACAGGGATGGAAAGAGTACTAGAATATTTTTACTCAAATAAAAATACTGTTACTTTAAAGAAATTTCACTCAATAAAACTATTTGTAAATTTAATTCAATAAAAGTAAAAAAAAGGTAAGTTAAAATGTAGTCTGAGTAACAGGTACCGTATGATGATGAATGTTATATGATATGATTTTAAGTATAAAAAAACACCTTCAACACTGTTAACCTATCAATGTATACACTAGTACTGGAAAGTGTTTGTGACATTTGTCTTAGTATGCCCAGGTCCTGACTTCTAAATGTATTGAATATTTCAAGATTTCCAGTACTGAGTGTTGCCACTAAATGGCCTGAAAGGTGCAGAACACACGAAGAAGGTTGTAAGAGGTTGTTATCTTTGCACCATTGTGACAGGTCCCCCACCTCTTCCGGGTAGGCCTTCTCATCGTTGCCGGCCTATCACAGCTTATCATTGGTTTGACAATAGAGTTGGAACTGTTCCAATCCCCACAGTCTACTTTGTACAGGGAGTACAGCAGGAGACAAATTTTACAACTAAGGGAGGCACCTGTGCTGAGGATGAGGGAGTTAAAGGTGTGATTTTCCACTCTGACAATCAGAGTTCTGTTCATCAGGAAGTCCAAAATCCAGGCACAGAGGGAGGGGTTTACTCCCAGGTTATACCCAGTTTAGCAGTCAGTCTGGTGGGGATTATGGCATTGATAGTAGAACTTAAGTCTATGAACAACAATCTTATATAGTCCCCCCTCCTGTTTTCCAAATGTGGATGTGGGTGGTACAGTAGTAGTGTTGGCTATAGATCTGTTGGTTGACAAGCAAACTGTAGTGGCTATGGGGTGTTTAGTATGGAGGTGCAGATGTAGTCTTTATTAAGCTTCTCAAAGCACTTCATGATCACTGAGATAAAGGATACAGGGCAGCAGTTGTTCAGGAAGCCTGGTGAAGCATTATTTGGTACACAGATACTAGTGGATATGGTCAAAGTGGGAATCACGGACTGCTCATTAAAGAGGTTGAGAGAGGTTGAGTATAGTGACCACAGGAGCTACAATATCAGTACAGGTCTTTAGAACATGCCAAGCAATGTTGTCGTGTTCACCTGCTTCAGATCCAATAAGGTATTTCAGCCAATCAATTTCAATTTCTGAAATACCGCAAACGGTGCCCAAGGATTTATTAATATTTATCCACCTTGTTGCTTTGAGCCATTAAATATGGATCTCAGAATATTTTTTTTTACTTTTGCAGAAAAAAAGATCTAACTTCAAATAAATTATGAAATGACAGCCATGTGCTGCTTGCATCTAACTTGTCGGTGTCTTTTAAGATAAGACTTTATAGCTGCATGATTGTGTCTAACTGTCTCTTGCACTACTTTTGAACTCTGCCTCCATTATTTGAAGCCGTATTTTACTGCCTTTAAAGATTCTCCCCTTTCCATCCCAGTTGTTGTATGCTTTGTAGTTTATTAACATGTCTTTGTGGGATTTGAAGAGCTACATGTCATGCTCTGGATCAGAGATTGTCGCCATATCAAAAGCATATTCTTTGTTTAGAAACAATATGTATATGCTAAACGTCTTGCTGTTCAGTCAAACATTATAAACTGAGTCTTTAAGACAAAAATACTGAAGCCTTAATCCTGCCATTCATTTGCTCTTACAAAGACAAAACCTCAGTTCCCACAGTTTATGATCTACACTATCCCCCTCTGATTTCATCAGGAGGGGAACAGTGATATAGTATGATGCAGTTTGTTGTAAGATCCCTTGTTACATTCTGTTTGAATTAATTCAATAATAATAATTGCTATAATTCAACAGGTCATGCTATAAATTATGTTGGTGTATGGTGTTCTAGAATCTTGTTCCACGTGCCCCTTTTTAACTTTGAGCACCTGCCCCTCTAAAGGTCTCCACACAGCCCTACACATGGAGGTTCTTTTCTTGACTCGCTTGCTTGCTTTCTGTGATAGTAGTTCAAAACGGGGCACCTGCCTGTTGTTTCACCTGCTTCCAGGCAGAGATTTGGTGTTGTTACTTTTCTTATTTGTTGTCAGTTTCTCTCCTGACAATTTGGAGGTTTGTTTGTTAGAGTGTGTTTGGCTCGTTTGGGGAACTTGGTGTCATCTGGTCACTTGGATCAGTGACAGCGGGGGTTTAACTGGTGGAATAATCAATATAATCAATAAAAAAACCCATCCTGTGTGAGGCATGTATGTGGCTGACACATAAGTAGCCCCAACCAGACCCACCATGCCCATCAGAAAGAAGGCCTCTTTCAACTCACATATTATTTATATATTTTTCACAATTGAGCACACGCTTCTTAACCTTTTATCATCTGAACTAAATATAGATGAAATTTATAATGAAATGATACGAAACACTCTATTTCATGGCCATCATCAAAGTCAAACTCTATGTAGAACGATAGTGCTGGCAGTAGTAGCAGCTGTCTGTGTGGACACAGTTCAGCGACGCCTAGATCTGCTCAGGTAGAGGACGGCTGTGTGGCCCAGGCGTTAAGAATTCTTTCTGTGGTATAATTATTGTGGCACTGATATTAACACTGAAAATGTGAATAATACTAAATTCACAATGACCAGCAATTCAATAGTACTAGTAATGGTAATGTTTTTTTTTATTAAACTGACTTATGCATAAAAGACCAACTTTTGTTCATAAATTGCACCCCCGGCAATTGAACTGTATTTTTCCCTGGTTAGTTCTTTTGGTCTCTTGATCTGCATTTGTAATGGTCCAAAATAATGTGACATTCATACATTCTGGTCATTTTATCAAAGGATAGCCAAGTTTTAACACTGTTAGAAACTCTATTGTTATACTTAAAGGCTATTAGATTATATATCTCAAGTTTTAAAGGACAGATGTGGTTAAATCTATGTGGTTAAGGTTACAAAAAGGTTGCATATTATAATAATTTACTTAATTTTATACTTACTTTTATACTACACATACTGGCTAGTTTTACTGGCTGCAAAAATCACTGCGGTTTCTATTTATTTTTTGGAGTGGTTTTCTTTTTTTGTAGTACGTAACAGAAAAGGCAATGTATATTTTAAAAGGAGATCACAATAAACTTAAAGGTTTTGAAGAGAATATTTCTGTTTTTATTTATAGTAACTAAACTAAATTAAACATTGACTATAACAACATCTTTTTAGTTTTATCTGAAGTGAAAATTATACTTTTCTATCATAGCAAATTTAGCTTTTTTAGTTTATGGTAAAAATTTAAGTTGTAAAAAGGCAAAAGATATTAATGTATTGACCTACATTACATAACATTTTGGCTTGTGACTAAATAAAATGTATTGATTAAGGTATAATTAAAAATCATAGTTTGTACTGAATCAAACATTTGACAAAAAAGTTAATACAATTGCCTGTAACAAAATTAGATTGTTTTAACTAGTTTATTCAAAAGTAAAAAAAAAAAACTATACTTAGATGTAAACATAAATATTAGGTAATTCTAACATGAAAAAATTAGGTTGTAACCAAGTAAAAAATACTGTATGGTCTCTGTGTTTTGTTTTTCATTGCATGAATGTGCATTTTTGTCTTTGGCAAAAGAAATATTTTTGATTGATATTAAATCAAAATTTAAGGTTTCAATGAAATCATAGATATAATTTAAGATATACTAATACATTTGGCTGTAACAAATTAGAGTAATTTTTAAAATTTGGTCCAAAGTACCATTTTTTCAGTGTAGTTTTCAACATTCAGTTTGTGATTAACACATGGTTTCTTTTTGATCCTTAGCAGTCATGGTGAGGTATTTTTTTTATTTATTATTTGAGGATCAAAAGTATATTTCCATTCCCCTCCACTGTACTGGTGTGGTAGTAAAAATGCAAGAGAAGGATATCTTACAACCTCATCTAATAAAACCAAACTACCAAATGGTGTGGCTTATGACTTTAAACAGGGAAACTTTTAATTTTATCATTGACTTTTTTCACAGCAGATATTTTTTTTGTCAAACACAGGTGTAACTAACAATATCAATGATTTCTGTTTTGTACTGCAAAAATCGCAGTAATAGAGTCACATCAATATTGTGGCAAGTCCAAATATGTGCTGTGCAGAAAGTCTATTGTGATGCATTTAGTATACATGTGAATCCTTACTAGGGATGAGTGAATCTTTCCGGCAGTCATATAGCATCCCAAGATTAAAAGGTCGGCCGAGCGCCGCCATCTGTACCGTCTGTTTGGCATCAGGGTCCATCTTTCAATCTGAAATGGGGACACAGGCAACAACATCTTAGTTTACTCTTGTGACTGTCCTGCTTTCCAGCCACTGAAATTCACCGCCACTTTCTAACTTTGCTTTTAGAAAGTTAAACAGGTATCCACCTTATTTTTAAGGCAACACAAGACAAGTTTATATACCACCTTTTAACAACAGGGCAATTCAAAGTGATTCAGTGATAAAAAGACATTAACACATGACATAAGACAAAGACAAGGCAATATAAAAAGACATGCAGTATAAATGGGATTTAAACATCAGAAGTGAAAAACATCAGTATTAATGTACTTACATGAAAAGGTGTGTGTGCTCAGTTGAGGCTGCTGTGCACTCCGTTGAAGTTACTGTGCTAGCCTCAGTCTTTAAATCTTATCTGCAGTGAAATGGTGTGACCAGCCTATCACACCCTTTCTGGGAAATCAGCCTGATTCTCTTCAGCACGGTGGTCCTAAGTGCAAAGAACACATTAACAAAACAGAAAACACAAAAGCAAAAATGATGTTGGTGTTTTGTATTTTGGTATTTGTTTTGTCCAATGTTGTAGTGTTAAGCACCTCAGGGCCTCCATACTTCTGCCACAATCCTTTCTGAAAGAGAAACTCCACCTTATCATTGCAGTTTTGGAGGAGAATCAGCCTGATTTCTTATACATGGTGTCATAGGCTGGTCACACCTGTCATGGCAGAGAGGATATAAATAGTGAACCAGCACAGCAGCCTCAACAGAGCACACAGCAGTCTCGATGGAGCACGCACCTTTTCATTGTAAGTACACTAATATTGTTTTATCAATTCAGATTTTGTACTGTGTAATCTGAGGTCTGACCTGTGGCCACAGAGACCAGTTGATCTTTTAGCCAACTGAGACAGAATATTTCAAGATATGTTAATATGGTCATTAGTAAAATATATACATTACTGTTATTATTAGCTATACATTTTTCAGTATGCTTGTTTATATTTTTTGGCAGTGGAGTTTGGTAACCCAGTAAATTACAGGTACACATGTACAATTACATAACGATTACCCAGTAATAGGTCAACTATTGAAATGAACTTGCAATCACTTAGTGCAAAATAATTTAGAAATATTCATTTAATTACCTAGTAATTTGCTCACTATTGAAATTAAGTGTAAGTCTGCAAGACTGCAGATAGACCCTTCTTTCAGCCTCTGTATACAAGCCATAAAGCTGTGCTGTCAGAACTCCTACAGTAGCATCGTTTTAAACATTTCTTTATTAATGCTGATACAGTATCTGAGTTTCAAAATAAATGATATCTTCCTTTCAGAAATATAAACATGTTTTCTACCAAAATGTTTTTTTTTTCATTTAACAGAAAAAGCTCTCAAATGTTAAATGCCGTCTAATCATAAGCAGTCGTACAAAAACCTAGTGTCTAAATAAATGAAATACAGTCTAAAATTGGGAAATTTATTATATAAATCTGAATAATCTGATTCAAGAATAAAGCTTGGTTTATGCTCAACGCAGTGTCCCCGGCACGAGGGTGCGCACGCCAAAAATGACATCATCGCGTCTTTCACATCAAGCCTGAAGGCTCCACAAGCTGTCACAGCATCTTGTCGTGCACATCTGAGCTTTTGTAACCAGGCATCCAGGCACCACAGTGTTTTTTTCTCCCCCTCAAGCTGAGGAAACGGGTAGAGGAACTCATTTTGAAGCAGTGGTTTGGCACCCACCGTTTTGCTGGCTCAGACAGGGATATTCACTTTTTCAAAGGGTAAGATGTCAAGACTACACTGACAATGACTTTGATTAATGAATAAACATTTGTGTAAGGCATTGTTAGAAAGGAAGATTAAATGGTGATTAAATTGTATTATGCAGGTTTTCATCCTAGGTATGACCACCTGATGCGCTTCTGGGCATTAATAGAGCTTTTGCTGCCACCTACAGTCAGTGTGACAAAAACACAGAGAGGCACCTTCACAGAGCCAAGTGCCACTGGAGTAAGTACTCATTTATTTGTATTTATTTATTTTTTTTTTTTCATTATTTTAGTGAAAATAAAATGTGTAGTATATGCAGGGCATCTGGCCTCACTTAAATTTATACCCCCTGTCACTGGTTATGACTGATTTATATAGCAGGTTGGAAAAAGCTACACGTTTTAGTTTTTATTTAAGGCAGACCCCCTGTGCAGAAACTACAGTCATCCTGGTCTGCACAGAGCTGAGGTGCTAGTGTCCATCCCCACCTGTCCTCCAAAGTGAAGTGCATTGCATTACATAATACAAGTAATGATAAATCTTTATCAGCTCTTTTTACTTTACTTTTGAAATCTAGAGGCCATGCCTGGTTAATTAAATTATATTTGCACAATAGTATACTGTTGGTAATTGTGTAGAGAGAATTCCTGTACAATTGAAGGTAATTAAAGGTAAATGTTGAGTAAATGTTAAAAAATTGTTGCTTGTTTAGTGGAAATTATTGTGTAATTGTGAGCTAAGGGGTGCTTCATAAATTTACAGGCATTTTTTAAAAATGAATAAGTATTTTCCTCTGCATTTTCCTCCGCCTGTTTGGTGGAAATTATTGTGAGGTAAGAACCACTTCCTCAATTTACAGGCCATGCTTTTGTAATTAATATAGAATTTCCACCGTATTAGAAAACTGGAATTTTCTTAGGGAAATTATACAAGAGCTCATGATCATGATCATGATGTTACCACAGATCTTCAGGATATTACTACTGCAGTATGTCTATTACTGTATGCATGGGTTAATAAAATGCTATTTAGTATCTCATGAGCCTCGAGTTTTTTGTTATTTTTACACAATTATATTGATATTTGGCACCAAAAATCTTTGCTGTACTCAATTTGAAAGATAAATTATTATTTTTTATTACTCCATAAAATATACAAACACCAGCCAATGAATTTCAGGTCCCAATGGGACCTCTGGCTATTAATCAAAGTCCCAACTCTGGGTCAGTCTTGGAGTGGTTCTTTTCCAACCTCTCTGAGTCTCTCAGCTGCTGCTGATAATTATGTGTAAGGGTGCATTACATGATGATATTTCAGAACAAAAACTCAGAAAAAACAGAACTCTGCACACGAACAGCATTTGTGCATTAATGAGAGAAGTGACACCTTTTTTCTGTAACGGAATCCCTAAACTTGAGCATAAAAGGTGCGATGAACAGGAGACACTGGTGTGAGTGCTCATTAATGATTTCTTCACTACATTCAGTGTTGAAAATGTTTGATCTTACAATTATTCTGCTGGAGTCTTGATATCACAACTTCAGCTGATGTAGTTTTGTGGTTTTTATCTCCATGTTTTTGGGATAGTTTTGTTTAAAACAGGCATGTTTGGTGTCGTAGTGGTGTTTTGCATTCCCACCCTTCATTATGGACACTGCTTCATTGCAATAAGGCACAATGGTCTTGTATTTCCCTCAGGCAAGATGGACATATATTTCTCAGTCCCTTTATCCTTAAATGCATGGTTTTCAATATTTCTTTTTTAGTTTTGAAAAAGCCATTTTACTTTATTAAGTGGAATTTGTACATCTGACAACAGCCTTGCTAACTGTGACAACTAGTGGTTGATTGATGACAGCTGAGGTGACGTGATAGTGATGTGTCAGTCTAAAGGTGTCTGGGTCAGATTGCTGTTAAATATTTTTCCCAGTCTGAATTAAATAGTTATTCGGTCCAGTCCTGTTTCTGTTTTCTTCTAGCTGAGTAACATTGCTAAACTCCATCCCTTTGTGTCTCAAGCTGAGATAGAGACAGATGTCCACACTGGTGGACCCCAAGTGCAGGAAAATGTATTATATTCTGTATTCAAGCTGTATATTATAAAAACTGGAGACTATTACAAAATGCAGGTGTTATTACATAAAGAAGTGAACATTTTTACATTTTTCCAAGTAATTACATCATGTGGTGTTATTACATAATGCACTGTTACATGCCTGGACAACTAACAAGCATCCTACAATGCTGCTGCAAAGCCTTTGACCAGGTCATCAAAAAGGTCTCAAATGGCATGGATCTTGATTTCTTTTCACTTGTTCCACATCAAATTCAGTTCTTGTGAGCACTTGTAAAACTCTGCATGATCAGGTGTGTGTCTACATGAGAGATATAATGCAGCTCTATGTCACCAGTACGTCCCCAAGTTCCTCTTATCGGGGTTTGTTGGTTGCTCCTTGCTCCTCCTGAACTTCAGAACTCATTCAGGACCCACCTGTTTAGACTTTCCTTTGTGTAGTCATCTTTATCAATTTATATTTTTACTCCTCTTAAGTCAGTGTTGTATGCCTGTGGCTTTGTTTTTATATTGAAAAACTTTGTGATATTCTGCTCTTGCAAGGTACAATATAAATAAACGTATTTATCCCTGAACAGCACCTTTAGACAGAAAGAGAATGAGATCTGTAAAGACATATATTTACATACATATAAAGACTGGGAGAATCTCTATCCAGAAGGCATTATATTTCAGAAGCTCTGCTTGATAAGCTGTGAGCAGGGTAACCATTCAGATTCTTATTGGATTGGGCCACTGAAACTCTACATTTCACCCTTGTCTTTCTGTGAGGTGGGACAGTCGATGCCCAACTTGCCTATTGCTTGGAATGGAAGCAGTCACCTCAGTCATTTCCCACAGTATAAATACGACCAACAAGGGAAACATTGATATGGAAACAGGGATTGATAACAATTTGAGAAACATTTCAATAAACCACTAGATTTAAATATTTTGGATTGAGTGAGGAGAGATACAATTTCCACCTGAGCTGAAGTCCAGTAGGAGGATCATTTTCAGCATAGACTTTTAGACAGAAATATAGACAAATAGTGATTGATTGATTAAAATGTTTTCACTATATGAGGTTTAAATTTAGTTCTTTGATCCATTGGCTCCCATTGTGATTTCATTGCAAGCAGATATTGTAGTTGTTTTCATAAATATTTTATGACATACCCCACGGTAGCTCAGTGGTCACTGCACAAACTATTAAAGTTGTTAAAGTTGACAATGTCACTTATCATAATTTCGAGACATTTTTTTCTTTTTCTGGTGGGTTAAGGAAACTCATAATAAAAGGCGAGAGATTTATTTTAACTCACTGGAGTAACAAAATGTTTTATTTTACTCTTGACCTCACTGGAGCTCCTCTGTGTTGCAGCAATGTTACAAGGTGATACACCAGACAGTAAAACATTAACTCTTTGTTGTCAGTTTTCTCCAGTTACGAATAAGCCATGGACTTTGAACACAACAAGACGATAAGTGTTGCTGCGCTTGGACGGCCTTTTAACATTGGGATGCTGTATGACTGCCGCAATGACTCACTCGTCCCTGGTAAGAACTGACATGTAAAGATACTAAATGTACTTTGAAACTTTGAATATTTAAGTCATAAGTCACAACTTTTGGTACTACTAGTTTGTGTCTTTTGAATTGACCTCTCCAGTTTTATTCTTAGAGAAGTTGGTCCGTTAAATTACCTCAGCCTCATCTAACTTTCAGTTACATTATCATTGACATTTCATCATTAGTCATGTAAGGTATAATCAATGAGTTGGTGTGCGTTAAATGGTTTTATGGCACAACATGGAGGCCAAGAACCACCCAATGTGAAGTTGATTATCAAGCTGATTATCCTGCTTATACCATGGTCATTTGCCAACAATGTAAAGTAAAAGCATTCGCACATTTTTGGTGAAAGTTTTGCACTCAAATCCGAAAGGTAATGAAGCAAGAGCTTACAATTGTAATGACAACTTGCCAGAGTGTACTGGCCACCAGCCTGGACTGAGGCATAAAATTCATTTAAGGTGTCATTAAGCATAACCGCAGCATATGTCTCAAAATCAGTGTTTCTTTGTTTTTGGTAGAGAAAGTCTCTCAGTATATTAACTGCCTATTTTGTTGCCTTTTCTGTATTAATCTCATCGTTCTCTTCCTCTATCAATTTAAGCTCTTTAGGTGTCAGTCCCTTTTGCCATTTTTTGCTTGGTTTCTTTTTTCGTCTCCATTTCTTTTCCCTCTGCTGCGTCCCATTCTTCAAAACTTGACAGCTGTGCTCTTTAATGTGGCTATGGTTGTGGGTTGGGTAGCGGATGAATTTAGAAGGTGATTAAACTTGAGCTGAACAACGTGTGCATTAAACGGTTATAATGGACACCTGCCAGCCAATCAGAAAACAGTATTCACCCAGACCATGGAATGGAATAATTACAACTTATAATACTCTGTTTAGAACATATTACCCTCATTCTGGTTGACTATTCATTTAGCTGTTTGCAGTGATACCTCATTTATTCACTTAACCATTTCAGTTAAATAAATATGGATTTATCAGCAGGGCATTGTCTGTGGCTTCAATTTAAAGCAGAGAATTAGATCCCTGTATCATGACACACTACTTCAGATGTGAGATTGATAAAAAAAAACTGTGTCTGTGTTTCCTCCCAGCACAATTAAGAAAAATAACCTGGGAGGTGGTGTCCCTATCACAAGGTTTATTAATAAATGTGGATGTTCCTACAACCCATTTAGTTTATTTTTGTGTATTAGTGCCCACGTTCATCAAATAAAAAAACTCTAATTTGTAAAATACCAAGCTTGTTATCAATACTTAGTTGGACAATTATAAACTGAAAGTGTCTGCTCCGTAACTGTAGCAGCAGCAGCAGCAGCAGCAGAGTAGCGGCACAGAGTAGTGGAGTGAGACGTCTGTCCTCCCTCCTTCTCTCTGCTGTAAACACACAGAGCTGTTAGTGAGCAGCTGCTCTCATGTCTCCCTGGGTATTGGTGCTTGTTTTTGGCAGAAACTCTCCCACTCTCTGCCTGCTCAGCCTGCTCTCAGTGTGTCTCTCTCCAAATAGCAGGCTGGGCTTCGGCTCTGGTTCTAAGTGGCAGTTGCCCTCTAGCTCGTCAAGCTGTAACACAAAAACTTTATAGAGCTCTGATGATAACTCATCAGGATGATGATGCAGGTTAATAAGTTATTACCTATTATTTGTATGCTTCACAAATTATCACTTCTTATTTCCAAACATTACAATTAGCATCTAAATAAGTTCATATTGACTATCAACTAAATTGCTGCCTGTATGAACCAGATTAGATTGTTATAGTAGTACAAGTTATCTTCACATTTTTGGCTCATTGGCATGTAAAAGATTTTCTCATTGTCTACAGTTAAGAAAGAAAGATAAGATTTTCTCTTTTCTTGCAGGCATATCATTGTGGGACCACAATGATCTGTTAGAACATATAGGAGAAAGACCTCACTTCCACAATGACTTTGAGGTAGTTACATCTGAATCAACTGAGGGCAAATCTTCAGCACTTAATGTTGATGCATCCCTGAAGGCAAGTTTCATGACTGGACTGGTAGAGGTTGAAGGATCTGCCAAATACCTGAAGAATCAGAAGACATCCAAAAATCAAGTCAGAGTAACACTGAAGTATGAAGCTACCACAAAGTTCCAGGAACTTTCGATGAATCATCTTGGAAGAGGCAATGTGAAGCATCAGTATGTCTTTGATAAAGGAGTAGCAACACATGTAGTCACAGCTATCCTTTATGGGGCACAAGCCTTCTTTGTCTTCGACCGTGAGGTGTCTAAAGAGGAGGATCTTCAAGACATTCAAGGCAAATTGAAGTTGACAATCAAGAAGATTCCCAGCCTTTCGATAGAAGGTGAAGGGAACCTACATATGGAAGACAAGGACAGTACAAGTATGGAGAAATTCACCTGCAAATTCCATGGAGACTTTTTCCTTGAGAAAAACCCAATGTCTTTTCAGGATGCAGTACAAGTCTATCAAAGCCTGCCAAAACTTCTGGATGCAAATAGAGAAAATGTTGTACCACTGAAGGTCTGGCTGTTGCCATTGACATGCCTAAATTCAGGTGCTACTCAGCTAGTACGACAGATAAGTGCACCGTTAGTACGCAGAACGCTGAATCTCTTAGAGGACATGTCTGAGCTGGAAATGAGGTGCAATGATGCACTGAAAAGCACAATTGCACAGCAGTTCCCAGAGGTTGGCAAAAATCTTAAAATGTTTAAAGAACTTTGCTTTGATTTCAAGATGGAATTCCAACGAGACTTGGCAAAGAAACTTCCATCAATCCGGGGAGGAGAGGAAGATGAGGATGCACTCTCAGAGATCCTGAGAAAAAGTCAATCTTCTCTCTTCAAAAACACAAACCTGAACAAGTGGATGGATTGTAAAGAGAAAGAAATCTACAACTTCATGTCTTTCACCAACATGATGAAAAACACCAAGATCGTTCCATCTGAAAATGACCTGTATAAGGAAATTGTCGGTGCAGAACATGCTGTGTGTTTTGTGTTCACCTTATTGGGAAGTGCTGAACCGTACCTCTCAGCTTTGTCAAACAACCCAGATTATACTCAACAACCACAAACTGAAAACGCAGAAAAGGAATGGTTCTTTTCAAGAGGTGATGAAGTGATGGATGATGAAGTGAGGCGTAAAGCACAGCTCTTCAGTGATTTTGCAGAAGCCAACAAGGAGGACAACACCATTAAGTTCCTAACAGTGGGTTTACCAAATGAGGCACAGAAAGGTCCACGCATCTACCTTTATAAAGAAGGTTTTCCTGTCAATGAGGACTTTGAGCCACCGTCAAAGCCTGAAGTAGAAACACCAAGTGAAATAACTCAGGACAGCGTGACACTGAAAATTTCTCCACCCAAATATGGAGCAGAGAACATCATCTCATACTCTGTTGAGTACTGTGTCAGTGGAGAGGCTGAATGGCAACAAACAAGAGCATCAACAGCTGGAGAAGACGCGAAAAATGCAGAAGTTAAAGTGAACAGTCTGAAGCCTGCCATACAGTATATATTCAGATGCAGAGCAGTGACCTCAGCAGGTGTTGGGGCAGCCACAGAAGTCACAATACATACACCCTATAAATAACCTAAATGTATACAGCTCTTGCTCTTGTCACTTAAAGACAGGATTTGTCACAAAAATCACAAAAATGTCAACACAATTGAAACATGTAATACTACCAAATGACACATAACACATAAAACACATAAAAGCCAAATTCCTTTCAATTTTTTCCTATATTTTTTTGTCGATGGTATCCAGTTGCATTAGGTACACTTCAGTTTCAGTTTGTGAGTGGATATGCTGAAAAATACACTTGGCTGAGGCAGTAAAGTCAATGATAAGAGCAAAATGCGACAAAGTGCATGAAAACAGACTTAAATCATCATCAAACACTATATTTTTAAGAACTTAATTAAAGGCGTTAATTCATCTTAACTGTACGTTTTGGTTTCTTTGTTTTGTTTTGTTTTGTCTTTTGCAACGATGCTCTTACATTGATATTGTGATTCATACTTTGAATTTGTATTTTTATTCTCATTCAATTATGTTTGTGACAATTTTCTTTTTTCCTGCTTACTTATTATCTTATGTACATTATGTAAGTTTTACTTTTTTAAGTCATTGTGTCTTAATGATGTAGAATCTGCACACTTGTAGTTTGTTTTTCTGAATGTAAATAACAACTCCAAAGTTGTACTATTAACATGTTCCATCTTGTTTATTGAATGGTTGTAGAAATAGACATGTGAAAAGGAGGCATTATGGTTTTAGCAGCTGTTAACCTTGATGTTATTTGTTGGCCAACAACTGCTGGGTGATGTGACTGCATGTGGCGTCTCAACAGTTCTGTCCTCAGAGGGGTTGCCAAGTTTGAGCTTCATCCTAATTCCTGTCATATAAAAAGTTCCAATATATAAATCAGACATTTTAGGAGTTGTTGGAAGGTAGATTTGTCCTCCTTTGATGGGGCTGGGCTAGCAGTTTCCCCCTGGATCCAGTCTTAGTGCTAAGCTAGGCTAAACCAATGCTGGACGCAGAGATGAAACTGATATTCATCTTCTCTTCAGACAGTGTACATTTAAATCCATGTTTATTCAGGTATTGCAGTTTTTAACCCTGGATCATATATATTTACAGCAATGCAAAATTCAAAGATCATGTCTTAATTGTTTGAATGGATTAAAACTAAGATTATTTATATTTCATGAAACTTGATTGAAACTTGTATCTGCATGTATGGTGTTACTGATTTCATCTCATTATTTTAAATAATTTGTAGCTCACAAATATGTTGCTGTTTATGTCCCTTTAATAAAGTCCATTGACTTAATTTTCTCTGACCTGATTTTCTGACTACACTCAGTCTCCATATCAACAGACCTAAACCACTTTTCCAGAGGACTGTAGCTTGTAATATATTGTTTAATTAGGCCAAATTAAATTGCCAAAACCAAAAGTATAAGGCGATTTGGAAACAGCAACAGATAATGACCATGTCACATGACACTTTAAACTGCTGATGATTGCCACATTATAACTAAAACATCCAGTGAAATATCTGGTTCCATATTTGGAACATATTGTATCTTTAGATCAGTTTTCATTAAGGAACAGCATTATAGCACACCGCTTGTGTGTGTATGCATGTTGGTACACTTTTCAGCTATTTTCTTTTTATAAGCTCTGCTTATGTATTATATATTTTTCCTTCATTGATAAACTTTGATTTTAGATGTTATTGTTTAATTTATTTTTGGTGACATGTCTTTATGGGCCCATAGTTTTTTAATCTCACCAGCACACTCCTTTCTACTCCTTTAATACATTGTGTGTGTGTGTGCGTGTGCGTCTTGTTACAAATAAATGAACTAAATCAATCCTTATATGAAAGGAAGTCCCATTCAGCCGCATTGCGCCTCCTCAACAAATCTTGACAAGACTAGTGATGAGTTGGTATTGAGTAACTGAGTTTCAAAAAAGCCTTAAAATGTAAAAGACTTAGGACTACAATTTAGAGTAAATTTTCTGCTGATATTCTGGGTTATTTTCTAGATTGTATAGGATAGGCAAAAATATGCCGTGGGCTTTGGCCTATTCCTTCTTAGGTCATTGACTGCGTGAATTTTATTGTGTGAAATGGATGGGTTTTGATCTGTGGGATTTATGATGATGTTTTGTCAGTTGCATAACAACACAAGTTGTTGTTTTGTTCCTTGTAATGTAGGACCGAAATAAACTATTCATTCATCATCATCATCAACTTTAAAATGGACAAGACTTTAAAGTGTCATTAATTGAAATTCAGCTTAAATATTAATAGAGTATTATTTTTTAATATGCCTCAGGTTTCTTATACCTTACAGTTTGCAGTGCTGTTCTAATGTAATATAGCATTAAACAGTGAAGTTAATGTACAACAAATCCTAATGGAGAAGCTGAAATGTTGCAGACTTCAAATGTTGTTAGTATATGTACAGACTCTTTCTGTACTTCATGACCATCAGCTGCTGGACTGAAGTAAATCAACATTTACATCTCCAAACTGTCAGGTTCTCAGGATCCCAAAGAGAAAATGTGAAATGTGTTTATTTACAAAAGAATTGACTCAATTACTCGGTTACTGTTGCAATTCATATCAAGTTTTCCATTCTAGCACAGCACATGTGTAGTTTTCCGTGATAACAATGGTAAAATGTAACACTATCATAGTAATCAGAGTAATATTTGACAATTTCAGACAGTGGCAAATTAGAAGATATTCTAACTCCAGGGTACATTACTGTCTTTTAATCAAGATTTAATTTACAACAGAAAAAAAACAACAGCATGTAAATGAGAGATAATCTGATGCCCTGACCTGTTTTTGTGACTCCATGCAGGTTTTTGCTGTTAACACCAATTAGAAGACATCAAGGAACTTCAGATTTTGGATACTTTGAGCTTCCACATGTTGCTCTGCAGTGCCTACAGAATACATGTAAGGTAAATGACAAACTGTGTTAATGTTTTCTATATATTCATGATCTCTTCGATGGTCATAAAGACAAATTAGGTTTTGAAATAGAATTATGGGACCATCAACGACAAATCCTGCACCTTAGCTGCTAAATTGATCCAAGATTGATCCTATCAGAGAACTTTGCAACAAAATCTAAGATATTACTTACTGCAATGCTCTCCGAGACTCGAAGTTGAATTCTCTCCTAATGTCCAAATGAAATCCTGTTTACACATCCCAATAATGTCATAACATTTTTATTTTATTTTATTGTTAATTGTTTGATTGACAGCAGCTAGCATGCTGAGTGCCAGTATTACACCATATGGAATGGAGACAAAGTAAACAAACTGCTGTAGCTACAAGTCATGGACAGACAGTGTGTTGTTAGCAGTGGTACTGAAAAGCAACGACTAACCTATAAGGTTCACATGGCCTTGATTGCTTGGTTGTGTTGATTTGTCCTGTACACCATTAGGAAGATCAGACCCTACCTGTCTGAGCATGCAGCACAACTCCTGGTGCAGACTCTGGTAATATCACACATTCACTACTGCAATTCCTCACTGACAGGTGTCCATGCATGTTCAAACCTCTGCAGATGATCCAGAACACAGCAGTGTGTCTGGTCTTCAACCAGCCCAAAACAGCACATGTCACCCTGCTGTTCATATCCCTCCACTGGCTCCCAGTTGCTGCCCACATCAAATTTAAAACCTTGATGCTCGCTTACAAAACAGCGAGTAAAACAGCTCCCACCTACCTGAACTCCCTCATTCAGGTCTACACTCCTTCCCGCTCACGACACTCTGCCAATGAAAGGCACCTGATACTACTACCACAACAGAGCCCTAAGTCGCTAGTCAGAATCTTCTCTCATGTAGCTCCCTGATGGTGGAATGAGTTACCAAACTCCATTCGATCTGCAGTGTCCCTCTCAATCTTTAAGAAAAGGCTAAAGACCCTTTCGCAAACACCTCCACAATCTGCTTCTATGTACTCCATGCATTGCTACTGTGCACTTGAACTTAGCTTTTTTGCACTTACTTGCATCTCCTAACTAGATCCTTGCTTGTGTTGTATTAACTCTCAGATGTAGGTCGCTTTGGATAAAGGCGTCAGATAAATGAAATTGTAACATTGTAACAATCCAGCATCTAACAGACCTGAAGTGACATTTGCAGGTATGTTTAGATGGTGTTTAATGTGCTGCAGCTGAGCAGCTAATTAGCCATCTAGTGGGGATGGGCCCAAATCCAAATACGTTATCTGGCAAAGCACAAATAGTGGGTTTTTTACGAACATTTATTTTGAACAAATATTTTTTTTAATTATTTGTTTTCGGGAAGAAAAAAAAACGTCAAATTTCAGTGCACAGGTCGGTTACATCGCTATCTCAGTCTCTCTCCTCTGCTCCTCTGTTACGTCTATCAGCAGGTCTCAACTAGAGGAGTTACATCCACCTGCTACATGACACACATTTCTTTATTTGGACATCACTCCCAGAGTTGGGGGGTGTTCCCCAGAGATAAAGCTGAGCTACTGACACAAGCGAAGTGCTCTCAAGGGACTCTCCATAACCTTTTGTCCCCCTTTCTCTCACATGAAAAGTGCGAAGCAATAATTGCCTTTGAAGTTCTTCCCTACACGTTACATGCTGTGCCGTGTTATGGGTGTCTATGATCAGGGAGACTCGGGTTCGGGGACCTCCTTCGTATTCTAACACTTTACTCTCCTGAAATTAAAAGCGTAATAAAAACAAAAACTGTATTTTTAAACTTATTTCCACTTCTATTCAAATACAATTACAAATATAAATCATTTTGCTACCTCAACAAATATAGATACAAGTACAAATACTGGGCTCTCTGCACATCCCAACTATCTAGTCTTCAGTGAATGTTTGTTTGGTGACTCGTTGAACAAGTTAAGGTGCAGCACAAGACGTCTGTTCATGTTTGTCAGTTAGATTAGAAGGAGACTTTAGCAGGAGGCAAGCTACTGTGGGTTTTGTTCAGAGTCTGTGGCTCTTGTGTTGTGTAGCAGGATGCTATCAGGCTTATTGTGACCGTCTGCTCTGCCTATGATAGAAAGACACGTTATCGCTTTATGAAAAGTTTGATTTACTGCATGGAAATAAGGAGCTAATGGCCAGAGAGATGAACAGCCTTTATAACAAGAGAATTATGGAGGTTTAACATTGACATTGCAGCCCTATCTGAGACCAGATTGGCAGAAGAATGACAACTGAGGGAGGAAAAGGAAGGATACACCTTCTTCTGGAAAGGAAAGTCTGCTGTTGAATCCAGGATATATTCGCTTTGCCATCAGAAATAATCTGGTCAGCTATCTTACGGAATTGCCCCAGGGGATCATCAAACACCTAATGACTGTTCAGCTAAAGTTGGACAGCAACCAGATGGCCACTGTTGTGAGTGCATATGCTCCCACTCTGGACTCACAAAAGGACATCAACGAAGCATTCTTCACCAGTCTAGACAACATCCTGTCAGACATCCCAAAACAAGACCACAACTAGGAGGATTATTGCCCGCATTCTCTTAAAAAGACTACTCCCACTATCTGAAAAAATCCTCCTTGAATCTGTTGGGGAAAGTTTCTTTCATAAAGAGGCACATGGAGACATAAAGAAAGCATTAAACATTATTACTTGTTTAAGCAGTTGTAGACACTGTACAACTGTACAATCCATCACATCATCAGTAACAATTATACGAATGTCCAAACACAAACAGAAATACAATCATCTTGTATTTTTGGAGAGAAATCATGTTGTTCAACTGGTCCTTTCCCTAAAGCCAGTCCTTTCTCCAAAGATTGTAAACCCAAACTAGACAGCTTTATACCTCTCCAGAAGCAAAGCTAAAAACAGTCTGGTCCCTAAATGGACACTTCCACAAACTGTTACACCTCCTTACAAACAAGTATAGTCATACAATTTAACAGAGACCTCATGGTCAATCAATAACTTCAAACATGGACACCCTTCAACTTTAGCTTGTCTAGGTACCTCATGATCCACACAGTCTCTGAAACAGACAAAGACATCTCTAGCTAACCCCAGAGGCCAGCAAGCAGTCTTCAGATAGAAACAAGTTCAAGAGTTCAACTAGACTTCTTCACCAGCATGTATCCCCAAAAGGACAATGGCATTACATCACATTCAGTTGATAACAAACACTGACCCTTTAGTTTGAAAACATTTGTAACATATATACAAAAGATTTATAAAATGATAACTTACTATTCAATTTTCTTTCACAAATCCCAGTGTGGTTTCCATCCTGCCTATGGCACACCTGACATGATCTTCACAGCCAGTCAGTTACAAGAAAAATGCAAGGAACAAAAACAACCATTATACGTGGCCTTTATCGACCTTACCAAAGCATTTGACTCTGTGAACCACCTGGCCTCTAGACAATCCTATCAAAGTGTGGATGTCGTTAGCATTCTGAGGCTTCTTCACAATGACATGTCAGCAACAGTTCTCCAATGGCAGTGAGACTGAATCTTTCAAGGCAGAAACTGGTGTAAAACAAGGATGCCATTCTCCACCTAATGGGTCACAGTTTACTCCCTGGTGTCCAGATCATCTATAGAACAGAGGGCAAGCTGCTAAACTTAAACAGTTTCAAGGCCAATTCCAAGATCTTTCTCAATCCATCGTGGAGCTGCAATACACAAATAATAAAGCCATTGTTGCCCACACAGAAAAAGATCCTCAGTGAGCTTGATGCTTTTGCCAGGATGTACACACTCCTTGGTTTGACCATGAACATAAAAAAGACCAAGGTTCTCCATCAGCCCCCATTGGCCACCTCCACACCCCTGGTAACAATAACAATTGTTATTGTAAGCCTTGAAAATGTGGACCAGTTCCCCTACCACAGAAGTCACCTCTCCTCAGGGGCAGACATCGACAGCGATGCACACCATCGTATTTGCTGTGCCAGTGGGACTTTTGCAAAGCTCTGCAGAAGTCTTTCAAATCTCTGACCTGCTTTCAAAGACCAAGCTGCTGGTCTATAAGGTAGTTATCTTGTCCACACTTTTATATGGTGCAGAGACCTGGACTGGAAAGAGAAGCACACTAACATCGGTGTTCTTGAGGGAGCAGACATCAACAGCATTGCCACTACCATCATTAAACACCAGCTAAGATGGACAGGCCATCTAATATGAATGCCTGATACATGTCTCCCAAAACAGGTCCTCTACTCAGAACTCAATGCTCGTTAATCAGCACCTGGAGGTCAGAAAAAGTGTTTCAAGGACAACATCAGGACAACCTCAAAAAATTCCACATAAACAGCTCTAACTGGGAAGACCTAGTTTACCTGAAGGAGCCACTTTCCATGAGGACCTGCCAGAGTCAAGCAGCAGCAATGAAAGGAGAGAGCCACCAAAAAGGCTCTCTCACATTCCACTGCCAGCACCTCACATCAATTCCCACACCACAAGAAAGTTTGTGGTTCCAGAATTGGCCTCTTTAGTCATTTGAAGATCCACAATAAGGACCCCCTAGGAGGACCATCATACTCGACTTTGAGTGATCGCTGATGATGATAATAATGTTATTTTTTATTTTATAAACAAGATTTACTTAAAAAGAAGTAACACTTTCCACCAGATGGCTTGTGTTGGTGGATTGCTGCTGAATATCGTTGAGTTTTAGACTGTTTGTTGGACAAACAAGACATTTGATAAAGTCACCTTGTGCTCTGGGATACTAGAGTATGATGGGCATTTTTCAGTGTTCTGTTGCTCTCTGTCTTCTATTAAGGCCTGCACTTGAGTAAATAAACTGCTGGTGGAAGTGTCATTAGTTTTGCATGTATTTTGTCATAAACCAAAGTATTAAACGCATTAAAATTTTGACCAGATGATGGCACTAGATGAAAAGTCAGGATCAAAGTTATTACATCCTGAGGGGAACATGAATGTGTGAAACTAATTTCTTGACAACCCATCCAACAATTCTTATGGTGCTAGAGGAAAAGTCAGGGGACTCAGGATCATCCTCTGTGGAGCACATATTTCTGTACAAAATTTGATGGCAATCCAATTAATACTTTTAGAGATATTAGATTCAGAGCAGTTTATCTGCTCAACATGAGCACATATGCAGGAACTTAAAGGCACAAGGAACACAAAAAGTGATGGGCAGCTAGTCTGGATTTCAGTTTACACACACATTGAGCCGATTACATTTTCTCCATTTTCTGTAACAAACAGCTCCCCTCCATTTTCTTTCTCTTGTGTTACCACTGACCCATTTAGGAAGCCTTCCATACCACTGTATCTCTGTGGATTTTTGTAAATCTTAGAAAGTCCTAAGACCCTCTGTATTTGTGATATCTCAAAGAATATTTATCCCATAAGTGTATGTTTATGGTTATTATTTTATTTAGTGTTGATAGATTCTGCAGTACCTTCGTGTTGCAGCCACATTACAAGGTGACAGACAACAGGGAGAACTAACAAGCTCTTGTCCATTTTTTCCAGTTCACACTAAGCAATGGACTCCGGCGCCGCGGGGACAATGGAGGTGGCAGCACTCGGCCGGCCTTTTAGCCTTGGGATGCTGTATGACTGCCGCAATGACTCACTCATCCCTGGTAAGAATTCACATGTAGAAATACTTAATGTATACTACCCAACAACCAAAACCACGAACAACCAAAACACTCTGAACATTGAAATGGGTTGGTAAACTGCTTTGGAGGAAAACAGTTGATTTTTCCCTGTGTGTGATCTACGAGAAATAGAAAATGATGAATTTTTTGTCTTTTTTTTAGTGTCATAAAGGATAAAAGTGAGTTGCTGGATATGAGATACTCACATTGTCTAGTCATCAACCATGATCTGAGATGGTTGTTTGAAAAAGAGACCTTTAAATTATTGACTTATTTAGTGAATGCATGGGAGTTCAGGAATAAAACATAAGGCATGAACAATTATTGCTTTTTATTATTAGATCACCTAGACTGATTCATGATTAGCAGTGACCACTTCTCTGTTGTATGTCTGTTAAAGGTGTCTTATAATTCCATAAGGGATGGGACATGAAATGGCAGAACATTCATTCATTCATCAAAGGAAGCTGATCTTGATTTTTGCCCCTTCTTTTGCAGGCATGGCATTGTGGGACCATGATGACCTGGTAAAGAATATACAAGAAAGACCACAGCACTACAACAATTTTGACATAGTTGCATCTGAATCAATTGCAGATAAATTTTCAGCATTACATGTAGAAGCATCCCTCAAGGCAAGTTTCTTTAGTGGACTGGTAGAGGTTGGAGGATCTGCCAAATACCTGAATGATAGTAAAACATCCAAAAATCAGGCCAGAGTAACACTGAAGTACCAAGCAAACACAAAGATTAAGGAACTGTCAATGAATCATCTTGGAAGAGACAATGTGAAGCATCCGTATGTCTTTGATAAAGGAATAGCAACACATGTAGTCACAGCTATCCTTTATGGGGCACAAGCCTTCTTTGTCTTCGACCGTGAGGTGTCTGATGAAGAAAGTTATGAAGACATTCAGGGCAACATGAAGGTGATGATCAAGAAAATCCCCTGCCTCACACTAGAGGGGGAAGGTTTCCCCCAAATGGATGACAAGGACTTTGAAAGGGCGGAGAAGTTCTCCTGCATATTCCATGGAGACCTTTTACTGGAGAAAACTCCAACATCCTTTCAGGATGCCGTACAAGTCTACCAAAGCCTGCCACAATTGCTGGGAACAAATGGAGAAAATGCTGTACCAGTAAAGGTCTGGCTGATGCCACTTGTGAGTTTAGATTCTTCTGCTGCTAAACTTGTCCATCAGATAAGTATAAGATTAGTGCAGGAATCCCAGAGTGTCCTGGAGGATTTCACTGAGCTGGGAAATAGGTGCAATGACACAATAAGAACCACCACTGCACAGCAGTTCCCACAGATTGGTAAAAAACTTAAAGATTTTGCAAAATTTTGCTCTGAGTTCAAACTGGAATTCCAGCAAATCTTAGCAAAGAAACTTCCATCAATCCGGGGAGGAGGGGAAGAGGAGGCTGTGCTTGCAGATATCCTGAAGAGGAGACATTCTTCTCCTTTCAACAGCAAAAACCTCCATGAGTGGATGGACTGTAAAGAGAGAGAAATCTGCATCTTAAAATCTTACACTGAAATGATGAAAAACACCAAGATCGTCCCATCTCAAAATGGGCTTGATGAGGACATTGTCAGCGCAGAACATGCTGTGTGTTTTGTTTTCACCTCACTGGGAAGTGCTGAACCGTACCTCTCAGCTTTATCAAACAACTTAAAAGAAACACCCAAACCAGACGACCTCCAAGATCCACATTGTCATGACATAGAGAGGGAACAATGGTACGCCTCACCAGAAGTATCAGATAGAATGAGGGACAAAGCAAAGCTTTTCAGTGATTTTGCAGAGGCCAACAAGGAGAAGGAGAACATAAAGTTCCTGACAGTAGGTTTAACAAATGAGACACAGAAAGGTTCAAGCATTTACCTTTATAAAGACGGCTTTTCTGTCAGTGAGAACTTTGAGCCGCCCTCAAAGCCTGAAACAGTGACAGCAGGTGATGTTACCCACAACAGTGTGACACTGAAGATTTGTCCACCAAGATTTGGAGCAGAGAACATCACCTCCTACTCTGTAGAGTACTGTGTCAGTGGAGAGGATGGATGGCAACAAAAACCAGCACCAAAAGCTGAAGAAGTCACCATGAGCGGTCTGACTCCTAACACAGGGTATATATTCAGATGCAGAGCAGTGACCTCAGTAGGTGTTGGGCCAGCCAGTGAAGTCAGCAGTCCCATTAAAACCTTACCTTGTAGCCCTCCTGGAAAACCTCAAGTTGAAACAAACTCAAGTGAGATATCAGTTAGCTGGGAGAAACCTGCAGAGATTGGACAAGGTGTCCACATTTTGAACTACATCGTGGAGTACGCTCAAACAGACAAAGACATGAAAGAAGAAGATCTTCAGTGGAACCACATGAAGTCAAGAGCTGAAAAGGGGATAATTTCAGGGCTTCATTCAAAGAGAGAATATGCTGTCAGGGTCAGATGTGACTGTGGTATATCTGGCATTAGCAAAGAAAGCATCACTGTGAATGTGTGCACAACAAAAGTGAACACAAGTGAAAGCATAAATTCTGAATCCCCCTCACTTTACAAACTGCCTCTGAAAGAAGAAGATATGAAAATAGATGGTTGCCGGAGGTATAACTTCGGCAAAGAAAGCATGAGACAAAATCGCACTATAATGTTTTTTGGAGCGACCGGCTCAGGAAAGTCCACCCTCATCAATGGAATGATCAACTACATTGTTGGTGTAGAGTGGAAGGACAATTTCAGATTTAAATTAATTGATGAGGATCAGTCAAAATCACAAGCTGAAAGCCAGACCTCTGAAGTCACTGTGTACAAAATCAACCACCAATACGGGTTTAAAACCCCCTTCTCTCTGACCATTGTGGACACTCCAGGCTTAGGGGATACAAGACAAATCGAAAGAGACAAAGAGATCACAGAGCAGCTGCGTAATCTCTTCTCCTCTGAGTTTGGTGTCAGTGAAATTGATGCTGTGTGTTTTGTAGTTTCAGCTGCGTTAACACGACTCACACCATCACAGAAGTATGTGTTTGATTCTGTGCTTTCAATCTTTGGCAAAGATGTGGCAGAAAACATCAGGGTTCTGGTGACATTCACAGACGGCAAACGTCCACCAGTCCTAGAGGCAATCAATGCTTCAGGTGTCCCATGTCCTAAAACAAAAGACGGGCTGCCAGTTCACTTCAAATTCAATAATTCAGTGTTATTTGCAGACAGCAAATCATCTGCAGCAAATAGCTCAGATGGAGATGATGAAGATGAAAGCTTTGATCAGATGTTTTGGGACATGGGAATGAAAAGTATGAAGAGTTTTTTTATTGCTCTGAATTTCATAGACACCAAAAGCTTGACAATGACAAAGGAGAACCTCAGAGAAAGAAAGCAGCTTGAGAATTCAGTTGAAATATTGCAGAAGCAGGTTAAACTTGGGTTAGCCAAACTTGAGGAAATAAAAGAGATGACTGAAAAACTGAAAGAGCATGAGGCAGCGATCAGCAGAAATGAGAATTTTGAGTTTGAATTCACCGTCAGAAAGCCTGTTCAGGTAGATATTTCTGGTACTGGAAATTACATCAATTGTCAGCTGTGTCAACATTCCTACCATGATAATTGTCACTATGCAAATGATTTTGGGCCAGCCAGTGAAATCAGCAGCTCCATTAAAACCTTACCTTGCAGCCCTCCTGGAAAACCTCAAGTTGAAACAAACACAAGTGAGATATCAGTTAGTTGGGAGAAACCTGCTGAGATTGGACAAGATGTCCAAATTTTCAGCTACATTGTGGAGTACGCTCAAAAAGAGAAAGGGGTGAAAGATGAAGATCTCCAGTGGAACCAAATGGTGTCAAGAGCTGAAAAGGGGATAATTTCAGGACTTCAGTCAGAGACAGAATATGCTGTCAGGATCAGGTGTGATTGTGGTGGAGGTGGCAGAAGCAAAGAAAGCATCGCTGTGAATGTCTGCACAACAAAATTTACACGACTCGTGGAAATCCTCAAACATGGAAGCGAAAGCATAAATTCTGAATCCCCCTCACTTTATAAACTTCCTCTGAAAGAAGAAGATATGAACATAGATGGTTGCCGGAGGTATAACTTCGGCAAAGAAAGCATGAGACAGAATCGCAATATAATGCTTTTTGGAGCAACTGGATCAGGAAAGTCCACCCTCATCAATGGAATGATCAACTATGTTGTTGGTGTAGAGTGGAAGGACAATTTCAGATTTAAATTAATTGATGAGGATCAGTCAAAATCACAAGCTGAAAGCCAGACCTCTGAAGTCACTGTGTACAAAATCAACCACCAAGAGGGGTTTAAAATCCCCTTCTCTCTGACCATTGTGGACACTCCAGGCTTTGGAGATGCAAGAGGCATAGAAAGAGACAGAGAGATCACAGAGCAGCTACATAATCTCTTTTCTGCTACACTTGGTGTCAGTGAAATTGATGCTGTGTGTTTTGTAGCTCAAGCTGGTTTAGCACGACTCACACTATCACAGAAGTATGTGTTTGATTCTGTGCTTTCAATCTTTGGGAAAGATGTGGCAGAAAACATCAGGGTTCTGGTGACATTCGCAGACGGCCAACACCCACCAGTTCTAGAGGCAATAAATGCTTCAGGTGTCCCATGTCCTAAAACAAAAGACGGGCTGCCAATTCACTTCAAATTCAATAACTCAGCGTTATTTGCAGACAACAAATCATCTGCAGCTAAAAACACAGATGAAGATGATGAAGATGGAGGCTTTGATCAGATGTTTTGGGACATGGGAACAAGAAGTATGAAGAGGTTTTTTGTTGCGTTGAATGACATAGACACTAAAAGCTTGAAAATGACGAAGGAGGTCCTCAGAGAAAGAGAGCCGCTCGAGAATTCAGTTGAAAATTTGCAGAAGCAGGTTAAACTTGGGTTAGCCAAGCTTGAGGAGATAAAAGAGACGACTGAAAAACTGAAAGAGCATGAGGCAGAGATCAGCAGAAATGAGAATTTTGCGTTTGAAGTCACCATCAAAAAGCCTGTTCAAGTAGATATTTCTGATACTAGAAATTACATCACCAAT
The DNA here is from genome assembly GCF_963924715.1 of Thunnus thynnus. Taxonomy (NCBI): domain Eukaryota; kingdom Metazoa; phylum Chordata; class Actinopteri; order Scombriformes; family Scombridae; genus Thunnus; species Thunnus thynnus. The sequence goes on from NC_089528.1 coordinate 30,962,854, forward strand.
TGTCAGCAGTGTCACTATACCTGCCACTATCCTTGTGCCTATGCAGATGATGCAGAAAAGAAACACTGTTCATCAATGGGATCAGGTGGATACTGTACTCAGTGCCCCGGCAAATGTTATTGGAATGTACATTTTAATCAGAAGTACAGATGGGACTATAAGGAGGTTAAAGAAAAACGAACAGTGAAAGAGCTGAAAGAAAAGTACCTAAAAGTCACAGAGGCTGAGATGCCTGTTCAGGCTTTGTTTGAAAAACTGAAGGCTGAATATGATCGTGTCCAGGTGGAGGTGGTGACATTAATGGAGAGGTCTGCAAAGTGTTTAAATAGACTCAAAGAGATAGCCCTGAAGCCAAATCCTCTCTCCACTCCAGAGTACATTGACATGCTTATTGAGGGAGAGAAATCTGAGGCCAAACCAGGATGGAATCAACGAGTTCAGTCTCTGATGGCCATGAGAGAAAAAGCAGAGTTCATGGTTAAAGTAGAGAGAGGAGAGACACTCCTCCAGAGGCCATGAAAATAAATAAGGATTACATCAAATAATTAAGCCTATAAAGCCATTTGTATCATATTTGATACATGAGTTTCAGAGACCTCTACATCATCAACAAGATCAATGATTACCTGAAAGATGTATTGTTTACAATCAGGCTCATGTTAGCTGCCCTCTAGTGGATCATCAGAGCAATGCAGGATGTAGAGATCCCTTTTTTACCAAATTCAAGATGTCTGCCTCTGAGCTGCAGCTCACGTGACTTACCAAGCTACTTATTTTGCAATTTCTTTATTTTTACTTACTTTTACTTACTTACTTACTCACTAAGATGAGAATTAAATGGATTGAAGCAGCATAAAAACATTAGCCTATGTACTTTATTTTGTCCTAATATCATGTTGAAAATTTATGAATCAAATATGATACAGTTTGTATTTCAGGTAATATTTGAAAAAGATGAGTCTTCAAATGTACCCGCTGCAGTGTGGACGTACTATGATTCAATGATACATCTCACATATATACACAACGCCAGATGAACAATCAAAACTACACCTGCATTTTTCTCATGCTTCACATTTGAAATATTAAATCTCCTACTTGCTTTGACATCTTCTGTAACATTAAATTGTTATTGATTTAAACTAGTTCTTAATCTGACAGTATCACATATATATTGTGCATGAAGCTATATACGTAACTATATATGATATGTACTCATGAATGATGTTTTTATAGATTGACTCAGTTTTATGCCTGTTTGATTAGATTGATTGTTGAAGATTGTTTAAGGACAAAGAGTTGTGATACATTTTCTTCAATTTTTCTTTTCCTCTTATATTGATTGCAGCTTTATTATATATGAAGTGTTTTATCTTTTTGTCATGTTTTAGTCGTGTCAGGACTGCAGGTGCAAATTAACTACTGAGCTAACCCCGACACATTTACATTGACTTTACATTGTTAAAATGTCAATGTTTACACTGACTAAGACTGCATGTGTTTTTTTTGCTGCATCATTATATTAAATAGAGAAAGTCCAGATGTCTTGTTCATTATTTTAAACTTATTTCCATGAAATGTAACCTGACAGTTTGGAAACAGCACAACAAATGTGGATTTTGTCCCCCATCACTTCCATTTTAAGTGCATTATGAAGGGATCTTCTAATGGTCAGTATGAACAGGAGGAATGATTACAGCAAGAAAAACATGTTTCACTGTTCATTTGGGCTCCTGACTGTTGGTTTAAGACACACTAGAAAGACACACAAAAACTGTGAACCTGTCTTAGTTACTACAAGGTGTTCATGTGTGTATCTGTCCTTAAAGCAGAGTGAGGAGATGTGTCACTATTTGTGACCATCTTTGTTTGACTGAGGAATAAGAACCAATAACTTGAAAAAACATCTCTTTGTGCTGCAGATGTTAAATTCTTGAGCCAGATGGACAGAAAAGTTTTTGAGAAAGCACCTCTAAATTATCTCTTAGACAAAAAAAAGTTTGTGTCTTTAGACACATTTAGCTCCTCTGAGAGGTGAAGAAGTCACATGTTTTATCTCAGTTAAAGTACCAACACAACAGTGCAAAAATACTAAAAGTAATGTCAAAGTGTATTTTCTGAGGTACTGAAACAATATGAAGCAATTGTGTTGAAAATGTTTCAGTTTTGCAGCATTTGATGCAGTGAAATGGCGAAATCTGCTGAACAACTCTTGGTGTTGCTTTTGTATGGATGGCTTAAATCTGAGACCATGATCATGAACAGTCAGAATACAGGTGGTCTTACTGCTTTCATTATCAATATTTTGTTCAATATGGTCTGCACTATAAAAACTGATCACTTTTTAAAAAAGATTCTCCAGATGTTTTTAAATACTGAGAAACACATCCTGTATTCAAAACCAGCCCAACACCTCTCTGATAAAAGTGTTACGTGTTCAGAGTGTCATGGAAACATATTTCATTGAAACATGTGTCCCCATCGTAACTACAAGTTAGATGTTGATGTGAATCCTACTTACAAGTTTAAAACTGGTAATTACAGTAACTCGGAACTCACAGTACGGTGACTGTACGGTAATTATGAAGCCAACTGTATAGGTTGTATCACCTTCAAAGAAACTGATTAGAGAAGTTGAATGTCCCAACCTCTCTCTTTAGAGACCCTCTATTTTCTTAAAAAAAGAACTTGTCAAGTCTGTAAGTATGAAGACACAAAAACACCTGTGTGTTATCTTTTTTTCTTTTTGCTTTACAGCTTATAAAATTAAGCTTGCAAGCATGTAACTGAATGCACAGTAACTGTACAAGCAAGAACCTAAATATGCAGACTTAAAAGTATTTCAACAACACAAATAGCAATAATAACATTCAACAGAAGGTCTAAAATAGTTGCACTTGTGCTATGTGAAAGTTAAACTTATATGAAACCTTTACCTGGCCTCAAAATATCAACATAACCTGTAGTAAACAGTCTGAGCCAATAAGAAAAAGAAAGAGAGAGAAAATAACACATATCCAACAAAACTGATTTATTATCACATCTCAGTCACATAACAATTCAATCTATTACTGACATCTTAATAGTCAAATTTCATTGTGATTATTTACATGTCATTTCTAGTACTGAAGGTACAATTGGGCAACAAAAAGCAATAAAAGAGACAAATACCCCAAAATGTGTCACAAGTTAAAATATAGGACAATCATAAACGCTGTAATATCTTTCAATCAGTGTATTCTCCTGTATGATAGAGTGTAGTTAAAACAGCACTGTGTGATTTCAGTTATGCTATGATTTTCAGTTTATTACGTTTCTAAGGGAAACCTTGACATAACATAGCATACTGTAGTAGCAGTTTATGTTTTTGAACAAAGTTTCGGAGATGAGCAATGCCCAAAACAACAAACAAAAGCTTTCTAAGCCCAAACCCTAAACTTCCCTACAAAAACCCAAAATTGAAATAAATGACAAAGCTCTAACCTCCTAACTGAAAACATGAGAAAAATGATTGCAAAAGAAAAGGGCTTCTTACTCCTACCAACTGCTACTACTAGTTTGAAATATTTACATTTTACAATGAATTAGTCCATGAAATTCATTATTTTCAATTTTCAGACCCCCCCTGCCCCCACCCCCACCCCCACCCCCAAAACAACCCAACTTATTACAGTATAAGTTTACAAGAAGCTCCTAGTCTGAACACGTGCTGCTTCTACTTACAATCACTCACAATAAACACAAATCCAAACTGCTGAGGAACGGCCTCCATTGTTGGAAGTGGAAGAGGGGAAGGGGAGGTTGTTATCAGCTGTCCCTCATCAGCAATCCCTTCAAGTGATCCAATCATAGGAAACCACCTGCATTACAACCTCACAATGCCGCTAACATGGCTGCAGACCTTTTGTCTTGTTTTTCCCTAATATCCAAAGAAATTTGCAACTTTTTTCAGGAAACCTTTCTTTTCTTGCTTCTTCTGTTTTTCTTCAGACAATTCCTCCTCTGTTTTTGCAAGCTTATCTCTTTTAGCTACTTTGGAGATGATTTTTGCCCTGTCCTTCATTGCCTCCAGAGACTGAATTCGGGCCTGGTAACCCTCTTTGGCCTCTGACTTTTCCCCTTCAATCAGCATGTCAATGTACTCTGGAGTGGTCAGAGGATTGGGCCTGAGGGCGATCTCTTGCAGACGAGTTATACATTGGGATGACTGATCCATGAGGGTCACTATCCTCTCTTGAAGGCGAACAATCTCTTCTTCTTGCCTCTCAATCAAGTCTTGAATAGTCAGCTTCTCTTTCGTAGCTTTTTCGTACTTTTCTTTTAACTCCTGCACTGTCTGCTTCTCTTTGACTTTAACATAATCCCATTTGTATGTCTGGTTCAAATGCACACTCCAAATGCATTTTCCAGGACAGACAGTGCACATCCCTGCCCCATCCATTGCTGTACAGTCACGTTTCCGATTATCATTTGCTATTCCACATGGGTAGTGGCATGTCACTGAACATTTCTGGCAGTTGGTAATGAACTCTCCTTTCTTTGTGAGCTGTTTTTTGACTGGCTTAATGATATCCACCTCAATCTCGAAGTTTTCATTTGAAGTCATGACTGTTTCATGCTCTTTAATTTTTTCTTTTGTTGTCTTAATTTCTTCAAGCTTTGCTAATCCAGCTTTAACTTGCGGTTGCAAACCTTCAACAGCTGTTTCAAGGTGCTTGCGTTCTTTCAGAACCTCCTGGGTCATTAGCAAGCTTTTTGTTGTCATTTTCCCCAAAGCGGTGAAGAACTTCTCCATACTTTTGGCACCCATGTTCCAAAACATTTCATCAAACTTGTCGTCATCTTCATCAGAATCCTCATCATGGGCCCTCTCACTGATGCATCCGTTGTCTGCAAACAATGCAGAGTTGTTGAATTTGAAGTGAACTGGAAGCCCTATGTCATTTTTTGGGCATGGAACCCCAGAGACATTTATTGCTTCAAGAACCGGTGGCTGCTTGCCATCTGCGAAAGTCACCACCATCTGAATGTTCTCGGCCACGTCTTTGCCAAAAATGGAGAGCACCGAGTCAAACACATATCGTTGTGTTGCTGTCAGTCGTGCGAGAGAGGCCTGAGTAACAAAACACACTGCATCAATCTCACTGACTCCATTCACAGAGGTGAAAAGCTTCCGGATTTGCTCTGTGATCTCTTTGTCTCTTCTGACTCCTCTTGTATCTCCAAAGCCTGGAGTGTCCACAATGGTCAGAGAGAAGGGAGTTTGAAACCCCTCCTGGTGGTTGATTTTGTACACAGTGACTTCAGAAGTCTGGCTTTCAGCTTGTGATTTTGACTGATCCTCATCAATTAATTTAAATCTGAAATTGTCCTTCCACTCCACGCCAACAACATAGTTGATCATTCCATTGATGAGAGTGGACTTTCCTGATCCGGTTGCTCCAAGAAGCATTATGGTACGATTTTGTCTCATACTTTCTTTGCCAAAGTTATATCTGCGGCAACCATCTATGTCCATATCTTCTTCTTTCAGAGGCAGTTTGTAAAGTGAGGGGGATTCAGAATTTGTACTCTTGCTGATATGTTTCAGGAATTCAGCGAGGCGTGCAAATTCACGTTTTGCTGTACAAACATTCACAGTGATGCTTTCTTTGCTTCTGCCTGCTACACCACAATCACATCTGACCCTAACAGCATATTTTGTCTCTGACTGAAGCCCTGAAATGATCACCCTCTCAGCTCCTGACATTATGTGGTTCCACTGAAGATCTTCATCTTTTACCCCTTTGTCTGTTTGGGCGTACTCCACGATGTAGCTCAAAACATCTTGTCCAATCTCTGCAGGTTTCTCCCAGCTAACCGATACCTCACTTGAGTTTGTTTCAATTTGAGGTTTTCCAGGAGGGCTGCAAGGTAAGGTTTTAATGGGACTGCTGACTTCACTGGCTGGCCCAACACCTACTGAGGTCACTGCTCTGCATCTGAATATATACCCTGTGTTAGGAGTCAGGCCGCTCACTGTGACTTCTTCAGCCTTTGGTGCTGGTTTTTGTTGCCATCCATCCTCTCCACTGACACAGTACTCTACAGAGTAGGAGGTGACATTCTCTGATCCAAATCTTGGTGGACAAATCTTTAGTGTCACACTGTTGTGGGTTACATCACCTGCTGTCACTGTTTCAGGCTTTGAAGGCAGCTCAAAGTTCTCACTGACAGAATGGCCGCCTTTATAAAGGTAGATGCTTGAACCTTTCTGTGTCTCATTTGTTAAACCTACTGTCAGGAACTTTATGTTCTCATTGTCCTTGTTGGCCTCTGCAAAATCACTGAATAGCTTTGCTTTATGTGTCATTGCATCAAGTACTTTGTTTGAAAGGTACCATTGTGTCCTCTCTATGTCATGACAATGTGGATCTTTGGGGTCGTCTGGTTTGGGTATTTCTTTTAAGTAGTTTGATAAAGCTGAGAGATACGGCTCAGCACTTCCCAGTGAGGTGAAAACAAAACACACAGCATGCTCTGCACTGAAAATTTCCTCATGAAGCACATTTTTAGATGGGATGATCTTGGTGTTTTTCATCATTTTGGTGTAAGATTTTAAGATGCAGATTTCTCTGTCTTTACAGTCCATCCACTCATGGAGGTTTTTGCTGTTGAAAGGAGAAGAATGTCTTTTCTTCAGGATCTCTGCGAGCACAGCCTCCTCTTCCCCTCCTCCCCGGATTGACGGAAGTTTTTTTGCCAAAGTTCGTTGGAATTCAAGCTTGAACTCAGAGCAAAATTCTTTAAAATTTTTTAGTTTTTTACCAATCTGTGGGAACTGCTGTGCAGTGGGGGTTCTCATTGCATCATTGCACCTCATTTCCAGCTCAGTGAAGTCCTCCAGGACACTCTGGGATTCCTGCACTAATCTTATACTTATCTGACGTACAAGTTGTGCAGCAGAAGAATCTAAACTTACCAGTGGCAACAGCCAGACTTTCACTGGTACAGCTTTTTCTCCATTGGCCCCCAGCAATTTTGGCAGGCTTTGGTAGACTTGTATGGCATCTTGAAAGGATGTTGGAGTTTTCTCCAGTAAAAAATCTCCATGGAATTTGCAGGAGAATTTCTCAACATTCGCTATGTCTTTGTCTTCCATTTTCAAGGAACCTTCCCCTTCTATTGCGAGGCTAGGGATTTTCTTGATCATCACCTTCAAGTTGCCCTGAATGTCTTGGTGATTTTCCTGTTCAGACATCTCACGGTCAAAGACAAAGAAGGCTTGTGCCCCATAAAGGATACCTGTGACGACGTGTGTTGCTATTCCTTTATCAAAGACATATGGATGCTTGACATTGCCTCTTCCAAGATGATTCATTGACAGCTCCTGGAACTTTGTGGTAGTTTTGTAGTTCAGTGTTACTCTGGCCTGATTTTTGGATTTCTTATGATCGTTAAGGTATTTAGCTGATCCTTCAACCTCTACTAGTCCACCCAAGAAACTTGCTTTTAGAGATGCTTCAACTTTTAGCGCTGAAGATTTATCCTCAGTTGATTCAGATGCAACAATCTCAAAGTCACTGTTAGGTTTTGGTCTTTCTCTCGTATCTTTTTCCAGGTCATCACAGTCCCATAGTGTCATGCCTGCAAAAACCAGAGAATATGTTAAACCGCCTTTCATTACATGACAGTAAGGATTGATAAAGTCTTTTAGATACAAATTGAGCATCGTGTTAGTTCAGGCAGGCCACAAAGTCATGCTCAGCTCACAATCCAGCCCACATCAGCTGATTCTCTTCTATGCATTCAATTGGCAAATCTCATACATGGTTCCTTATTAAGCTGCTTCAGCCTGTCTAATCTTGCCCTCTGTAAGCCACTTGCAACTCGCCTCCACCCTAGCTCATCCTTAAAAGGGGTGCTTTTATGCTAATTATGCTTCCTCACGTCCTCTCTTCTCCCCTGACCTGGAAGTCGTTCCCCCTCCATCATCATGGAGATCCTCCAATTCCTTAAATGCACCTGGACGAAACGAGGAGTGAGGAGAGAAAAGGCTCCTGGAGGAGCTTAAAGTGAGGAACCACAGATGTATCCTACGCCAAAGTTTTATACCAAATGGCAACACCCCTTTGATCCAATGTGTTCACTGATTGGTCAGCTGATCTGACGGGACAGTTAACAGTCGGGTTGTTGTTGTAATGCAGCAGATCAGATAAACTACCTGTGTAACAGGAATGACTGCACCAACAGCAGCTTTTCATATTTATTCATAAAATAAAAATGACTAAATCATGAATCAATCACAAAAACACTCTTGTAAGATTATTATTTTTTTATAAGCCAAAGGCTTCTTTTATTCTTTTCTGTTTCAGTACATCTCAGCTCCTTCAGGAAAATATGACGCAGCACAGCTGCATGTCTCCTATAAAATTATCCTGAGCGTGAATTTTATTTAAACATATTCTGCAGGCTGCAACTGTGACAGCCAGATGCTGCTATAGATCTATAATCAAATGATAAAACACTGGAGCAGTTATCAGATGTTTTCTTTCCAGCTATCAATATGTAGAAATTATTAAGTAACAGTTTTAAGTTTGAATTTATTGTACATGAATTTTAAGTTTAAACTTTGGAGTTTAAACTGTTACTTAATAATATTTACATATTGATAGCTGACCTCTTCATATTTAACAGTTGAGGTGCTGTGTGTCATCAGTAGTTGTCATCTCATCAAAATGAGGCCAGAGTGAGCGAGGACGTCCCATTAAATGGGAAAACTCCTCCATCCTCGCATCTCTTCCTCACATCTCTCTCTCGCATCCTTGCTGTGAGGAGATGAGACGTGAGAAAGAGATGCAAGTGACGGAAGTGAGGAGACACATTAGCATATTGCAAAGCACCAATTCTGTCTCTGAGTTAAACAATGTAATTTCTGTTGTCATTGCTGCCTGCTCTGTTCTGTACCTGGGGTCTTTGCTGCTGCTCCCAGAACAGAGTCATACCACCAAATCTAATTACTGCAAGTGACAATAAAAGTTTTCTTGGACTTAAGTGGTCCTGACTGAAATAAGAGAAACGCTAAAGCTGGAATTATGCCTCTCTGGGCTTCACATTGGCAAACGTGTATGGGGGCCACTTGTATATGTTCATATGGCTGTTTATTTTATACTTGTATGTAGTATATTGATGTTTGTTTTTTGGTCTCCATTTCAGAATAATCTCCCGACAGGAGCTGAATCAACCAGCTCTGCCTACCCTTAAAACTAAACAAAGAAAAAATATAATAAAGAAACACAACATCACTAAAAACAGAGACAGATAAACAAAACAAAGACAAATCATAATAGTCAGGCATTTCTCAGTGTCGGTCACATATTTTGTGTTTCAAATATAATGTTTTTGAAAGTTTTCTTAAATTAACACATATTGCTACATTATTTTATTTCATTGTTACAACTATTCCATAATTTGACCCCTTTAATTGTCACACATCTATTTTTCACATTTGTTCTTACCCTCTTTTTTTTAAACAAAGTTTCCCCTGAATGGATACCTGCTCTCCCTCAATGAAAACAACTGTTGGATACAGTCAGGAAGTGTTCTGTCTTTTGCTTTAAATTATGGGTTGATTAGGTCATAGTAATCAGCGTTATTGACAATTGTTAAGGCTTTACTTTTTTGCAGTATAATGATGGGGTTTGTGCTAGTTTTGTGTTCCCCCATACTTCCACACAGTATGTAATGTATGAACTATGAGTGAGCAGTATAGAGTAAATAATGAGCTGTGATTCGAGATGTCCTCAGTTTTGTGCAGTATTGCAATGGATTTACACTGTTTTGATTTGATGTGATTTATTTGAGGTTTTCAACAGAGTTTATGGTACATTATCACTCCTAAGAATTTGTTTTCATACACTCTTTCAATGTGTACATCATTTATAAGAGTTACTTAAGAATTGATTTCCAAACACAATGAATTTTGTTTAACTTAGATTTCATGACAGTTTATTGGTATCAAACCACTTCTTTAGGGTTTCTAATTCCCCTTCAACTGTATCCAAAATTGCTTCTCTGAACAAATTTTTCTCTGAACAAAATAAATTTGTGTCTTCAGCAAATATAACAAGATGCAACAATTTTGACACCTTATAAATATAATTTATATAGAGTATAAAGAGCTTTGGACCCAGCATCAAGCCTTGTGGAACCCCACAGGTGACCTTCATAAGTTCTGAATCTAAATTAATTACTTGAACATACTGATATCTGTTTTAAGACAGATTCTCAACCAGGAGTATATTACCCCTCTAATACCATATTCACAAATAAACCCCGATCAACTGTATCAAACGCTTTAATGAGATCTATAAATAGTCCAACTATATATTCTTTATTGTCTAGTGCAGTTCAAATATTCTCTACTACTTCCACAGCGCTAATGATAAGGGTAGACCGCTTAGCTCAAAATCTAAACTGGTGGTCACTTGATAAGTTATGTTTATCAATAAAGTTGTCAAGTGTTTGTACAAATAATTGTTCTAATATATTTGAGAATTGGGGAAGGAGAGACACCGGTCTGTGATTGGAAAATAAATGTCTATCTCTTTTTCTTCCTGAATTCATTAACCATATCAACAACCTTATTTTCATGAACTTGTTCGTTTTCATCCTCTATACCTTCCTAGTTAGGCCAGAGCAAATCAGATGGTGCTGTGTTCAGCCGCAGGGTTGAGCAGAGATGTGTGGGGTTGTGGGCGTGTTTATTTGTGCTCTAGAATGTAACCACTGTGAAACAATCAGAAAATAACGTTTTATTGATCTGATTCACCTGCTTCCTTGCTACCAGTGCTCCTCTCTTCATTCACTCTCTAGGTCGCTTGACCACAGCTATTCTCTCTCTCTCTCGCTCGTCTTTTTATATTTTTTTTATATACTTTTAACGTTATCGAATGAAGAGAAATGTCCTCCCCCCCTCCTTGTAACATCTTTGTGCTCCTTCATGGCAGAGTTTACAGCACTGATCAGTCTGATCCCCAGCTGTGATTGGCCGCCACAGCCTTCAGCCACAGTGATGTCAGGTTGCGTTTCTCTCTCTGCCTCAACTTTCCAGCCGCAGTCTGTTGTGGTGCCGCTGGGACCAAAACGCACTTCCCCCCTTCAAATGAATGGGAGGACTGGTGTTTTCACCGCACCGTCTGATTTGGTCCAAAATTATATGTCCTTACTTGGCTCAGTAATTTGCTAAAGTAGGTCCAACTTTAACAAAGTAGCAATTAAATTCATCAGCAACCTCTTTTATGTTATTTATAGTTACATTTTGATTTTTAACAAAATAACTAGGGTAATCTACTTTCCTATTATGTTTTTCGATTATGCTGTTGAGCGCTGTTGAGCATGTTGTTCCAACAATTTGATAATAATACTACTTCTTGTTACATCTCATAATGCTTACCAATTTATTTCTCTATTTCTTATATTTATTTTCTATTTCTTATATTTTATTTTCATCAATCTTCTTGCATGTATTCTGCAGCCCCTTAGTAATCCATGGTTTATCCACATAGTTATGCCTCCCTCTGGATTTCTTTAACAGGGAATTTTTCTCATAGAGTTCTGTTAATGTTGCCAGGAAAGCATTGTAGGCTTTGTCTGGTTCATCAACGTAAACCTCTTTCCAGTCTTCTTTCGTTCAGTCTTACTTAAATGCATTGATGGCAGTTTGCAATCATTAATATCAGCTTTGAATTTAAGATCCTTCTGAAGAATAGCAAAGACTGTTTATAGGCAATCCACCTACACGGGGCCTGTACTACAAAGCAAGTTCAACATACCCAGGATTATCTTTTCATTATCTGGCTTCACTGAGCCTATTTCTAGAGATCTGATTGGTTAGTGGTTGCGGTGTTGACAGGTTGTGATCTGATTCTCTGAAGTTAACCTGCTCTGGAGCAGGTTAACTGTTCAGCAAAAATTACCATGGTAAGTGAACCACCATTGTAACCTTGAAAACCCAGAGTTAAATCTGAAGTTACCTTGCTAACCCCAAATCCTGCTTCATAGTACAGACCTCAGTCCTCTATAAGTTACATTTGTAAATACATTATCTATTAATGTTGTTATAATGTTGTTATTCTACTTGGTTTTATAATCGTGGGATATAGACTAATGCTGAGCATTGTGTTAATAAAGTCTAATGTCTTTATGACCATTTGGGTTTAACAGATCAATACTGAAATCACCAAATATAAATTATATATCATAGTATGAGTATGAACTGAATGATATTTTCAAATATCTAAAATTTTCGGGCATGTATTTAATCCAAATCTTAAGACTGAAGAAGATTTTATATTAAAAAACTGCACCTTATTGTATTAACACTGTAGGTTTTGGTTTATTTGGTTACATTTAGTAAATCTGCATGTTTTACATGTGAACTCTTACCAGGGATGAGTGAGTCTTGGCGGCAATCGTACAGCATCCCGAGGCTGAAAGGCCGGCCGAGCGCCGCCAACTCCATCGTTCTGCTGGCTGCAGGATCCATCTCAGAGTCTGAACTAGGAAAAACAGTTTGTTAGTTCACTCTTGAGAGTCTCCTGCTTTCCACATCTGTTAGTCATTTGTCACCTTTTGCTGCTGCAACAAAGACAAACTCCACTGAAATCAAGAGTAAAATAAAACATGAAAACCTCATAATGCCAATTTAACTGATTTGTGTTATTCAAACTTCAAGACTACTTCATCTCCTGTTGGTTGAGAAATTTATGACCAAATTGGAACTCATCAATATGCTGACGAGCTGCTGGGGATGAACAATGTGTATATACAGGTGTTCAGATGCTCCAAACCATAAACTTAAGTCAGGATCAGAATCTTTTTCTTGACGTGACAAAGACCCAACAGTGTTTCTTATCTAAATAAATTTGTGGTTTGGAGTGAGTGAGCAGGGGTCCGTTTCACAAAGCAGGTTCAACAAACTCTGAGTCTAATCCTGAACTCTGAGTTAATCTACTCTGAGAAAGAAAACTCTGAGTTTCCGGTTCCAGAACAGCTGATTTGAGTCAGTTTATTCAACTCGGAGTAGTTTCACCTGGAGTTAAGCGCGTGCACCACAACTATAAAAAGCCAGTATCAATGGAGCCCCAATTCAACGAGTCACCAGAAATCTTAATTCGCTCATACGGCGAGTTTGAACATGTTTTCAGAAAGAAGTGCAACACCGCTGCAGCTACAAAAGAGAGGGAGACGGCGTGGGCGAACATTGCTGCTCGGGTCAATGCGTAAGTTTAAATGTAGTCCTTTGCAATCACAATAATATTACAGGGGAAAACTGCTTGAATGGCGCCTATTCATTTATTCCATTTAGGTGCAATCCCGCGGGGGAGAAGCGCACTTGGCAGCAGTTTAGGATGAAATATAAAACCATTGTTCAAACAGGTAAAACCTCGGCATAATCTCATGGGGGAACCTCATTTTGATCATGTTTTACATTTTGAAGTAAATATTAAGTGGCTGTTTGACTGTGCTGTTGTTTTATCCCAAACATAACGCTGGTTTCACACACAAATGTCTTCTCATCTACATCATGTTCTGTTAAATAATTAAGCCTATTTAAACTAACACAGACTTCTACTCAGCCAACAGAAAGAAGGCAGATGCCCGTAAAACGGGTGGTGGTCCAGCACCGCCACCTCTAACGGAGGCAGAGGAGCTGGCCGTAAGATCAAAAAGATAATTCTCTGGAAATGCTAGAACATCTATGCTCGGTCTGATAACCATCTGCCGACGAATATTTAGGCTAATTCTCTGCGCAGTAATGCTGCACCTTCATCCACGGGATCGTTATCAAAAGGACATGCCATGTGAAAAAAGTCGCCACCCACTGTGCCCAATGGACTTCTAATATACTGACTCTGATTTTTTTTTTTAATGATTTTTTTTAAATGACAGACGGCAGAACTAGGCTACGCCAAAACTCACCTGCTGACTGAATGAATGAGGAAATCAAATGGAGTGTGTGGCTCTGACAGAGGGCGGAGACTGAGAGAAAATCGAGGTTCATTGAGGAAAAACCTGGTCCCGACCAGGTTAGGTTCATAGAGTCTGTTAGTACGGTAACTGACCAAGAGCTTAAGTTATCTCTCTCTCTGAAACAGGCTAGTTATCCCTCTTTCTCTGGTTTGAGTTACCTCCCTTTTTGAAACGGAAAATTCAGTGTCCCTCATTTCAGGGTTAACGGACTCTGAGTTTTCACTAAACCTGCTTTGTGAAACGGACCCCAGGTGTTACTCTTCTCATCAGTCATTCAAATTCAGACATTCAAGTTCCCTTCAAGATAAATTCTAATAATTTTGGTGATCATCTGACTTTTCTTCTAGCGCCATCATCAGGTAAAAATTTGATTGTGTTCAGTTGTTTGGTTTATGACCAAATACCTGTGAAACTGACTTTCCCATCAGCCTCAGCTGCATGTTGTGTTTGTGATTAGTAAAGGTTAGCATGCTGACATGATACAGTATGATGTAAACATTTTATATGATAAACATCAGCTTGTTCAAAATTGACATTGTGCATGTGAACATGCTGACTGTAGCAATTGGCTTAAAGCACCACTGTGCTACATCCAATATTTGTTGACATATTTCTGATAGACTGACTGACTAACCAACACTGACATCTCTAGAACAACAATGCTAATGTAGCACTATTTTACTCCCGTACTAGTGAAAATTTCTGTCAGCACAGTCAAATTTTTCTAAAAATCAATTAAAAACCAAAAGGTTGCTTTCTAAACTTCTGTAACTCTTTTATTATTCTACTTTTATTTACAATTTGTGTACTAATTGTATGTCTGGTTAAATAGGATTTACAGGATGATCAGTTACACACAGCATTCATCAATTCATTACTGTTTACATCTTTTAAACTCTACGCAGTCTTTGGTAAAACAACCAGAAACTTCAGGACTCAGATGAAACACCTAAAGACACATAGCAGAATTGTACATGAAACAGCACATGAAGAAAAAGAGCATCAGTGTACTTACAGTAGAAATGTGTGTGATCCTCTGAGGCAGTGCTGCAGGTTCAGTCTTTATATCCTCTCTGAGAAAGAAACACCCCCCTGATCTTTATTCATGAGTAGGAGGCAGTAGTGAAGAGAAGCGGCTGATTTCCCAGAAATGAGCTGCAGAATGTAAAGGGTGGGACAGACAGACAACAAAGGAATATTTCTTTGGTAGAAGGAAGTTTCAATGAAAATTCTTCACAATGTTTTCTGTGGATTATCCAGAATAACTTCCTGAAACTCTGCTTAACTACCAGGAAACTGGATTAAAAATATACATTTTAAATGAAAAGGTTTACCTGTCTAGAAAATTGGTAGAAAAATATGAATTTTATACATATATTCCTAATAACATGCTAAAGGTCACGAGTTGGTCACAGTTCAGACTTTCACAACCTCTTAAATCTGATTTGATACTTTGCAAAACCCTGAAACTAAACTGAAGCTCATCAAAATGATGTGATTTTAAAGTAGATGAGCTGCTGGAAGAGAACAATTTGCAGGTGCTCATATGAAACTAGATTTTGCACATTCACCCCTTGATCTCTATTCATGAATATGAGGCAGTAGTGAAGAGAAGCAGGCTGATTTCCCAGAAATGGCTTGCAGGATGTACAGGTTGGGTCTATATGTTTTGGCCCTGCAAACATAAAAGACATACTATAAAAACAATTGTAATTTTCTCCTTTAAACACACAATATCGACGGCCGAAGAGCAAAATCTCCTATCTGAAAAATGCACTTTTTTGAGAAAACTAAAAAAAACTTGTTTTCTTGCAGAATGCTATTTGTTAAGGATACCCAACACATAACACACTGTGTTTGGACTATATTATTATATTATGTGTTAACAATATCGACTATATATTAATGTCTCATAAAGTGCAGATAGGAGCTTTTGCGCTTGGTGCAAGTTGGAAGAGGTTCTACAAAACGATGCTCTAAATTAAGTTAATAATTAAAATTAAATTAAAAATAAAATTAAGTTTGTTTTCAGGTAAAAAGATGCAGTAAATGCAATAGTTACTACATTGTAGTATACTAGGGTCAGAATTCCTTAAATTCAGTGTATTTGCTTCCTCGTCCACTGGAGATGAATGTTCAGTGATTGTGTAATTCACTCGTGCTGTAGCCTCTCTACACATCCAGGGACTCTGAGTTGTGTTTTTGTTTGTGTGACTTTTCTGTCACAACGAAGGGCAGGATGATCTTGCAGACAGACTGAATATGAGCAGCCTTCCTTGTTCTCATCATCCAAAGTGAAATCCGCCAATCAGAAAATTCTGCAGACAGGAGGTTTTGTGCTTTGGCCATCGATATGTAATTTCAGCCGCTAGGCGTCTCTCGATCAAAACAATAACAAAAGACGGAGTGTGATGACTGTGTGAAGTAGCAAGGGATGATGGGAGTTGTCTTCATTGTTAAACAACCAGCTTCTTCAGGATAGGATTACTCCAGCGTTCATCGTTCAGGATGTTTTTACTTTGGGGGCCGAATTACCCACAGAGGTCTCATACTCTCCAAAAGAAGCACACACGGGGATTTAAACTGTAAAAATACTGAATAAAGCAGTTTCACGTAAAAAAAAAAATCAGTGTTTCTCTGACGCTGTGTTTCTTGAATTCGATGTCCAGTAGGGGCTGTTAGCCGAGCTGCTGCCAACATTTTCTCAGTTTATTTCTCTTATAACTGAAGATCCAGACGTTTGGCAGGTTCCTACTGGTGGCCGAATTATCCGCAGAGGTCTCCTCTTCTCCAAAAACAAACGTACACACAGATTAAAATTGGTTAAAATTCTGAATAAAGATGTTTCACCAAAAAAAACCAACAAAAAAACAATGTTTCTCCAAAGATGTTTGGCGAGCACCAGACATCCGGTAGGGGCTGCTAGCCGAGCTGCTGCTGATGTTTGTCCAGCTTATTTTTGTGACAACCTAAGATCCAGATGTCCGATGACTAAAATCCTTCATCCAGTTAAAAGATATAGTTAAAAACAACCAAAATCTAAAAAGTTTATCATGAAAATGTGGCTTAAAAATGAATAAAAGTCAATTTATAACAGTTTCTGTCAAACAACCACAACACTGATGTATTATCTTGTATGTGTGTAAGTTACTCTTTGGTAGACGCCATTGTAGCGGACAAACACAACACCAACACATGCATCTTGTGCACTATACTCTTTGGTAGAGGAGGTATGACGCCATTGACAGGCGACCAAATGAAAGAGACCATTACCTTGATTTAAAATTACAGATTTCTCTGGGTTTGAATATTGTTGGAAACATTTAGGATAATGTAAGTACACAACTCAACAACATATATAACATAGGTCTAGTTTTTAGACATTTTAATGCGGAATAATTACATATTATAGCTTTAAGGAATGAAACTCATGGGTTTGTCACAGTTCAATCTTTCACAACCTCTTAAATCTGATTTGTTACTTTGCAAAACCCTGAAACCAAACTGAAGCTCATCAAAATGATGTGATTTTAAAGCAGATGAGCTACTAGGATAGAATAATATGTATATGCAGGTGTTCAGATAAATCTAGATTTTGCACATTCACCCCTTGATCTCTATTCGTGAATATGAGGCAGTAGTGAAGAGAAGCAGGCTGATTTCCCAGAAATGAGCTGCAGAATGTAAAGGGTGGGGCAGACAGACAACAAAGGAATATTTCTTTGGTAGAAGGAAGTTTCAATGAAAATTCTTCACAATGTTTTCTGTGGATTATCCAGAATAACTTCCTGAAACTCTGCTTAACTACCAGGAAGCTGGATTAAAAATATACATTTTAAATGAAAAGGTTTACCTGTCTAGAAAATTGGTAGAAAAATATGAATTTTATACATATATTCCTAATAACATGCTAAAGGTCATGAGTTGGTCACAGTTCAATCTTTCACAACCTCTTAAATCTGATTTGATACTTTGCAAAACCCTGAAACCAAACTGAAGCTCATCAAAATGATGTGATTTTAAAGCAGATGAGCTACTAGGATAGAATAATATGTATATGCAGGTGTTCGGATAAATCTAGATTTTGCACATTCACCCCTTGATCTCTATTCGTGAATATGAGGCAGTAGTGAAGAGAAGCAGGCTGATTTCCCAGAAATGAGCTGCAGAATGTAAAGGGTGGGGCAGACAGACAACAAAGGAATATTTCTTTGGTAGAAGGAAGTTTCAATGAAAATTCTTCACAATGTTTTCTGTGGATTATCCAGAATAACTTCCTGAGACTCTGCTTAACTACCAGGAAGCTGGATTAAAAATATACATTTTAAATGAAAAGGTTTACCTGTCTAGAAAATTGGTAGAAAAATATGAATTTTATACATATATTCCTAATAACATGCTAAAGGTCATGAGTTGGTCACAGTTCAGACTTTCACAACCTCTTAAATCTGATTTGATACTTTGCAAAACCCTGAACCAAAACCCAGCTCATCAAAATGATGTGATTTTAAAGTAGATGAGCTGCTGGAAGAGAACAATATGTTTATGCAGGTGCTCATATAAAACTAGATTTTGCACACTCACTGGGGTGTTATAAATTGTGCATGAAACAAGGTCATTTACTTTAACTTTCAGGTTTTCAGGCTCTGGTTTCTGGGAAATGGCCTCTCTTATAGTAAAGTCATCAGCCCAGCATGAGTCTCTGTTTATCTTTCAGTTCACTTAGGCAACAAATCTCTGCACAAAGTGAAGCCACGCCTACGTGTGTGTGTGTGTGTGTGTGTGTGTACACCCTATAAAAATACAGGAGCAGCAGGAGAAACTGACACACAACTCATCCTTCCTTTCTGTTGAGAGGCAAACTGAGTGGTAAGTTGCTGAATTCATTGAACTGTTAGTCCACTTCATACTTTATGTTGTTTCACTGTCTGTGATGTTGAAGATATAAATTGCATGATTTAGAATTTAGAATTATTTTAGTTTTTGTTCGTTCGTGTGATTCCTGCAAGCATTTGTTTTTGAATATCTCTTACTATTTGTCTACATTAGGTTACTGTAGTGAATAGAGAATAGCTGGTTCCCCTTAAAGATCCGCCCACCTTCAGTGAGTCTGGACAGGTTCCTTCGATAGACGAGTCTCATCTTAGTCTTGAGAAGCTGCAGCATTTATTAACTGACACTGCAGCCTGTTCTGCACATTTACCACCAGACTGACAACTTACTGCAAACCTTTTCCTCTGCTCCGCTCACATTCACGTCACTTTTCTGCTGCTCGTTACGCACAAACATTACGTGTTGCCCTTTTCCTGAACGGAGCTACACTACTCTTCTAACAGTAGCTTTCATGAAGGTGTCCTTTGAAGAATGAGGAGAGGGAGGCTGACTCAATACAATTCCACTGTAACGTAGGGTGATATCTTGCTGCACAGTGTGCGAGCGAAAATCATTAACAGCCCATTGATATTAATGATGGTGTGAAATTTTAGCAGCTGAGCTCATTAATGAATGAATATAGGAGAAACACTGCATCCTAATAGAGTAACTGATGCAGACTGTGCAGATGTTGTTAGTATATGTGCAGACTCTTTCTGTACTTTATAACCATCAGCTGCTGGACTGAAGTAAATCAACCTTTACATCTTTAAACTTTCAGGTTCTCAGGATCCCAAAGAGAAAATGTGAAAACATAAAAGTCGCTTAACTTGGAGATTCAAAAACATTGAGAAAATCTTCTTGTTCTACAGTTTATTTACAAAAACAACTGATGAAAAACTGTTGCTATTCATGTCAAGCTCTCCATTCAAGCACAGCACATGTGTAGTTTTCAGTGATAATAATGGTCAATTTAACACTAAAAAAATCAAAGTAATTATTAAAATAAATTTCAGACAGAGGAAGACAAAACAGGCATCTTGGTTTTGGCAGATTTAAACAGCAGCTCTGATGGGAAGGCATTCTAACTCCAGGATACATTACTGTCTTTTAATGTAAAGAAAAATAAAAACATGTAAATGAGAGATAATCTAATGTCCTGTCTGCCCTGTTTTTGTGACTCCATGCAGGTTTTTGCTGTTGACACCAATCAGAAGACATCAAGTAACATCAGATTTTGGACACTTTGAACTTCCATAGTGACGTGTTCCTCTGCAGTGCCTATGACAGATGACATGTAAGGTAAATGACAAAATGTGTGAATGCGAATGTGTTCTCTATATATTCAGGATCTGTACAATGGTCATAAAGACAAACTAGGTTTTGAAATAGAATTACAGGACCATCAGTATTTCTTGCTTTTCTAAGACACTTTATTCATTTTGTATTCTAGGAGTTTTGGAGATGATGGTTTAAATCACGAGCAGCATTTTGAATCCCAACAGCTGTTGGATCCTGAGTCAGACGACTGGACTGAGAACAGCCAACAGAGGTTTGTTACTGTAATTCATCTCCAGCAGCTTTTTAAAAAAGTAATACTAACATTTTGACTAGAATGGTCAGCAGCTGCAATAAGGAATAAAACCTGCGCCATAGCGGCTAAATTGATCCAAAATTGATCAGAGAACTTTGCAACAAAATCTATAATATTTCTTACTGCAATGCTGTCTGAGACTCGTAGTTGAATTCTCTTCTAGTGTCCAACTGAAATCCCACTTAGACATCCCCAATAATGTCATTATATTTTTATTTTATTGTTAATAGTTTTTTATTATTATAAATGAAGAAAAAAAAGGTCTTTTTTTCTCAGCTGGCTGGAGGGGCGTGGCTGTGTCTGTGTTTGATTGACAGCAGTTATTCAGAAGCTATTTAGCTGTCTAGCCTGCTAACTGGCGTTAGTGGTGTACTTTTCTGTGGTGAATGTCTGGTGGTTTGTTCAACAAGCTGAGGTGCAGAGCAAGATGTGTGTTCATGTTTGTAAGTTAGAAAAAAAGGAGACTTTAGAAGGAAAGTTAATGTGGGTTGTTGTTTGTAGTCTGCAGCTTTTTTGTTGTGTAGCAGAATGCTATCAGGCTCAGTTTGACATCTGATCTGCCAATGATAGAGTATCATGTTATTGCTTTATGCAAGATGTGATTGGCTGTATGGAAACAGGGTCTCCATCTACATCAACACATATTGGGCCTCATGCAAGAACAACTCCTACAAACAGATTTGTTCTTAAGATGCACATACAAATGTTATAAAAACATTTGTAGAATTCATCACTTTTTGCATACTTAGAATTTTGAGGTACAAACAAAATTTACAAGTTCAGACCTGTCATACGTTTCATTAATAGATCAGCTCTGCCTTTCTTCACATGGGAGAAACACTTACAATTGTAATGTCCTAATCTGAATTAATTTGGAGTTTAAATATCATACTGAAATGAACAAAAACTAAATGTATAACTAAAACAAACAAAATTAATATTCTGTTTTCAATGTTATGATCATCATGACTGCCAATTTGCTGAAAGGTTTCTTAGATTTTAGGATTTTTATTGGCATATTTTGGCGCAGCAACTTATCTCTGCAGGTTTCTGTCCAGTATCATCTTGTGTTGCAGCTGACAGTGTAACATCACCTGTAGACTATATTATTGTCTGGTCTAACATCTCTCCCTTGACTGCCTCCCATCATGGACCAGTTTGCTTTAGAAAGACGTTTTTTAGCATCTAACTTCATGTGTCAAAGCAGCTCTATTTCTGTCACAGTGCAGAGCTGCTCTGATGTCATGCCGTTGGTAGCTGGATTCATATTATCTATTTGTTTTGGGTCTCCTACTACTGACACTTTGTTTTGTTTATCTACTGATTCTGATAGCAGGACTTGAAGCTGCGTGGTGTTTTTACTCTTTGGGAACATTTTTTTTGAATGAAACTCACCCACAAACAGAGCAGAACATGGAGCTATATATGGCAGTTCTAAGGGCATGAATTATGCTAATGGTCACATCTTACGAATGTGCACCTACTCAAGAACCAGTTGCATTCATCAGGCTGAAACAAGCAATTTACGACAAGTTCAGGCAGATAGGAGAGTTTGTTTAATCTGACTTCGAACACATGTACAAGCAAACCTCACAGAAAAAAGAGAGAGAGTTTTAGGATAAAAATACAAAAATGTTCTTGCATGAGGCCCAATGTGTTTACAATATGTCTAATAACTGACATATTGTGGACTGTTCTTATTGTTCTTATCATAGTTCTTATTGTGGCTGTCGACATACACTACTAATATCATTGCACTGTCAGAATGTGTGTATTAGTTTAGATATATGCAGATTTATTGTGGTGTAAATGAATCATGTATATTCTATGTATGATTAACCTTGAGAGTGTATTATAATCATTTGTATACTGTATATGGTGTGTATGCATGTGTGCTGTGGGCTCATAGTATTCTGAAAATGTTGTTATTGTGATTTTAAGATGAACTCTTGGGAGATTAGCCTTGAGCTAAAAGAGATCCAAAACAAAGAAATGAACAAAAATAAAAACTTATTTGATCAAATGATACAAAACTACACACAAGAAATTTACAGGACAGTTATGTATGCTGTAGAAGACAAAAAAAACTATTTAATTTGTTGGACTATAAAGTTGTTAAGAGAGAAGTCAACTAAGAGTTATTGACGGTTTTTCAATGATGACTCAACACTGAGAATTTCATGTTCATTACAGTGTTGAAAAGCTCCAACTGTCATCTGGCAATTATTTATGTGAGAGATGAACTTGACAAAGTTTTCTTTTACCATCCATCACTAAAGCAGCTGTTGCACAGTTTTAGACTACAAGCAATATGATCACAAAGTGGTTCACTGTCATGGTAGCTCTAACTTTGGGTTAGCTTATGTGTAATATTGTTTTTTATATTTCATTTTATACAGATTCAGAGCAGAGATCAACAGAGGCAACACTCACCAACCAGATGGATGAACTTCTCCGACAATAGTGTGTTTCCATTTTCTCATATGAAATAGCTTACCTGTCCAAAGGGCTGATCCTGTTACCAACTGAAAATTGTAAATATAAAAGTAATACTACAGGCATAATTGCTTACCTTCACCATAATGGAATCTTTCATTCAATCAGCTTATAAGTCAGTTTCGACATCAGTTTCATCAGTCTTAACATCATCAAAATCAGATGTTCGGCTCGCTTGTGCCGTTAAAGAAAAGAGCAAACAGATACAGAAAGGGCCTCTCTCTGTTTATGTAATTCCCCTTAAAGAGGAACAAATCAACATTCCTGGGTGCAAGCGTTTCAGTTTTGGGAAAGAGTCCACTAAACATAATCGTACCATAATGGTTCTTGGAGCAACTGGGGCTGGGAAGTCAACTCTGATCAATGGAATGATCAATTACATTTTAGGTGTCACATGGGATGATTCATTTCGGTTTAAGTTAGTTGATGAGGGTCAGTCCAAATCACAAGCTCACAGTCAGACTTCTGAGGTCACAGCGTACAAAATCAACCACCAAGAAGGCTTTAAGATCGATCACTCTCTGACTATTGTGGACACTCCAGGCTTTGGAGATACAAGAGGCATAGAAAGAGACAGAATGATCACAGAGCAGCTACGTAATCTCTTCTCTGCTGAGCTTGGTGTCAGTGAAATTGATGCCATCTGTTTTGTAGCTCAAGCTTCATTAGCACGACTCACACCATCACAGAAGTATGTGTTTGATTCTGTGCTTTCAATCTTTGGGAAAGATGTGGCAGAAAACATCAGGGTTCTGGTGACATTCGCAGACGGCCAACGTCCACCAGTTCTAGAGGGAATCAATGCTTCAGGTGTCCCATGTCCTAAAACAAAAGGAGGGCTGCCAATTTACTTCAAATTCAATAACTCAGCCTTATTTGCAGACAACAAATCATCTGCAGCAAACAGCAATGATGACGATGACGAAGAAGGAGGCTTTGATCAGATGTTTTGGGACATGGGAGCAAGAAGTATGAAGAGGTTTTTTGCTGCTTTGAATGACATAGAAACCAAAAGCTTGACAATGACGCAGGAGGTCCTCAGAGAAAGAAAGCAGCTTGAGATTTCAGTTGAAAATTTGCAGAAGCAGGTTAAAGTTGGGTTAGCCAAGCTTGAAGAGATAACAGAGACGACTGAAAAACTGAAAGAGCATGAGGCAGAGATCAGCAGAAATGAGAATTTTGAGATTGAAGTTACCTTCAAAAAGGCTGTTCAAGTAGATATTTCTGGTTCTGGAAATTACATCACCAATTGTCAGCTGTGTCACCATACCTGCCACTATCCTTGTGCCATTCCAAGTGATGCAGATAAAAGAGGCTGTGGTGCAATGGGACCAGATGGGAACTGTACTCAGTGCCCCGGCAAATGTTACTGGAATGAACATTTTAATCAGAAGTACAGTTGGGATTATAAGGATGTTACAGAAAAACAAACACTGAAAGAGCTGAAAGAAAAGTACCTAAAAGCTGCAGAGGCTGAGATGTCTGTTCAGGCTGTGATTGATAAACTGAAGGCTGAATATGATCATGTCCAGGTGGAGGTGGTGACATTGATGGAGAGGTCTGGAAAGTGTTTAAACAGACTCAAAGAGATAGCACTGAGGCCAAATCCTCTCTCCACTCCAGAGTACATTGACATGCTTATTGAGGGAGAGAAATCTGAGGCCAAACCAGGATGGAATCAACGAGTTCAGTCCCTGATGGCCATGAGAGAAAAAGCAGAGTGCCTGGCTAAAGTAGAGAGAGGAGAGAAACCCCTCTAGAGGCCATAAAAATAAATAATCTTTGCATCAGATAATTACGCCTATAACGCCATTTGTATCATCATCACAAGTTTCAGAGACCTTTAAATCATCAACAAGATCAATGATTACCTGAAATACCATTTTGCTATTTTTTTTAGTTTTCCTTATATTCTAAGATGAGAATTAACTGGATTGAAGCGGCATAAAAACGTTTTGTACTTTATTTAGTTGTAATATGTTGAAAATATATGAATCAAATATAATTTTTTACCTTTTAATATACTGCTTTAATTATCTAATTAAACCAATTAAAGATTAAAATGTCATCTTTTTAGAGTGGAGTTATGGGTATTTATGAATAGTTTTACTCTCTTGTATAGTATAGAGCAAGAATGTGTACTTTCCTCGAACACACTGAAACACCAAGCTGGCTGTTTTAGATTCAAACAGTCTGGAGAACATCTCAGAAGAGCTCAGTTTTGGGTGAGAAAAATGCAGTTTTAGTCTGAACTGAGGGCTGAAATGGAGAGAAAAAGATGCGTCTTCAAATGTACCCGCTGCAGTGTGGACGTACTATGATTCAATGATACATCTCACATATATACACAACACCAGATGAACAATCAAAACTACACCTGCATTTTTCTCATGTTTGAAATTAGAAATATTAAATCACCTTCTTGCTTTGACATCTTCTGTAACATTAAATTGTTATTGATTTAAACTAGTTCTTAATCTGACAGTATCACATATATATTGTGCATGAAGCTATATACGTAACTATATATGATATGTACTCATGAATGATGTTTTTATAGATTGACTCTCAGTTTTATGCCTGTTTGATTATATTGATTGTTGAAGATTGTTTAAGGACAAAGAGTTGTGATACATTTTCTCCAGTTTTTCTTTTCCTCTTATATTGATTGCAGCTTTATTATGTATGAAGTGTTTTATCTGTTTGTCATGTTTTAGTCGTGTCAGGACTGCAGGTGCAAATTAACTACTGAGCTAACCCCGACACATTTACATTGACTTTACATTGTTAAAATGTCAATGTTCACACTGACTAAGACTGCATGTGTTTTTTTTTGCTGCATCATTATATTAAATAGAGAAAGTCCAGATGTCTTGTTCATTATTTTAAACTTATTTCCCTAAAATGTAACCTGACAGTTTGGAAACAGCACAACAAATGTGGAGATTTAAGAGTTAATATAAATTTAAAGCAGACTTTCTATATTTGTTTTCTCCTGTGTATTTCATTAGCTTAGTTTTCTTTGTTGTTAACAAGTTTAATTACAATTTGTTATCATTTAACATGTGCATGTCTTCATGTATGGACAATTGAATGTTTTGTGAAGCAATAAATGTGCTGCATATAAAAGTTTTACTTTCTTGTTAAAGTTTATTTCTACGTCACTAAAGTAACAGCAGAGCAGAGCTGCAGAAGTGTTTTATAGAAATTATTCAAAACAAGAAAAACTAAATGTGTTGGTGAAAGACGTGAAAATATAAAATTGTCAAATTAAATATTTGACACAGCGAGGTTGAAAGTGATGAGATGTCAGTTTTCCTCAGAGGTCTTAAAGAAACATTTTGTCTTGTTTTCTCCAGACTCAGATGTTTCAGATTGATATCAATTTCATCTCTGAGTGCCCAGTACATAGACTGGACAGGCCAGGATGTGTTAAGCTTAGCTTAGCACAAACACTGCAAGCGATGAAAACTGCTAGCCTAGCTCCATTAAAAGAGAAAAAAATCTACCTTAGAGCAACTCCAGAGTCTGATTTACATGCTGCATGTTGTGTATTGAACAGATGTAGATATAGAAATATAAAAAGGAGATATTGTAGTTTTAGCAGCACCCAGCAGACTACAGGATGGACTACTGACTAGCTTGTTAGCTAACAAGACACAACACTTGGTGTCTGAGGAAAACTTTCTGATGCTGAAATATAAGTTGAAAAGCAAGACATGAACTCACCATTAGTTTGAGTCTGTGAGTTTAAGGAAAAAGGTGATGACTTTATATATTAATCATAATCGTAATAATTAATCGTAGACGGAAGTTAACAAGCCGCCATCACTGCGGGTGTGCCTCGGTAGTAAACCTGCTTATAACACTAATGTATGTAATGATTGATATAAAATGAGGCATTTCTTCTGATTACAATGACAGAAATCAGGAGTTTGATGACTGCTGGGTTTTATAATAATATTTATTTATAGAGCACTTTTCAAAACAGATGTTACAAAGTGCTTCACAAGGAGATAAAAACAGTACAGATTAAATAAAAGTAAAGGCAATAAAGTAACTATTAAGACAAAACAGTGCTGAGGTAGATCAAGAACAAATATACAGAGATATATATCTAGACAAAAACATGAATATACATCTATATAGAACACACACAACAAACATTGGTACATTACAAGAATGTCATCTCAAAGAAGCAGGTTTTTAAATGTTTTTTAAATGCTGACACAGATGTGGACAGTCTGATCTCTACAGGAAGTGAACTCCAGAGTTTGGGGGTCCTGACAGTAAAAGTCTGATCCCCTCTCATCACAAAACTGGACCTGGGAACAGCGAGAAGTAACTCGTTAGATGATCTAAGACCACGTTCAGGCTCAGAAGATGTTAAGAGGTGTGAAGAACTTCCACATTCACACAGACAACCTTCATCTGTTCACCGTGATGAACACAAACATCTCTGCTTTCACTGGCAGTGGAAATGAGCAAAGAAGCAGGAAGGAAACACCTGCAGGCTGCATCCTCTGAAAGAGCTGCAGCTTCAAAATGAGGTACGCCTGAGGTCCACTTAACCCTCAATATAAATCCTGGATGATAACACTGAATCGCCGGCCAGCAGTGAAAATACAAATTATGTCTTAAAAAAAATAAAAAATAAAATAATAAAATACCACACAAACTAAAAAACTTTGCACAAAAAACTGGCCAAATATAATTGTATTGATTGTGTTTATTCTGGAATTTGTTTGTATTTCAGGAGGCTTTCATCTTAATCTATTATAAAAATGACAACAGAAAGGTGAAGGCAAGAAACCCGAAGAAGTTTGGGGAATAAAGCAAAGTGTCTTTAAAGTGAGTTGTATCATGTAGTATAAAAAACTATCAAGTACTAAAAGTTTGACTGAATCCATGATGTGACAGTTATATGTTTATAAAATATCTAGCTGTTTTATCAAACATGATGTTAAAATGCAGAAAAAAATGTCATTGTTTAAAAATGTTTAAAAAAGTGAAATTTTGTTACAGCTGAGCAACGGTGTCGTTTTTAACAGAGCTCTCATCTTCTATACCTTCATAGTTATTCGGCTCAGTCGTTTGCTAACGTGGTCCAAATTTTACAAAGTAGTCATTAGATTCATCAGCGTCTTCTTTTATGTCATTTATAGTTACATTTTGATTTTTAACAAAATAACTAGGGTAATCTGCTTTCGCTCTACATTTTTTGATTATGCAGTTGAGCACTTCCATGTTCCCTTCATATTACTTCTGTTTTCTTATGTTTTTCGATTATGCTGTTGAGCGTTGTTGAGCATGTTGCTCCAACAATTTGCTATAATACTCCTTCTTGTTACATCTCATAATGCTTATCAATTTATTTTTCTATCTCTTATATTTATTTTAATTTTCTTTTGTTCTGCATTTTAGGAATTCTCTGTAGAGTTTTTTTTTTTCTGTCTTGCATGCATTCTGCAGCCCCTTAGTAATCTATGGTTTCTCTACATATTTATGCCTCCCTCTGGTTTTTTTTACAAGCAATTTTTTTTCATAGGGTTCTGTTAATGTAGCCAGGAAAGCATTGTAGGCTTTGTCTGGTTCATCAACATAAACCTCTGTCCAGTCTTGTTTCATTAAGTCTTCCTTAAATGCATTGATGGCCTCCTGTGTTCTCTGTTGTACCAGTTTGCAATCATTAATATCAGCTTTGAATTTAAGATCCTTCTGAAGAATAGCAAAGACTGTTAGAGGGTCACTTCTATCATTTATAGGCAATCCATGCACCAGTTCTCTATCAATTATGTTTATAAATATGTTATCTATTAATGTTGCACTATCTGTTGTTATTCTATTTGGTTTTATAATCATTGCAAAGGGCTAATGGGCTAATGCTGAGCATTGTGTTAATAAAGTCTAATATCTTTTTATGACCATTTAACAAATTATTATTGAAATCGCCAAGTATAAATCATATATTATATGTAGAGTATGAAATAAATGAAAAAGGTTTTCAATTGTCTAAAATTTTCAGGCGTGTATTTAATCCAATCAATCTTAAGACTTAAGAAGATTTAATATTAAAAAACTGCACCTTATTGTATTAACACTGTAGGTTTGGTTTCAGTTCATTTGGTTACATTTAGTAAATCTACGTTTTACATGTGAACTCTTACCAGAGATGAGTGAGTCCTGGTGGCAGTCGTACAGCATCCCGAGGCTGAAAGGCCGGCCGAGTGCTGCCAACTCCATCGTTCTGCTGACTGCAGGATCCATCTCAAAATCTGAACTTGGGAAACAGCATGTTAATTTACTACTGTGAGTCTCCTGCTTTCCAAACTGTTAGTCGTCTGTCACCTTTTGGTGCCGCAACAAAGAGAAGCTCCACCGAAATCAATAGTAAAATAAAACATGTTGGTTTTGGGTGAAAACCTCATAATGCTGATTTAAGTGATTTATGTTTTTCAAGTTTCAAGACCTCCCATTGATCTCCTGTTGGTTGAGAAACTTCTATGTTTTTTGGCCTAATAAACCCCTGCAAACCCAATGACAAACTATAAAAAAAACAATTGTATTTTTCTCCTTTATGGAAAGAAGAAGCCTAAACTTTAAATGTTATCTTTTAATATTTTCTGAAAATTATTCCTTTACTGCTGCAACAAGCCAGTTTACACAAACAGCAAATTAAAATTCCCTAATTTCTAATCAACTGTGTTCATATAAAAATGCTCTAATATAATTTGAACTGATTGCCTCATCACCAGTGTGTTATTAGTTGAAAAAAATTGTCCATTCATAAATACAAAGCAGTAATTAAGAGAAGCAGGTTGATTTCCCAGGAACGACCTGCAGAATGTACTGACATTTATCATTATATATCAGATATATCAGATCACAAAGGAATATTTCTTTGGTAGAAGGAAGTTTCAATGAAAAAATCTTCACAATGTTGTCTGTGGATTATCCAGAGTAACTTCCTGAAACTCTGCTTAAGTAACAGGAAGCTGGATTAAGAACATACACTTCAAATTAAAAAGTTTTTTTCTGTCTAGTAAACTGGTTGGAAAATGCACATTTTATACATTTATTCCTAACCACATGGTAAAGGTCATGTTGTTCTTTTATGTTTTAATGTGTTTCTCTGATGATTGTTGGAGCCTGTTATGCAAGACATATTTTCGTGTTAACAGACAATTAAGTTTTTATCTTATCTCTCTTATCTTTTAATGAGTTGGTCACAGTTCAGATTTCCACAGCTTCGTTAATCTGAATGAATACTATGCAAAACCCTGAAACAAAACTTGAACTGAAATGCTGTGATTTTAAAGCAGATGAGCTAATGAGAGAGAACGATATGTATATGCAGAGGCTGAAAGGTCGGCCACATGCTGCCAACTCCATTCTGCTGGCTTCAGGATCCATCTCAAAGTCTAAAGTACGGAAAACAATGTTAGGTGGAGCCTGTCCTTCCAAGAAAAACAACACTATAGGCTGTAAATTCAGCGGCCAAAAACAACCTAAAGTTATATTTGAGTGGCAGACCCCATCTAGCAGCTGTAGTAATTATAACTTGGAGAAGAGACGCAGTTCAGATGACGTCAGTATAAGGAGACTTCCTTGATAAGGCAAAAAATGGGAAGAGACCTGAGATCTAGACCTGAGATCTGTACTACGAAGCAGGATTTGGGATTAGTGAGGTAACTTCAGGTTTAATTCTGGGTTTTCAGTCCTACGATGCTGGTTCACTTCTTACCGGGGTTCATCACCGTGGTAACTTATGCTGAACAGCTAACCTGCTCTGGTTAACTTCAGAGGATCGGATCACAACCTGTCAACACTGTTACCACTGACCAATCAGATCACTGGAAAAAAAGAGTCATCATATTTACAAGATGCTGACATGGACAAAAGTCCTGAGTTTACAATACAGTGACAAGTAAAAAAAGCAATATATATTTTTACAGGTCAGTGGAAACATTTTATTGTTCCAGACTGTCTGTTTCCACTCTGGTTTTAAAACAGAGCTTCTAACAAACAGAGAGATCATTTACGACACTGAACACTGTTAATTGGCCCCCATGATTATAAAGCAACATTTCAGTCAGATAGACTCATCAGTCATTAAATACTTTTCCACTCTTTGCTTCGGTAGCAGAAACAGTCTGGCATTACTTTTAAGTTTGTTTTTTTATGTGACATATTCAGATGGTTTCTTCATCATCCAACTAAATAGCAAAAATTCTCTCTGTACTTAAGTTATTTATAATAATTCCTACATGTATTTTAAGCCGTAGCCTACTTTTAATGAGTGGAAATTATTTCTAGTGTTTCTACATCTTCGTATTCTGTTGTATGATTACAGGCTCGTTTACATTTCATTTCGTTTAATATGACTTTTTGCTGTCTCTTAAACAGAGGCTTTCCGCAGCTACTTTCATCTCATATCATGAAGTTCTTCATTTATGGTTCTGATGATGTGACTCGTAATTAACAACCTCGCCTCTTTCACATGAACATGCTCATAGCTGGAAAACCCTGGGGTGACTGAGCTAGTTGATCACCAGCTTCATAGTACTGGTTATCTGGATGGCCAATGTTAGGTTCAATGAAGCCAGATAACAAAAAGACATCCTGGGTATGTTGAACTTGCTTCGTAAGCCTCAGGAGACCATTGTTCACTTCCTGTTTTTAACCGCCGGTGTCATGTTTTCAACTGTGACTCGGCATATTTTTTTAAAAACTGTAACGTGGTGTGTCATGTTGCCATTACGATGAAGGTTGCCTAACTTTAGGGAAGAACTAACCATGTTTCAAGTGGTCATTTTCACCCAAATCATGATCTTTACTAAACCCTAACCAAGTGGTTTCTGTGCCTAAACCTAACCAGACCATATTTTCTGTGGTCACATCATAAAACATCATTATTTTTTAACAGTGATTCGTAACGGTTTTGGAAAGCAGCATATTATGTTCCTAGAGATCGTTCTGAAAACGCTCCTATGGGTTGTTCTGGAGTGCAGGTACACTCGACCTATGTGGCCGTTTAATTTGCAGGACTTGTTGCTTATTTCACTCCTGTGACTCTCCTGCTTTCCAAACTGCTGGTCATCTGTCACCTTTTGTTGCTGCAACAAAGACAAATTCCACTGAAATCAAGAGTAAAATAAAGCATTTGAAAACCTCATAATGCAGATTTAAGATTTCAAGACTACTTGATCTCCTGTTGGTTGAGAAACTTCTATATGTTTTTTGGCCTAATAAACCCCTGCAAACTTATTGTTTCACTTACTGCAGCAACAAACCAGTTTATACGTACATCAAATTAAAATTCCCAGATGTATAATCAACTGTGTTCATATTAAAAATATAATATATATAAAAAATATAATATAAATTGAACTGATTGCCTCATCACTGGTGTCCATTAATGAATAGGAGGGAGTACTGAGGAGAAGCAAGCTGATTACCCAGAAATGACCTGCAGAATGTACAGGGTGGGGAAAACTTATCAATTGTACTCCACCTCTGTAATAATGATAAAGGTCAGTGGATAAAATAAAAAAAACTGATGTACTGACATTTATCATTACATATGAGATATATCAGATTATCCAGAGTAACTTTCTGAAACTCTGCTTAACTAACAGGAAGCTGGATTAAAAATATACACTTCGAATGAAAAAGTTTTTCTGTCCAGCATTTGGTTGGAAAACACACATTTTATACATTTAATCCTGACCTATTCCTGACTACATGCTAAAGGTCATGTTGCTCTTTTATATCGGACAATTAAGTTTTTACCTTATCTCTCTTATCTTGGGCATACATGAATGTTATTTTTACTTTCAGTTTCAGGTACACAGGGTCTGGACTTTGGGAAATGGTCTCTCTCACAGTAAAGTCATTAGCCCAATCTCAGTCTGTGTTCAGAATTGCATAATGATGTACTATTCCTACTATGTATGACATCAAATTGAATATGTAGCGTGTTCCAACTAGATAGTATGTGGATTTTCTATACGAGAGAAATGCCTGCATGTATACCAGATTAACAAGAGTATGCAGCGTGAGCTTACTGGGCTCACTCAATCTCCCCAAAATGGATCGGGTCTCTTCAGACTGCTTGGGAATCTATATGGTGACTTTCTCCCCTGAAAAGAATATCAAAATCTAATAAAGTGACATATTTATTCATTTATTTATTTATTTAAAATCTCCTCTTTTGCTGCTGGTTTGTGCAATATGCATTCTGAGATACTTGGCTGCATACTTCAGTGTAAACAGTCTCCTGGTAATGGTAAACTTAATCCTTCATTTAGTAGGCAGTATGTAGTACACACTGATTGAGTATGTAGTGGGTCATCTTCAGGTCATAAAAGTTCCTGTTGTGTTTCTGAGGCAAAGAGGAGGAGCAGAGCAACATGAATTTTCTATTAAGAGAATATTCAATGTTAACTAAGTAATAGTTAATTGCAGAGTTGTGCTTAAAATTTTTAACTGATTTATGTTTGTTTTTGTTGTTATGTTTGCGTCATGAGCTCTACCTCAAATCACATGTCAAATACCTCAGTGTCTGCCTGTTGATCCATCAATTTCTTAATAAATATTTTTATCAACTCACTGAGGCAAAGTGAAGCCACACCTATGTGTGTGTATAAAATAGGAGCAGCAGAGGAACCTGAAACACAGCTCACCCTCCCTTCCTGATCAGAGGTCAACTGAACGGTAAGTTGCTGAACACACTGAACTGTTAGTCCACTTTATATTGTTTCACTGTTTTTGATGTTTTGCAGATGTTAATTGTAAAAACATAATTGCATGATTTAATTTCGGAATTAATTTAGTTTTTGTTTGTTTGTGTGATTGCTGCAAGCATTTGTTTTTGAATACCTCCTACCATTGGTCTATAAATGGTTACCATATTTCTGTAGGAATGACATAATAATAATACTTTTTATTTGCTTTTCAAGATACTCAAAGATGTTTGATATATAAGATTGTATAACTGACATAACTCTTGAATGTGTCATTCAATTGCAACGTAATTTGGGAAATCTACACAGACAGGGACACTGAACAAGGATTTACCATCAAAGGGAAACACAAACTTAATTTCTCACAAACTTTAAATTTACGCTTAAATCTTATTTGATGAGCTGAACTACTTGGATTTTCTAAGTTGTAGCCTTCCAGTTTTATGCACTGCAATTGACATACATCATATGTTTATTTGCACACTTTTCATCTGTTTTCTTTTTTTATGCTGTGCTACTGTGTTATGTATTTTTTTCTTCATTTTAAACTTGGTTTTGGATGTGAGATGTCTTTATAGGCCCATTTCTTTTGTTATTTTTTTAATCTCACCAGCACACTCCTGTCTACTCCTTTAAAGCATTATGTGTGTGTGTGTGTTTGTGTGTGTGTGTGTGTGTGTGTGTGTGTGTGTGTAGAATGAAAGGAAGCCCTATTTGGCTGTATTGGGGCTCTTGACAAGACTTAAAAATGTAATTAATTGAAATTACTCTTAAATGTTAATATTATTTTTTCATATACCTTGGGTTTCTTACAGCTGACAGTTTGCAGTGCTGTTCTAATATAATATAGTAATAAACAGTGAGGTTAATTTACAACACATCCTGATAGAGAAGCTGAAATGTTGCAGACTGTGCAAATGTTGCTAGTGTATGTGCAGACTCTTTCTATACTTTATGACCATCAGCTGCTGGACTGAAGTATATTAATTCTTACATCTCCAAAGATTTAAACACCAGCTCTTCTAACTCCAGGATACATTACTGTCTTTTAATGAAGATTTAATTTACAAAAAAAATTCAACATGTAAATGAGATATAATCTGATGTTTTTGTGACTTCACGCAGGTTTTTGCTGTTTACACCAATTAAAAGACATCAAGGAACATCAGATTTTGGACACTTTGAACTTCCATAGTGATGTGTTCCTCTGCAGTGCCTATGACAGATGACATGTAAGGTAAATGACAAAATGTTTTCTATTCATGATTTGTACAATGGTCATAAAGACAAATTAGGTTTTGAAATAGAATTACTGGACCATCAGTATGTCTTGCTTTTCTAAGACAACTCATTCATTTTGTATTCTAGGAGTTTTGGAGATGATGGTTTAAATCACGAGCAGCATTTTGAATCCCAACAGCTGTTGGATCCTGAGCCAGATGACTGGACTGAGAACAGCCAACAGAGGTTTGTTACTGTAATTCATCGCCAGCAATTTTAAAAAAAAATAGTATTTTTACTAGAATGGTTAGCAGCTGCAATCAGGAACAAAACCTGGGTTGGTTGTTGTTTTTGTTTGTAGAGTCTGTGGCTTTTTTGTTGTGTAGCAGGATGCTATCAGGCTCAGTGTGATGTCTGATCTGCCTATGATAGAATAACATGTTATTGCTTTATGCAAGATGTGATTAGCTGTATGGACACAAGGTCTCCATCTACATCAACACATAGTAGGCCTCATGCAAGAACCGCCCCTATAAACAGATTCCTTCTTAAGATGCACATACAAATGATTTAAGAACATTTCATTAATTTTCTCATACTTAGTATAAACAAAATTTACAAGTTCAGACCTGTCGTATGTAGCACTGTTCTGTTCTGTTTACTATATTATCACCATCATGGCTGATAATTTACTAAAAGGTTTTTTAGATTTTAGGATTTTTATTGGCATATTTTGGTGGAGCAACTTCTAAATTTCAGAAGTTATTAGGAAACATCGCTCTGCAGGTTTCTGTCCAGTATCATGTTGTGTTGCATTTGACAGTGTAACATCACCTGTAGACTATAAAATTCTCCTCTAATATCTCTGTGCCTGTCACATCCCTTGACTGCCTCCCATTATGGACCAGTAAAAAAAACTTTTTTAGCTTCCTACTTCATGTGTCAAAGCATTCCTGCTTTATTTGTGTCACAGTGCAGACCTGATACGTCATTGGTAGCTGGATTCATACTTTGTTTTTGTTGTTTTGGTTCTCCTACTTCTGACACTGCTACATTTGTTTTGTTTTTATCTACGGATATCTGAAAGCAAGGTGTTTTTATTCTTTGGGAACTTTTTTTGTGAATGAAACTTTCCCATAAACGGAGCCTTACATGGCAATTTTAGGGGCGTGGATTATGCTAATGATCACATCTCACAAATGCACACCTAATCATGAACAGCTGACATTCATCTGGTTGAAATGAGCAATTTACAACAAGTTCAGACAGTTATGAGAGTTTGTTAAATCCAACTCTGATCACACATACGAGCAAACCTCGTAGGATAAAACTACAAAACTGTTCTTGCATGGGGCCCAATGTGTTTAAAATATGACTAATAACTGATGAATTGTGGACTGTTCTTATTGTTCTTATATATTTCTTATATTGGTTGTCAACATACAGTACTTGTATCATTGCACTGTCAGGATGTGTGCATTAGTTTAGATATATGCAGATGTGTGTGTGTTTGATTAAGTTTGAGAGTGTATTATAATCATGTGTATATATGGTGTGTATACATGTGTGTGCTGTAGGACTATAGTATTCTGAAAATGTTCTTATTGTGATTTTATGATGGAAGCAATATTATCACAAGTGGTGCACTGTCATGGCAGCTTGAACTTTGGGTTCAATTATGTGTAATATAGTTTTTTATATTACATTTTATACAGGTTCAGACCAGAGATCACATCACAATACCAGAAGCAACACTCACCAACAAGATGGATGAATTCAAAAATTCAGTTGAAAACTTGCAGAAGGATGTTAAATTTGGGTTAGCCAAGCTTGAGAAGATAAAAGAGACAACTGAAAAACTGAAAGAGCATGAGGCAGAGATCAGCAGAAATGAGAATTTTGAGTTCGAAGTCACCGTCACAAAGCCTGTTCAAGTAGATATTTCTGGTACTGGAATTCATCTCACCAATTGTCAGCAGTGTCACTATACCTGCCACGATAATTGTCACTTTGCAGATGATGCAGATAAAATACACTGCTGTGCAATGGAACCAGATGGATACTGTGCTCGGTGCCCCGGCAAATGTTATTGGAATGTACATTTTAATCAGAAGTACAGATGGGACTATCAGGAGGTTAAAGAAAAACAAACAGTGAGAGAGCTGAAAGAAAAATATCTAAAAGCTGCAGAGGGTAAGACAACTTTTCAGGCTTTGATTAAAAAATTGAAGGCTGAATATGATCGTATACAGGTGATGGTAGTGAAATTGATGGAAAGTTCTGCAAAATGTTTAAACAGACTCATAGAGATAGCCCCGAAGCCAAATCCTCTCTCCACTCCAGAGTACATTGACCTGCTTATTGAGGGAGAGAAACGTGAGGTCAAGTCAGGATGGAATCAACGAGTTCAGTCCCTGGTGGACATGAGAGAAAAAGCAGAGAACATGGATAAAGGGGCTGAGGCCGATACCAAACAAGACAAAGCAGATACCGATACCAACCAAGACAAAGCAGAGGCCGATACCAAACAAGACGAGGCAGAGGCCGATACCAAACAAGACGAGGCAGAGGCCGATACCAAACAAGACGAGGCAGAGGCCGATGCCAAACAAGAAGAGGCAGAGGCCGATGCTAACCAAGGCGAGGCAGAGGCAGATGCCAAACAAGACGAGATAGAGGCCGATGCCAAACAAGACGAGGCAGAGGCTGATGACAAAAAAGACGAGGCAGAGGCCAATACCAAACAAGATGAGGCAGAGGCCGATGTCACGTCAGGATGGAATCAACGAGTTCAGTCCCTGGTGGACATGAGAGAAAAAGCAGAGAACATGGATAAAGGGGCTGAGACCGATACCAAACAAGACGAGGCAGAGGCTGATGACACAAAAGACGAGGCAGAGGCCGATACCAAACAAGACGAGGCAGAGGCCGATGCCAACCAAGACGAGGCAGAGGCCAATGCCAAACAAGACGAGGCAGAGTCCGATGCCAAAAAAGACGAGGCAGAGGCTGATGACAAAAAAGACGAGGCAGAGACTGATACCAAACAAGATGAGGCAGAGGCCGATGCCGAACAAGACGAGACTGTGCCTGTTTCTGACATAGATTCTAATATGAATGAAGGCCAAGACAGTGAGGCAGAGATCACCAGCGATGAGAATTTTGAATTTCAAGTCACTGTCATTGTTATTGTTTTTTTCTTGTGTTGTTGTGTTTTAATGGTGAGACAAAGACAAAGTTCCTGCCGTAGTGGAATAATAAAGTTCTAGTGTAGAAAAAGCAGAGTAGGCCTACATGGCTAGAGTAGACAGAGAGGGGAAACTCCACTAGAGTCATCTCCTCTCAGTCAAAACTAAAGACAAAATCAAGTCAAGTCTAATTAAGACCAAAACCATAACAAGACCTAAACAGATATCACCAAGATGAAGAGAAGATCCATTCTGATACAAATAATAAACAAAGAATAAAACAGGACCAAGAGTGATGTATTCAGACAGTCTCAATACTGAAAGACCAAGACTTAAATTATTATGACTAATAAAAGCTCAAGCACAAATATGTATGACACACATACTGAAACTGCTTACAATTATCATTTGTACATTTGTATTTGGGAGGAGTTAATTGCATGTACTGTTTAAAAAGGTAACGTGATGGTAAAGACAAAAGTACAGTCTGTGTACAGTTGTGCCTGGTGACAAATGTCTGAGTGTTTAGTGCTGGAACTAGTAACTGAAAAAAACTTCATAAGACCAATGTAAAAGTAAATCAGCAGCTCTAATAACTCCACACATCTTAACAGAAAAAAATATTTCTGTATGTAGGAATCAGAAATTCCTCTCATTAGTGACACCTGTGGCCATTAAATGAGGTGCAGTCAACATCCTGATGCTCATGGCACAAGACTATTGCAGGTGATGTCTTTTACCTCGCTTACACTTCTCATAATTACATAAAAGATCTCTAACGTTGTGCAACACGTTCTCACTTCCAACTCGTCACAAATCGACGCTTGGTCAGGACCCCGTGGCGTCACTTTTTAACGCACAGGGTATCCCTTTAGCGTCATTTTTCAACACGCAGTATCACGGTAGTCACTGTTAGAAAATAACTATATTTTATGGTGTGATAATGTGGTGGTTAAGGTCTGGTTAGGTTTAGGCACAAAAACCACCTGGCTAGGGTTAGGAAAAGATCATGGTGGGTTAGGGTTAGGGTTAGGGTTAGGGTTTGGGGTTAAAATAAAAAATAAGAAATAAAATAAAAACGGCGATGTGGTTTTGAACCGTACTCTGTGCTGTTCTGTGCTGATTTCCAAGTTTCTGCCAACATCATTACAAGCCATCCACCAACCCCTCCACCTCGTAATAAGAAAGTAAGTCAGCTAATATAGATGTCATGTGAAGTACGTCACTTCAGAAATATCAATATGATACGTATTGTTGAAATGTTAATATGCTCCATATTACAGGTGTTGAAATGTACATATTCAACGTATCTGTAGTTTGCAGAAACATACAACGCCAACGTTTTATTCTGGTGACCTGGCTGAAATTTGTCACCTTATTTAGCAACACTGGTCTCATGGCGTCTATTTCAGATGTTGTGGGAGCTCAACAGAAGTCTACTGGACTACCCTGCACGTTAAAATATGATGCTAAAGGGGTTCCCAGTGCATTAAAAAGTGATGCCACGGGGTCCTGACCAAGCTTCGATTGTGTGAGGAGTTGGGAGTGAGAACGGGCTGGTTTTGCACCGTGTTTCAGCAAAGTATCTCTCATTCCCAGTCAGTCAGTCTCATCCCACTGTATGTATGTATGCTTGCTTGCTCTCACACAAACACACACACCGAGGCTCCTGCTGTGCTGTGGCTGCTGACCGGTGAGAGCCAATCCACACTGCCCAACTCACACAAATATGCGTTAATCAACCACCCGAACCTGATCCGACCCACAAACCGCCAACCGTGTTTACTAAACACCGGTAGGCTCAGTGAGCTGTTGTCGGGGAGCAATGCGCTGTGGCTGGGAAGCAACACGCTGCGGTTTTGTTGTAAAATGTGTGCTTATTATGACCTTTGGACTGCTAACAGGAAAAACGAAATGTTTTAGCTGTGTGTGCTTGGGAGTGGGCAACTTGTCATTATGTTTTGTTGTGAAATGTGTAGTGGTTGAAGGAGGCAGCTAGCTGTTTCATTAGCTGATATCTACAGTGTGTTTCTAGATGGATAACACCGTTTTTGTTGTGTCGTTATGCCGGTCATTTGTTGACGTCATTGGGAGAGAGGCAAGGCACTCAGGAGTGCACAAAAACATCACTTCCATTGGATTTTCATGGAAAATCCAGCCCGGGTCCTTCACATAGAAATCAGTCCACAGGCTCATACAGACAACTGAGAAAGTCTGAGAAGGTCTCAGTTTTTACATTACCCTTTCACTCATTGGCAATAAAAAAATATTAATACATGTAAAGTGCTTTCTGCGTCAACATAGCATGCAGGAATTTAATGCTTCAATTGAGTACATTTACCATCAACACTGATTGGACATCCACATAAAAAGTGGTGAAATTTCCCTTTAACAAATTTTCAATAATGTTCAAAAATCACCTGATAAAAAAATCTTAATTTATATTCACCACATTGATTGAAATGGTTGCATTGTGTTAGAAATCGTGAACGATGGGATCTCTTAATGAGTGTCACTAGTTGTGGAGGTTGTAATTACTGTGCTCCATCTGTTTGAACACATAACAAGTTCTCACAGTTCAAACTTTGTCCACAGGATGGCAGCAGAACACTGGCTGTAATCTGAATGAGGTGGAGAGTTAAACTATGGAATTTCTAAACCTGTTGGTCATGTATGGAAATGGGAAACTATTATGTTACAAGGCTCCACTAATATAATATATGACCAAATTCTCCCACCAAGAAGTAATATTCCATTTTAAAGCATCATACAATGTAAATTGTCTCAACTTTGACGAGCTATAATTCAATTTACTTAGTGTTGGTGCTGCGTTTGAAGCCACATGTTGCCATTTAGCAACCTAAAGCTAAAGACATTAGCAATCAGCTAGTACAACCCTGTCCAATCACTCACTCTGGATTTACAATGGAGTCACAAATTATGTGGGTTTACCTGCATATTAATTACTGCACTTAACCTCTTACACTCCCAGACTGTGGAGGCAAAGAAAGTCTGCAATTATTTGCATTTTATTAGCAACTGAATATCTAACTGTGAAATATATAACAATGTTTAAAGTAACACTGCTGCTGAGCCTTTCATCTATGTACAATAAATCTGTTATAATAGAAAAAATAATTTGACAAATTTTTCAGTGCTTATGAAATATCTTCAGATATATTTCTATGGAAATTCTTTGCTACTGATTTAATTTTGCTGATTTAGATGTTTTTGCCTGTTTGCCCTTGCCCTTTGGAAGTGCCAGAGAAGGACACCATGTTCACACTAAGCTGGCTAGATTCATAAACACATCTTCTTCTCTCTGTTTTGTTCCTCTGTCCAGACTAAAACGGAGCTTTTCCAAAACAGTTTTCAGAGTGTGTAAATGTGAAAACGCTGAGTGTGTATGGGGAAAATGGAGCTTTGTAGAAATGCTGTCATATTGCTGACAGAACAGATGGTGACAGCAGCACAGCGTTTCATTGGAAGAGGAAGAAGAAGAAACACAACGACAATAACAGTAATGGTGGATGGCTTCATGTGAGTGCTGTTCTCTTTATTGACAGCTTGCTTAGGGTTAAACGTAGTTATCTACCACCCTTCTCTGCTCAAACCGCTCAAACTCAACGGGGGACGTCACACCTCACTACGTTCATCTTTATAAGCAGCTACGCCACAAACTCTGGTCTGCAGGTCACCATCAGACCACCGTAAGACTGCTTACTGCATAGTTTGACCCTCAAACTAAGCAGCTCCGTTGTCTCACTGCGTCTTGCTGTTGTTTCATTTTCTCCTTTTGCTTCAGATTTGAATGTGGCACAAACTCCAAAACCTCCACGAGAGAAACTTTTACTCCACAAAATCCATCATGTTCAGTTCAGTACTTTGGTCTTCCAGATGTTCCGGCACCACATGGATCTGCTCACAAAGCTCCGCCTCCTGAACGTTCATCAGGATCTGAATGTCCCAATCAGGTCGCTGCAGAGGAAACAGAAGACCTGATTCAACTGTGGATGATGGATTTTCTATTTCACATCATAACTGAAAGATTCATCACACACACTGTTATGATCGTTACATTTTCAAAATTGTGCAGTTGAGTTAAACTGGTGTTGTCCTGTTGAGTGAAATATGTACCGTGTGTATATGTGTCTGTATTACTGTTTAAAATTCCTAAAATATACAAAAGTACATTTAGTAAGGCATGGTATTTTAGATTTAGGATCTCAGGTTCTGATAGATCTTTGGTAAAATGACATTTTTCCATATGATATTTTTATCACTAAAAATATGGAGAAACAATAAAACAGAATATTAAATCATCTGTATTAAATGATATTAAAGATCCACAACATAAAACATGTATAAAATAAATTCAAACTTTCGTCCAGGTTTAAGAAGCTTTTCAGTAATT
This sequence comes from Thunnus thynnus, assembly GCF_963924715.1. NCBI lineage: Eukaryota > Metazoa > Chordata > Actinopteri > Scombriformes > Scombridae > Thunnus > Thunnus thynnus. The sequence continues at coordinate 31,005,397 of NC_089528.1, forward strand.
TTTCTTTCCTTTACTTGGGGACATGTTTGCATTAAACCGTTAAGTAAGTTTATTTCTACTCTACTAGATTTATTTTGTGTTTATGTATTTATAGGGTGTGGGACTGACCAGTGAGAGAGGCAGTGGCTCTTTATGGAAATATGTTTGGCAGAAATCTGGACAGCAGTGAATGATGGACCAGAACACAGCCAACAGCAGACCGGCCATGACGATGACAGTGACGGTCACAGTGGTCGTCTGCTTCCACGAAGCATCTGGACCTGCAGAGAGATTTAATGTTAAATCTGAGTGGTGCAGTGCAGCATGATATGGTTTATTTGTTCAGTGTGATAAACAACCGCACTGTGTTTAATCAGTTTAAACACATTAAAGCAACTAAAGCACCATGTCTTAATTTTTTTCTAACAAAAAGGATAAAGGATGTTTTAGAAATAAACTCTGTGTGTCTGACAGTAGAGCCAGTCCTCAAGTTTTATTTTAGGGTTACGATTTCTGAAATCAGGAGACATTTATGAAAATGAGAACAGGTTAGTGATCCTCACTACAAAGTGACAACATTTTTCAAAGTGGGAATATTGGACGTGAGGACACTTAAGCAAACTGGGGACATTTTGGAAACTTTTTTAAAATTTTAGAAACATTTAGGAAAGTAAGAACATGGAATGTGAGGAAATTCTTGGAAGATTTTGTAAAGTTAGGACATTTTGGAGTGTGACGTTATTTTGCAAAATGAAGGCATTTTTTTAAAGTGAAGATGTTTTGGTCATGAACAGCAACATCTGTTCCTCATTTCCTGTCATGTCTCTAGTATCAGCTCTCTAATTAAGGCTTGAAATGCTCCCAAAAACATTTTAAAAAGTGAGGATATCTTGTGGGGGAATTGTGGAAAAGTTTTGAAATTTAGTAAAGTGGGAACATTTTGTAAATGTACGACAGTTTAGTGAAGTAAGAACATTTTTAGAAAGTATGAATAAAGAAAAAGGGGACATTTATGGAGAAGTCTGAATATGGAAAGTGAGGACTTTGGAGTGTGTGTGTATGTGTGTGTGTGCGTGTGTGTGTGTGCGCACTGTACCTGTGATAGACACACAGTGAGTGTCGGTGCTGCTGCTGTGGAGCTGAGTGTCCAGGACGGTCTGAGCTCTGACGCAGTACTCTGCTCCCTCCTGCAGGGCGGCGACATGCAGCGGGGTCTGCTCAGCTGGCATCATGTAGACATCAGCCTGATACAGAGGGAGGAGAAGGGGCGGGGGGGCATTCAACAACATCGCAACAACAACATGACAAAAAGAAAAAAGAAATATATTCTTCTAAATATCTACAACTGAAAAAGTTTCATGTGATTGTGGGTTATGAATAAAAACAGGTCATGCAAGCCAAAATGGAAAGAGGAAAAAATAAAAGGGTATAAGAAAAGAAAGGAAATAAACAGTAAAGAAAGTTGGAAGATGAGAAGAAGACTAGAAAGAAGGGATGGCAGATAGTAAAAGGAGAAATAAAAGGAGAGAAGGGACATGGATGAAGAGGAAAAGGACATAAAGAAAGGGTTAAAGATTAAGAAAAAAGAGGAGAATACACGAAAAGGAAGATGGGAGGAAGCACAAGAAAAAAAAAAGTGAAGAAACAGAAAAAACAAGGAACAAAGGGAAGAATGAAATAAAAAAATAAGAGGAAAAGCAAATAAAGATTAACAGAACAGAAGAAAGAAGTTAACAAAGGAAGGATGTGAAGGAAGACAGACACAGTAATAGAGGAAATAAAATGTCTGAAGAAAGTAAAAGTTGAACTCTGACCTGCAGCTCGTCGCCTCTCTTCCACACCGTCACGTTGATGGTGGCTGTGAGAGGCAGCTTCTTGAAAGACACCTGAAGAGCGTCGCCTACCGCCGTCACCGTCATCTCAGGCATCGACAGGACCGCTGCCGGCACAAGATTCATTTATTTTTACAAATACTGCTCAGAAAGAGGAAGAACACAGAGCCAGATGTCTCCTCTACATCAACAATTTAAAAAAAATGTTTTAAAACTTTTCTGTAACTCCCTACTTGTATACTTTGTGTGAAAATATTTTTCCCTCTAAACTTCTCACATGCTTTCATTTCAATAAATGTTCAAATGATCCAATATTTCAGCAAAAATCAAAGATTAGAGAAAAAGTCCAAAAACTGAAAACAGATTTGTGTATCAGAACTTTGTTTTTTCTTCTTTCCTCTCCCATTAATCATCTCATGACCCCTCAGATTTATCTGCTGACCCTTTGGAGGGGCCCGACCCCTAGGTTGGGAACCACTGGACTAAACTAGCTAACTGTATATAAAGTAGTGTAAACTAGCTCCACCTCCAGCAGCTACAACAGTAACATGCTGCTCTAACACTGATGCTTCACTATTAATAATCTAATGATGTCATATATAATAATATATCAGTCAGAGGAACCAAACCACTACTTTTACTGCAATACTTTAACTACATCAAGCTCATAATACTTATGTACTTTTACTGCAATACTTTAACTACATCAAGCTCATAATACTTATCTACTTTTAATGCAATACTTTAACTACATCAAGCTCATAATACTTATGTACTTTTACTGCAATACTTTAACTACATCAAGCTCATAATACTTATGTACTTTTACTGCAATACTTTAACTACATCAAGCTCATAATACTTATGTACTTTTACTGCAATACTTTAACTACATCAAGCTCATAATACTTATGTACTTTTACTTAAATAAAGGATCTGAATACTTCTTCCACCGCTGTTTATAGGTTAAAGCTTCTCGCGGCCTCACTGTACAATCTCATCTCAAAACATTTAAAAAACTATAATGTTTTTAATGTATTATTTAAGGATCTGAGTACTTCTTTAATATTTTATTGTACATGAAACCAGCTGGTTTGAAAACCTGCTGCACGTCATCATCGGTAGTTTGTGTCTTACTGTCTCTGCGGTTGAAGGGTCGGCTGAGTCGAGTCCAGGGCGACAGCAACGAGCCGCACTGCGCTCTGACTTGGAGGTTGTAGTCAGAGTCAGATCCCAGGTCAAAGGTCAGGTCACAGTGAGTGTGGCGGATCTGCTGGCAGTCAGGAGCGTCCACCCAGCTGCCGTTCAGGAACATCAGCTCGAACTCCCTGAAGGACACACGGACACACAGAGAGGTTCATGTGGAGGCAGAAATGATCTCACCAGCATCCGTTTGTGTTGCAGGTGTGTGTCCTGAGCATTGATTATGTTGCTTTTTTTGGCATAGATTTTCTAGCTATTATTTATGCAGCAAATATGCATATATTAAAGAAAAATATATTTATTAAAATCTCAGGCGTGTCCTGCAGTAACCACTTAAATGCAGTAGAGGTCACTGTATCCAAAGTTTAAAGTAAACCTGCTGCACAAATCTCTTAACTGAGATTTAAAGTGACTATAATGAACTTTCACTTACTTTTACTCGTACTTTGACAACACAGGCTGAAATAACAACAGAAAGGCTGCAGGTAGCACAGTAATGCTGGGTGTGATAGTCCAGTTCAGAGACACCACATCATACCCCGTATAGATTTGATGATCAGACAATGTCTAAAATCTCAGTTAATGTAGCTTTAAGGTCAGAGTTCAGTATAAAGACCAATTTCTACAGCTCACATCATTTTATTAATTTATATAAGTTAAAACCATGTGTGATGTCATGAAGGAAACTCTATCATACGTGTCAACTTATTATCATATTACATTCAAACAGCATCAATTCCTTCTTAACGCCTGAAAGAGGGTTACTGATTATGTAAGGTGACCCCAGATACAGAGCTGCTTTTATCTGTATGTTTGTGTTCATTCAAAATCTTTTTTTATATTTTTTTTAATATTAAAAATAAACTTGCAGCGTCTTTACTTCCGCACTTTACAACCACAACAAAGCAGTATATGTTCGTTTACAGTCCACCAGCACATTTTCTCTACTGCTAAATACAGCTAGCTTTCTACAAACTACTGCAATGTACAACAACAACATAAGAAGTTGTTCTTCTTCTACTCTTGCTTCAAAACTTGCCATACAGCACATCCACAAACATCAATATTGCATTAAATACTATATCATGAACACTGTATCCTGGGAAAAACATGTTAGATCAGTACATATTGGATTATAAAGATTACCTGCATAACAATGAATATGTATGCAATTTCAAATTAACCTCTTAAATAAAATGAATGGAATGATACTCAAAAACAAAGTGTGGGGACCCTGATAACCAATATAGAACAGTTAACAGAAGGAAATACCTAAAATAATAAACATAAACAATCTTGCAAACATCAGTTGACCTCTCACACTTTGATTTGTTTCATTAGTTTAGGCAACATGTTTACAGCTTGTATAATCCTATTGATACAAGACAGTTTGGCCTCAATAATGACTCAAAACTCCACACGCAGCTGGACGTCTGTTTACTGCACATCAGTGAAAATGACTCATCATTTCAGTCCTCTGACGGGTGGAGCCTATACCTGTTAGGTGACATTTATTACTGTCGATGTAATAAACAACACAGATCAAACATCTTGGGGCAGGTTTAGTTCAAACCCAAAGAACTTTACTTTAAATTTGAATGCATTTCTCAAAGGTTCCAAACATATTATTATAGCTGCTTTAAGGAATAAAAATCAACTCTTCAAGAGGTTAAAGATACAAATATGAGCCTTCAGTTGAACTCTACACACTGTTGATTAACAGGCAGTAAGAGACTTCAGAACAACCACAGGAATGTCAGTAAGTCTCCTCTGATTGACAGCTGCCACAACAAACCTGCTGATTATAAGCATTACGGGCATGTCACTAATTTCTGTTTCATTAGGTTGGATGTATTTTAATTGGCATATTTCACATATTTCACATATTTCACTGTCAAACTGTATCTGAGTAAACTTAATATTCTCTCAAAAAGTTTTTAAAGCTGATTTTAACTAATGCTTTATTTTCTTTTATTGTATTTGTTTTCTCCTTTTAAGTCTGTGTCACCTCCACTGTATAAATAAAATTTCTTCTTCTTCTTCTTATTATTATTATTATTATTACAGTTTATATATGCTACACTACAGATTCACTGATTCCTGCTTCTGAAATGTGAATATTTACTGGTTTTCTTCGTCGTCTATGACAGTAAACTGAATATTTGGGGATTTTGGACTGTTGGTTTAATTTTTCTGTTAAAACAAACAATTAATGCAGAAAATTTACAGCAGATTAATTGTGAGTGAAAATAATTGTTGGTTGCAGCCCTACAACACATACATACAGCATATTGTACATTCAGTTGTCAGTTTGTTACTGGAATAGAGCTCAAATTTTGAGCTTTGAAAAGTATTTTAATAATCCAAACAATATATTTGAGTAAAATGTAATAATGTGTTCATATATTTAATGATATATTTAACTGTATGTGTAACTGTCTTTTGTTAAAGTTGTTTTCTAAAGGCGTTCATTCAACTTCATGGTGGTTTTGGAGGCTGTAGTTTTTGCTGCTGTCGAATTGTATTTCTTTATACTGATAGATGTTTCTAATATTTCATCAAACCCATTTATATCTTTAACTTTCTTTAACTAACTTATAGGACGGGTTCATATTTATTCAAGTCTGTCTTAAAACAACAGTCAGGAGCCCAAATGAACAGTGAAACCTGTTTTTCTTGCTGTAATCATTCCTCCTGTTCATACTGACCATTAGAAGATCCCTTCATAATGACCTTACAATGGAAGTGATGGAGGACAAAATCCACAGTCCTCCTTCTGTGCAAAAAAAAATTATTTAAAAGTTTATCTGAAGCAAATATGACTCCAAATGAGTCAAATCAAGTAGATATCTTTCAACGTTACAGTCTTTTTAGTGCCAAAGTTCCTCTTTTTGTTACTATACTTCCACCTGCAGCTCAACAGGGAAACACTGTCTGAGGAAACACAAAGAGGGAATTTGATGCTAAAAAGATTGTAAATGTGTCAGATATCCACTTGATATGACTAACTCAGACTGATGAAGCCTCATATAAGCTTCACAGAGACTTTTAAATGACTGTGTGGACACACTGTGGATTTTGGCCTCCATCACTTACATTGAAAGCACATTTGAAAGGAAAAACTTCTTTCACTGTACATATAAACACCTGATTGTTGTTTTAAGATCATCTCGAAAAACTGTGAACCCGTCCTTTAAATGCACACATCCACTTTACCACAACGACAGCCTACAGCCAAATATCTGCAATGTTTGCATTTCACATCCTTGCACTGTTTTGTTTTGCCTTTGGCACTTTTACGTTGTCTTTGTTTAAACCTTGTCTAAACTACTTGAATGCAGCACCGTCGGCCTTTTGTACTTGTGTGTGGAAGAGATGACAATAAAGTTGTCTTGAGTCTTTGTCAATGAGGGTGAAAAACACCTCTCCGTATAAAAGCCAACACAGTTCAACAGCAGCAGCAGAAAACAGCCTCCAGAATAATCATCAAGTTGAATCAAACATGAACACTTGAGTAGGTCAAATTTTAACCCAGTTATATATAATATATCACCAACACAACATTCAATTAACTTTACCCAGATGCAAAAAAAAAGTTATTGTGACCCAGTTACACACACCAAGCTTTATCTAAAAACTGTCACAAATTTATTGTTTCTTGTACAAAATGATGTGTGTATGACATTTAAAAGATACACAAGTTAGTAACCATCAATAACAAACTGTAGATTATAACAAACTTTAGTTAAATAAAAAATATCACTAAAACTGGGTCAAAACAACATTAACTCTGTACTGTACTGTGTTGGTGCTATATTGACCCAAACTGGATAAAATTTTTACCCAGTGATTTTTAGTGGGTATAATTCTTCTTGGTGGTGCATTCAAAGACACTGGCATTTTTCAATTGATGATATTAATGATATTATTTATCAATTTCTAACAAATTCCATTAAAAAAACAAAGGAAACAAAACCAGCCACGTGTTAGTCCGTCTCTCTACACTTCCTGACTTCCTTACTCTTTGTCTCTCCACTGGTTCACACTCAGGCACATGTAGATATCTGGTCAATTGTTTCTGTTGTAATCAAATGCTACATATATTGTAACATTATTTAAGTTCACGCAACAGTTTATGTACAGTTCAAGTATATTTTGAAGAGGATATATTATTGTTCTTGGATGCTGGAATTCAGGGACACATATATGTAGAGGAATCTGCAAATAAGTTTTGATTGAAACAAGTCTTTGACTGTGTATAAGATGTAGCTACTATAATAACGTGTGTGTTACAGTTTAGGAATACAACAAGTCGGTAACGGATCAGGCTTCATGTAACCTCCAATAAATTCTCCCTGCTTCCTGTGGACTTGTGAGTAAACTAAATAAAAATTGGATTTAATTCAGGAACATGAGTCAAAACTAAGATATTTTTACAGACTAAGGCTGCGTTCACATTACATGCTGAAGTGGCACAAATCTGATTTTTGGTGACTCAGACCAGATTTTTTCACAGAAGTGTGAACAAACCAAATCTGATTTTTTCATATCAGATCTCGTACATGTGATCCTATAGATCTGATTCATATCTGATCTCTGGCTGTCCGACTGCTGTCAGAACACTCAGATTAGACTTTTTTTTTTTTTAACATCTTATTTCTCTGCGTTTATCCCCTGTCGTCATCATTCAGTGTCGACACCTCACAGCCCCGTGAAAACAAACATCTCAGCAGCTATTAAAGAACCGGACACATACAGTTCATTTAGAGCTCATTTTTAAAGAAATGGTTAATTAGTTCTCAACTCTGTCAGCACTGAAACTCAGTTGCACCTTACTGTCCTCAGTCTGTCTGTGCTGAACTTCCCTTGCTGTCTGCCGTCACCTGTCGCTCTCTTGCCCTCATGTACCTGCATGCGTGTCTTATTGTGGTCTTGCTTTCATTGTGTCAGACTGATTTATGTATTTTATACACTGTGCATGCTTTTTATGTCTGTGCTTCTACGTTGCATGTTTGTTTTGCATATCTTATATTATGTTTTGCATGTTTTAAATAGTACCTGACAATGTAGTATAAGGGTGTTGTAGTATAATGATGTTTTTGTTTGTTTTTGTTCCGCATGCTTATAAGACTGGAAGGAATTCATTGTAACCTGATGCTGCATGGCCATGTCATCCATGTTTATAATGTGATATTATTGTCTTTATTTTTGTATGCATGCGGCTCACATTGTAGCAAACAAACAGGAAGAATTTGTTTTCCACATTTGGTGCTTTAGTGTCTCTGACAGCAGGAAGAAAGTAAAGAAACTTAAAGCTGATGGATGATTTGGAAAATGATCAGCAGTGATGTGATGTTTTGTTTATTTCTAACTCACCCCTGGAACCGGACGGAGTAGAGGACTGTTGAGTTGCAGTGAGACTGCAGGGGGCGCCACTTCAGTGTGTGTCTCATGTCAACAGACTCCATGGAAACTCTGCTGGGCGCCGGCAGCATCCAAACATCTTTTGACACAATGAGGTTCAGACAAACAAGGCTCAGACATCAGCTGACAGAGAGAACAGAGGTCCTGCTCAATGTCTGTGTTAGCTTCTGTTTTCATTAGCTTTTAATAGCTTGTGCTCAATATTTCTCTGGTTTTATGAAAAGATGTGTTCCTGAGGTATTTTTTCCATCTACTGCTGTACTGGAGACTAACATTTGAACACCTTGACGTTGTTGTGTAAGATAAGACCAAGTACAATCAACATCAGCTCTCAGGGAAAGAAGTTACTTAGCTTGATACAAAAGAGAGTAGTATTCTTTAAATATGACTTATGTTTTATTTATTTTAATTAATAATATTCTGTAATGTTTTGTGTAACGTTTCAACTTAATATTTCAGTGCAAACCTGTCAAAATGATGAGAAAATATTGTTAATTATCTGGCAAGTTGCAAAAAATGTTGATACTGAACGTACGAGTGAAATGTTCAGTGATAACGTTTTAAATTTTGTTTTCCACCAAAATATCAGATCTTGCACTTTATTATGATTGTGTTTATTTGGTTGATGTTAGAGAAAGATTGTGTTTTTTGTTTTATACAGAACAAAGTCTGCAGTGACTGGAAGCACGAGACACAACACCAGACTCCGCTCAAAAATGGGTTTTTTTGTTCTTGTTTCTACAGTTCAGTGGTGGAACGTAACTAAGTTGCTTTAGTTATTTTTTAGGATAAACATTTACATTAAATTATATATGATAAGCTTATAAAATACAAAAAATATATATATCTTAAAGATTAAACCATCAGTTGGTGTGTAACCACTGTGTGTAGTTGTGGCTCTTTGTCATGTTACAGATGTTTGAGTTGTTCGCAGTTCTATCAAATGAATAATTATTGAGGCCAAAAGAGGTAAAACGTTACAATATTTCACAAAAATGCAAAGTTTAGAGAAAAATCTGAAAAAATAATTAAACATTGTGAGGGAGAACTTTGCTTTTTCTTCTTTCCTTTAACAGACTGATTTAATATATCAGCAGCTATAGTCATATAGCTGCTGACTTTCTGCAAAATAAGTACTTTTAATACTTTAAATTTAGTACTTATTCAGTATTAAGAACTTAATACTTATCTACTTGTAATCAAGTCCTCCAAATTTAACAACCAGATAGGTAATGCAGGCAGGTGTAAATGCATTTTTACTTGTAATGGAGGATTTTTATGTTGCTGCATTGCTACTTTTACTTGATTAAAGGATCTCAGTGTTTCTTCCTCCACTGCTACAGTTGATGTTTGAGCTTCATTGTGCAGAATGATGGATGTGCAGAGTTTTACACTAGAAGGCTGAATAGATGAATGAAAATAGAAAATGAAAGAGATTCCACTGTGTTTGTGTCGTATCAGTTTAAAACTCACAGTTTGTCAAGTCCAGCAGGACCATCATCATCAGCAGCAGCAGCAGACTCCCAGTTTGTCTCAGTCTCATGACCAGACTGTTCATCTCCAGAACCAAGGAGGAATAAATCTGGTCAAGTCAGGTCGATCATGTCCAAATCCCATCAGTGACCTGCAGATAAACTGATCCAGCATAAAATATATGATTTTACACCATTTTTCACACCGCGCACATTTCTGGAGTCGTTTGCATTCACATCCTTCACATCCAAGAGGTGAATATAAACCTGATTTTAGTTCAACCTCTGAGCTGTTTGTCTAAGCAAAAGCAGTTTCACTTCTTAGAAATGGGAGCTACGTGAGCGTCTCTGCAAGCCTCTGAAGAGAAAAGCTGGTGTGTCCGGATGCTGCAGCTGGAATTTGGGCTGCAGAGCCGGTCTGACTTGTTGTCAGCTCCCTCAGGGTGTCATCTGTCACTGTTAATATACAGGTTTAACTCATAACACACCTTATGAAATATGAACAGAGTATATGGGCCTATAGAGCTGCTGGTATGTGCATCTGAATCTTCATAGCCTGCAGGAGCTCTGGCATGTGCCTCTATTAAATTTACTTTTAAACTCAGCTTATGTTTAGTCGTTTGTTGATGTTTTAGTTGGACGCAGAGTCTCAGGATGTTATGATAAAACGACACAAAGGCCTCCTCCTCCACCACTGTGTCCCACTTCACACTAGTTATACACAGATTTTGAACAAAAATGCCTCATTTATTCCGATACAATATATTGGTTAATCCCTCTAATTTAAAAAAATCTATAAAATATTTTGCCACTAATGCAAGAATTGAGATGATGTTTGGTCAATTAGGTAAATGCTATTTTAAATATATTTGTAAATAACATTCATGTCAACCTCCAATTTTGACAGGGAAACTGGGATTAATCTGAGAGCTACGATATATCTGACTTGGCAGCACTTCATTATACAGAAGTGCAGCGGTTGAAGAAGTATTCAGATCCTTTACTTCAGTAAAAGTACCAATACAGCAATGTAAAAATACTCCATTACAAGTAAAAGTCCTGCATGAAAAATCCTACTACAGTAAAAGTACATAACTATTATGAGCTTGATTTAGTTAAAATATTGCAGTAAAAGTACATAAGTATTATGAGCTTGATGTAGTTAAAGTATTGCAGTAAAAGTACATAAGTATTATGAGCTTGATGTAGTTAAAGTATTGCAGTAAAAGCACATAAGTATTATGAGCTTGATGTAGTTAAAGTATTGCAATAAAAGTACATAAGTATTATGAGCTTGATGTAGTTAAAGTATTGCAGTAAAAGTACATAAGTATTATGAGCTTGATGTAGTTAAAGTATTGCAGTAAAAGTAGTGGTTTGGTCCCTCTGACTGATATATTATTATATATGACATCATTAGATTATTAATAGTGAAGCATCAGTGTTAGAGCAGCATGTTACTGTTGTAGCTGCTGGAGGTGGAGCTAGTTTACACTACTTTATATACAGTTAGCTAGTTTAGTCCAGTGGTTCCCAACCTAGGGGTCGGGCCCCTCCAAAGGGTCAGCAGATAAATCTGAGGGGTGGTGAGATGATTAATGGGAGAGGAAAGAAGAAAAAACAAAGTTCTGATACACAAATCTGTTTCCAGTTTTTGGACTTTTTCTCTAATCTTTGATTTTTGCCGAAATATTGGATCATTTGAACATTTATTGAAATGAAAGCATGTGAGAAGTTTAGAGGGAAAAATCACTATTTGGTGGAGCTGTTAACAACTCATAGACATGTGAAATGTGACCCCGACTACACACTGCTTTTTGTAAGACGTCAAAAGCCAAAAAAGTTGGAAACCACTGGTTTCATCTTTAACAATGTGTTGTATTTTAAAAGCTTGTTATATTATCCATTGTGTCAACTCTTCATCTGAAAAGTAACTAAAGCTGTCAAATAAATGTAGTGGAGTAGAAAGTACAATATTTCCCTCTGAAATGTAGAAAGTAGCATCACATGGAAATACTCAAGTAAAGTACAAGTAGCTCAGTGAACAGACCTCTCTAAACACAGCCAGTATTTTCAGTCAGGTGCTGGTTGGTTGCAGGAACATCTTAGGTGAAAATCAGTATTAACCACCACACACTGAAATGACTTTACTGTTATTTCAGTGTGTGGTGGTTAAAGTATCTCAAAATTTTGAGTAAATGTAAGTGCCTGAAAACCAAACAAACAACACCTCACATCAGCCAGAGTCCATCATTCAATGTAATTAAACCCAAATTAAATGCATTTAATGTAATTTTGTCAATGCACACTATTTTAAAACCTCATACGACCGACTCAGTTATCATAAAACCTTCGTGAGTTGACAGATGACGTGATTGTTCCCATCCTTAAACCTTCTAATTAACAACAGTGTATAATATAGAACAATTATACAGCAACAGCATGTAATCAGAAAGACTCATCAGTGGTAGTTGCTCTATAACAGTAAGAAAAAGAAGAGCTACTGTTTAGAAAAAGGAGGAGTGATACTTCTCTTTTAATACTGAAATTAGAAAATTAAGTAATGTATGTTAATCTGTGTGTCTGCTTCACTCTGGAGAGAAAAGAAAGTATGGAATATCAGACTTTGGACTCTCATGATGATCAAACATTAACTGTCTCCAACCATAAAGCTATAAAACTGAGCAGCTTACACAACCTGCCATCTAACCATCCGCCTCTCTGTGTCTTTATATCACCCTGAAACCAGTACACACACATGACACATCTGTCTGTCACTGCCAAAACATCTGTAACAACTCTGAAATCTTTGTTTTTATCCCTTTCACTCAATGCAGTAATTTAAATTCTATATGTTTTAAACGTCCAGAGCAAGTTCTGCTATAAGTTTTTAGCTTTGAAATGATCAAACCATGTTAACAGAAAGTCAATTTAACAGTATTTTGAGTGAATACAATTGAAGTTATTGTGAACTTCAAAATAGTGGATAAATGATGTCATCATTGGTCTTGTATGTTGTTAGGGGAAGTTATTGTGTCAGTGTAATGATGGCTGGACCTGGAGTTCCTTATTTGGACTTAAAAATGTTTATTATCCCTTTACTTCCTGCTGTAAAAACATCACAGCCAGACTTCCCATTTTCTCAGTGATCATAACAGATAACTGGTCCATTAGAGGAAATATATGGTGGGTGAACTTCAGTTTGCAGTCCAGTGTAGTAAAATCAACTCTAACATTGTTGGGGTTTCAGTTCCCTTCAACACACAATGTGGAGCAACAGAATAAAGAAACAGATGCTGAGCAGGTGTGAGAGAAACTGCACTGCAATAAATGTTTATCTCAGTTTCAAAGCAATAATTGCTGCTGGTTCATTCTGTTTCATTTTCATTTGATCTTTAATGTAGAGATAGAGATATAATCTTTTAATGGAAATGTATTTCTTTGTACAGAATTTGTATTTTTATAAAATTATGGAATATAGTCAACAGAATGTCTGTGTTTTCCATACTTGCTTTTTTATGTGAACATACTCTTTTCAAAATAGATTACAAGTCTAAGTGTTTTATAAACATATTCCAGCTTCAGATTGAATATCATACTACATCTCGAATATTAAATATTGTTCTTCTTCTTGACATGTTTTTGTCCCACAGTTTTATCCCACAAACATGCAGCTCATTGTCAAATTATTCAAAACACTTTTTTCTAAAAACAAATGCACATCAAATGCAATTTTTGTCACATTTACAGAATACTCACTAGCAACCATACACTACTTACTTGCAACTACCTAGAATCACCATAGCAACTACCTCCTGTACCCTACCAACCACTTAGTAATACCCTGCTGACTACTTCAAACACCTTTAAAACCAGCTAGAATAATTGTGGCACCTTAACACCTTGTACCACTGTAGGAACATTACAAACACCTACAACCTCCTGCCAACAATATAAAACACATATAGCTACACTGTTAGCAGCACCTTAGCAACAGCCTGGTAACCAATCCAAACATTAGACACTAGAGGATGCTCCTAATGCATTTAAATGTTCTACAGACCTTTTGGCCTTTTCCTGTTGTGATTGCAGTTTAGTATTTTGACTTTGTATTTATTCAAACACTTGATGTTTGTTTTCTGTAGCTTCCATTAGGAAACCTGTTACATATACAGCAGTGGTAGGCAAACAGTGGCCTGTGGGCCAAATCCAGCCATGCAGCGAAAATATTTGTCCTCCTATTGAAAGTTTTGACTTTCATAGTTTACATCGAAACTTTTATAGAATTTTTCACAAATCTACTGTAGATAACAAAACAAACACAAGGCTCCTGTAAATCCTAATCATTGTTACATAACATCCAATACTGTCCCCACATGAGGAGAGGCAGTAAAACTATGGTTGCATTGCGACATACTATTTGAACAGTGCACGGTGCTGAAATGATATCTAATAAACCAGAAATTAAAGTTTAATGTGTGAATTCTAACTTCTTCCGCAACTTCAGCCTATAACAGATTTTTTCTTCACAAACACAAATGATGTGCTGATTCCATTTATTCCCAATCAGATACAATCCTTAACAGTGTTATAAATCGCTTTTATTCTTAAGTGAATTAAAAGAAATTAATAAAAAAAACAACAACATAGGCCTAAGTTTCCACTACACCAGGTAAAATATCCCCAACAAATACTGTGAGAAACCTGGCCAATGATGTGACGTCACTGCTGTCCTCTGCTATATTGTCTACAGGAAGACCTATGGAGGGATTGAAGGGTTATTTGAGGCGTTGGTGAAGACTCACCATCATCGTCAACATCATGATTAATACTGAGTGGGAGTGAGGTGGGGGGGAAACTACAGGGAGCGGCTTTCAGCAATTTATGGCCCCTGACAGAGTGTAAAGTCCTCCTGTTGGAGCCACAGACGTCACATTGACAAGACAGAACTGAAGAGGTGGGACCAGATCCTCCAACAACCCAACCTGCCTCTGAATTCACTTGTGGCTTCACCTCGGAGGACCAGGCCTTGTGACCTTGTTATTCTTGGCAGTTCCACATTTTGAAGGCTTAACTTGAAGGCCTTGTTGTTTTTAGACTGTTTGAGGCAGTTGGATTCCTCTGTTGTTTCATCTCAAGTCTTTTCTTGGAAACGTTGCAATCATGTCGACGGCTGTGGAAGCAACCGGGTTCATCATGTGCATAGTCAGCTGGCTGGTCACCGGAGCGGCGCTGGCTAATGACTCCTGGAAGATTTCGACCGTGTCTGGCAGCGTCATCATCTCCCAGAGACAGTTTGAAAACTTGTGGCAAGCCTGCGCCGAGAATAGCGCCGGCATCGCCGAGTGTCGTGACTTTGAATCGATGCTGGCCCTCCCCGGTAAGACGAGATCTACCTTATGTTTTCTAAAATAGGTTCCATATGGGCGCTCTGTTAGAGTACAAAAGATGTCTTTTTTTTGTGAAACAAATAAGATTTAAAACTTATTAAGTGACCTGAGAAGAGAAGAAGACGTCACTGTCAAGTTCCTTGTGTATATGAGGTCAGAAAGTTGCTCAGGGAAGTCCATAATCCATAATCTAAGTTCAGGATCTGGTGAACTCCAACCATTTTATCCTCAACTGTTTCTCAGAAACAAATAAATCTTAAGAAAAACCCTCAAATAAAGTTTATTTTAGTGTTTTTATGTTGTTTTATTAAAAGCATATCAGGTTCACTGTACAGAAAGTAGGCCAGCATGATGTGGCACCATTTCAGTCGTCCAAAGGTTGGTGCATTTTACAGCCAGAAGTTTCCCGCCTAAAACATCTTGAAGATCAGTCACTGTTTAAACTGTTTGTTATAATGACTACTAGATTACACACAGTGTGTATAAAGGTGTTCATTTTATGGGTTACTATACTTAATTGTTTGATTGTTTCTTTTTCCCACAATGTGCCATGTTCAATTATCTTTTGACTGCCATTTTGAGGCTCCTCTTCCACTGAGAGCAAAATGGAGGGAAACACATGTTAAGACCAAACAGAAGGAACCAGTAATGTTGCTTTTTCTTCACTTTAGTTTGGTTTATTTTGCTTTAAGCTGACGTAAAAGTATGTATGTAGATGTATAATTAAAGTTCAAAGTCATTTTTTTGTTGTTTGATTTGTTTTCTCATGGCTTTGTTAAGTAGTTAAATGGGTTTGAACAGCAATTTAAGCTGTTCAAACCCATTAAGCCTCTTTAAAGTTAAAAAAAAACAAAAAAACATCATTACATTCTGTTGATTCAGTGAAATATTGAAACCCAAGACTCCATGTTTTTTATGGTTGCACCATTCTGTCAAATGAAAAACTCCTAGATTTTGTGCCTTTGGAATTTTTTGGATGAGTTTTTAAAGATAAAACCGCTGGAGTTTTAGGGTCTTGAAACCAAGGCCTCTGTTTGAATAGAGAACCTTTTATTTGATGCGCTTGAGCTTGACTTTAAAACTTACATATCATACTTGATCATGTTTCAGTAGTCATGGAAGCCTGACTCGTGATAGTGAATGTCGAACTGTATGTGTTCATTGTTCAGCCCTTTGGCCTGTTTTATTGCCAGCTCACTGTTTGTCTCTCCTGAAACTCTATATGGCCCATAAATAGGCGCGGTTGGTTTTTATGATGATTAGAGTTCATTTTGTTAATATATGACTCCACCTGTTCAGCTGGGTACTGCAGAACACACACGTAATATTAATTCCACTTCCTCCTCCTTTTTCTTCTACGGATACAAGGTTCATTTTATACTGTTGGCAATGATTCTTGTCAGTTATGAGCAATTTTCTTGAAGGAAATGAGACATCACATTGTGTTTCAACAAGACCACAGTTTAACGCTGCTATAATCAATATTTTTTCATAATAACAATGTATGTGTGTCAGTGTGTAATGTGTTGGTCGTGGCTCGTAGTGATGAACCTACAGAGAATTATCAGTGACTCTGCAGCTCCTCTCGGCTTTACGGAGCTTTATAGTGAGTTTCAGCTCATTGTTTATCTGTCCGGCTGCAACTTTACTGTTTTGGTTCACTCTCAGCGCTCTCATAGCGTCGTTTTTGGGCCGCAGCAGGCAGCTGTTTTCCGAGAAAAAGCTCTACAACATGCTCAACATGAAGTGGAGATTTATTTACAGTCACAGTACATTTTTATTCCGTTTACCTTTCTCTTCAGTTCTAAATAATTCTTCTGTGTTCATCAACAACCTGTCTGATGCTCTGACTCTACACTGGACTTAAAGCTGTGTCTAGATTCCAGTTTGTTTTACCAAACCAGGATTAGAATAAAGACCTAGAAAACAATTCAATCTGCCTAAATGTCTAAATAGCAATATTTTTTGTTGCCATGACAACACTGCCTATTCTGTCTCTCCTTCTTCTGTCCGCAATTGATCATCAATCTATGTTCATAGAAATATTTGTTCCTTCAGTGGCTTCTGACCTTCGATCTCATGATTGTTGGCTACTTGTAATATCAGTGATTTAAAACATGAAGCTTCTACTGCTGACATCACTAAATGAATCTACAAAAAATCATGAAGATCATCATATCTTTGAATATGTAGTAAAGATTAAATTTAAAATGATGTAGCTACTTAATGAATTGTATAAATGAACTGTATTGTGTAAAAACAGTCACTATTTTCATAATATTGTGACTTTTCTTGAAAAAATACAAGTTTGTTTTCATAGTAGTTGATTTTTTTTTCAAAATATTGCACCTTAATTCTTGAAATCTCTGATTTTGGCACTAATATTCTTCCATACAGTTCATTAATTCTCTGCCACCAAATCACACAAATGTGTATTCTGTTACTGTTCGTCTGTTTTTGTTTATATCTTCAAGTTATCTTCAAGTTTATGTTTAAAGATGCTGTGTGCAGCATGTTTAGTACCTGGAAGCCTGTTTTTAAGCCTGATGATTTTCCCAAATATTTCCGCATTTCCCATCAGCCTTGTTGCTTTGTGTCCCATCTTGCCTCCCTGAAGAGGAAAAAACATGTTAAAAGTGGTGTTTTTAATGAACAGAGCAGCAGAGACTCAGTAAAATTTGCCTCTAAAGCCTGAACAGCTTCTGTTTGTTGTTCTCACTGAGGAGCTGATTGTGATGATTATTATTAATGTTTCTCAGTGTAAATGTTGGAATATCTTTCCCTCCCTGCAGGTCACATCCAGGCGGCTCGCGCTCTGATGATCGTCTCTCTGCTGGCCGGCCTCGGCTCCATGATCGTGTCTCTGCTCGGACTCAAGTGCATCAGGATCGGCTCGGCCACCGAACAATCCAAGGCCAAGATCGCCGTCACCGGAGGAATCCTGAGCATCATCGCTGGTGAGGGAGTTATTAGTTCATGTTCAGTTTCAGATACTTTTAGAGCAGCTGTCTTCAAACACCAGCGTGTTTCACTTCTGAGAGCTTTAGATTAAAATTTTCTGCAAGTAGTTTCAGACTACAGTAGACTGGAGGAGTAGTACAGTAGTCATCTGCACACTCTGGTCACTTTATTAGATACACCTATACAATCTAATGCAATCCAATACAGCAGCCATGAACTGAGGTGAGCCATGAGGTTGTCTGGTTAATTCCACCAAAATACCAAAAAATAACTCACAAGCCTGAATTTAAGTGCTTTTGTAATCTATACTGAAACCACCACAGCACCACTGACAGGTCTCCGATACAGACTTTAATACTGCCATTGTGAAAATCTGTAACAGCTAAACTCACCCTTCAAAGAGCTGCAGGCAACACGTCTCAGTGTAGAATCTCCTGAGGACTTTCTTCTTCTGTTCATTCAGGCAAATTGCATGTTTACTACTGTTTGCTACCAACTAGCTCCCAAAATTCTCGGTGCGGCGCGTTCAACCCTTCACGTTTAATCTCGCAGTAATATGCGAGACTTGATGGTTGACAAAATTAGCCCGAAACAGTTTATATCTGTATAACTCCAAATTTAAACACAAATGCAATATATTATTTTCTTTTTATTAGAAAAACCATGTTGTCGAGTGGAGTTGTGCGACATGTCACACATCGTAAATTATGAATTGATTATGAATTATTCTGAAAATGAGAATTTCAAAACTGTTTTGAACTGACCTGACGTTGTTTCATGTTTGCGTTTGTGTCTGCAGGTCTGTGCTGTATGACAGCAGTTTCCTGGTACGCCGTCAGAGTGGTTGAAGACTTCAACAACCCGTTCTACGGCGGCATAAAGTGAGTTGACCTGATCAGACGTCAACCAAAAGTTTGGTTTGGTCTTTATACAGAAACACTGAGAACATCAAATTAAAACAACTTTGTTTTGCAAAAAAAAAATGTATATAATGTACAAAGAGAACAAGAACAATATATTAAACCCAATGCAGGAAAATGAAAAGCATGAGAGGCACAGCACCGTAAAATCTGAATCATATATTCTTCTTTAAAAACAACAGAACTAAGCAAGGACTGAGGAAAATAAATAAGTAAATAAATAAATTAAGTTCTGAAAGATCAAATAAAAACTAAAGGTTTACAGATTTGTATTCTGAGGCAGATTTTCTTTTTCTTTTGATAGAAATCCACATTTCATTTTTTTTTTCAATGTAATGAACCATCCAATCATTTGTTGTTGATTATCTTGACGTGTAATTTCTAGTCTGGATCATATTATATCTTTTTTTATCTTATACATTTAAAAACATTATTAAAATTATTATTCTACATTCAGGATTAAAGATTTTATTTATGATATATTTACTTATTTGTCATTTTTATCCTATTTTTGTCTTACAGTATTATAACTACAGCAGTTGTACCCTGAAAATTTTAATTTTCTACTGTTAAACATTAAAAAATATGTGAAATATGTTTTTTTACCCTCCTGCAGCACAGTGTGTTTTTTTTACACTGATGTGTGTTAGCGTGTTGCAACATGCTGTCATGTGTGTTAGTGTGTTGAAATGTGCTGTCATGTGTGTCTGCAGGTTCGAGCTGGGTGTGGGCCTCTACATGGGGTGGGGTGGAGCCTGTCTGGCCTTGTTGGGTGGAAGTTGTCTTTGTTCTGCCTGCAAGAGAGCGTCAGCTGGTGGAAAGAAAGGGTAAGAACAATAACCTCACCTGAGCACAATTCAACTTTTTATCCTCTGTTTTTACTATTTTATTAAAAAGAGTTTCATCAGCTTAACTTCAGTTTTAGTTGTGGTTTCGGTGCTCACATGTTTTAAGAGGAAACAACAGTTTTATGGATTATTCATCAATCTGCTGATGGTTTGACATTTTCTTATACTTATGATATATATATGTTAATAAAATAAATTCTGCAGTAGTTCATCAAATTAGTGTTACTTATTGAAATAATTACAATTTTGATAACATGTAACTTAAAGTCCCACTATTTAGCATTTGTAATCTGTATATAATGAGTTAATAAATGTTTTATAACATATATAACTGACATTTTCATTGTCAGTTTATAATTGTCATTATGACCCACTCTGTTGTTTTTCTCTATAAAATATGCCTTCATATGATAAGTTATAATTGTTGACAAATACTGTTAATTAATAAACACTTAAAGGATGTGTTCACAAGTATTCAAGTGTGTCTTAAAACAAGTAGCCCAAATGAACAGTGAAACCTGTTTTTCTTGCTGTAATCATTCCTCCTGTTCATACTGACCATTAGAAGATCCCTTCATAATGACCTTACAATGGAAGTGATGGAGGACAAAATCCACAGTCCTCCTTCTGTGCAAAAGTGTATTTAAAAGTTTATCTTAAGCTAATATGAAGCTTCAGCGTCCAAATGAGTCAAAGCTTCACATCAACTTTTAAATGCATTTTTGCACTAAATGGAAAAAACCTCTTTCATTGTTCATATGGTTGAATAATTGTGAAACTGTCCTTTAATCTTACAGTTTGAGTCTGACTTCATCTTTGTCCTATTTTGCAGCGCCTACTATGGAAACCAGCCACAGAAGGTCTACACGGCTACAGCCAAGTCAGATCCAGATACGGCCAGAGCTTACGTCTGAACACACACACACACACACACACACGCACACACACACACACACACACACACACACACACACACACACACACACACACACACACACACACACACCATGTCCTCTACATACTTTCAGGATTTTGACCAACATTTTACAAACCATGAACATGTTTTTTTCTGTTTTCTGGTTTTTTGAAATATTTGAAACATTTTAATATTTGTTTTTCAATTTGAGTTGTGGGGGTACATATGTAATAAGTAATATGTAGTAGTTATATGATAATTTGTGGATCATCGTGAATGATTGTGTAATCTCATTCAGAGTTTACTGATTTCTGAATAAAGTTTGTTATATAATAAATGAAGGCTTTGTGTCTTTGGTGCTTACATGTTACATTACAAACACACACACACACATAATAATACATTATAGGATGATAATTATATACCACTAATAATAATAATAATAATAATAATAATAATAATAATATGTGTAATATAATGTATATGTAGCCAATATATATAATATCTATCAAAATAAATAGATAGAAATATTCAAGGTTGTAAAAAATATTGTTTCACAGTTCATACAAATATATTAGAAAAATATAAAAAATCAAACTATAATACAGTCTATTTACATGTGAAGTGATTTTAATTAATATTAATATTACTGAAAATAATAATTCACAGTTTGAAATATATAAATGAAATACTATGTGAAAAGCCCCCATCAGCACTTCACACTGCTTTCCTCAGCTTGTCCCTACATGATATATAAATAAAGTTATGTCATCCTGCACATGCTGTATGACAGGCTGTCATTTCAGTCACGTGTGTGTGTGTGTGTGTGTGTGTGTGTGCGTGTGTGTGTGTGTGTGTGTGTGTGTGTGTGTGTGTGTGTGTGTGTGTGTAATCTCTTGTGTAATAATGATGATTAATGCACTGCAGTGCAGTAATCCACCTCTGTCTGTTTACCTGCTGACAGGCAGAACAGTGGATTAAAGCTCCACAGCATCACTCCGTCTATCTATAGTCTGGTCACACTCACTGTGGACCGGATCAAACCTGCTGCTCAACCTTCAGGCTGCCTCTGGACAAACTCTGGATGTCAAAAGTCTGCACAGTCTTTATTTTCCATCATGTCAACACTCATTTCTGCAAACAAAAACACATAAATGTCACATGTAGACAGTAGATAAGTATACTTCCTTAAATGATGTACAGTTTAGAGATTCTGGTACTTTAGTTTCCCATTTTGGAAAAGATCAAAACAACTTTTACTCCACTTCATTCATCTGACAGCTGGAGTATCTGGTGACTCTGCAGATTAACATTTAACATACATGAAACTATTTCTTCATTAGGATGACAATGTAATTATACAGTACATGGTCTATGGTCTATGACAGCATGTTGTATGTTTTCTTTTTAAAAATACTTTATCATTGCTAACATGTAGCAGTAATACAAAGACCCCATAACTGACATAACAGGTAAAGGATGTAGTGAAGATAAACTGATAATAATAATAAATAAATAAATAAATAAATAAATAAATAAATAATAACATGTAGCTCTCTCTCTCTCTATCTCTCTCTCTCTCTGGTGGTTTATTCAGGTTTGGGGCTGCAAACTAAACATGAAGAAGCAGCATTTAGTTATTGTGCAGCACAGAGCTGCAACAAACTTCTAGAATATATTAGACTCTTTCAATCCAGATTCAAAACTTTGATGTCGTGCACGGACTCTGTTTGAACCTCAAGTATTCCTCATTAACCATCTAATATCTTTACTTCTCCTTTATTTATGTCTCTGTTCTTAACATTCTGTACATCATTTTGCACTCTGTTTTATGCTGTTTTGTTCTTTTTTTTTTTAGATAAAAGTTCAATGCATTATATAAAGCACCTTGAATAGCCCTTGTGTATGAAATGTGCTATTTTTGCACGGTATGATTACTGATATAACATTTATACGTCATATGTTCACTCACCAAGCAGTTTATTAGGAACAACTGTGCAATCCAATGCAACCAAACAGCATTGTTTGGTTGCATTGGATTGCACAGTTGTGGAAAGAGGCTTACAAATCCTGTTTTTGCTGTTATTACGATTTTAATTTTAGAAAATTAACGTGTTACAATAAGTGTTTATGAATAAACTAAGAAGGTCCCCACACTGGGTCTCGACCTGGAGTCTCCCAGATCATAGACGAGTGTGCTGATTACTGAGCTAAAACTTTACTCTTCACCTGTTTGCAGACAGACCTCTAACTAACAAATATTTTTAAAAATATTTGTATGAAACAAATATTCATTAAAAAACCCATTATTTGTGCTTTGCCAAATAATGTATTTGTATTCAGGCACACCCCTAGTATGTATGATGTATGTAATAATAAACAATTAAACAGTGTGTTTGAAACTAACTGCATCAACAGCAGATTTCACATATTTCCTTAAAAAAAAAAAGATGTTTATTTTTAAACATTAGCCAAGAAAAAGAAATCACAATCACAAAAAGAGAGATAAATTATCATACATATGTGTTTTATATGTGTGTGTGCATGTGTATAATGAACACTAATAATAATAAGAATAATATGGGTGGAACCGAACAAATATTTTTTCATTAAAAGAAATATGAAAACATAAAATTAAGATTAATAATTAAAATATGTATAAATAAATAGCAAAATAATTATAAACTAACTGACTAAATAAGAAAATAGATCTGAGGTCTGATGTAGAACCAGCAGGTTAGTCTGACTCACTCGTTTTTCATCACCTGAACTGTAATTAGGGTTAGGGTTAGGGTTAGGGTTAGGGTTAGGGTTAGGGTTAGGGTTTTGGGGAAAATTGTTCCTGGACAAATATAAACTTTGTGCTCGTCCACACTGTTTGTTGTCAGAATCACTCTCCTAATGTTTGTACAGCCAGGCTGTGAGCACTCGGTCTGCACTTCATTATCATCTCTCTCTCTAATCTGACCCTGTTGTGCTGACTGAGGGGGAACCAGCTTCAATCCTCTCAGTCGGCTCATTCACAGGAAGTCTGAGTCGGTCTGGATGCTGTGGTTTTGTGGGGGGTGGACGAGGGTTGGTACTGAGTAGCGAGGGTTGGTCAAAGTTCACAGCCGGGTCACCTGATTGGCTGCTGGGACTCAGGGAGGCTGTGACGGACAGCAGGTGTTTACTTATAGTGCTTCTCTGACAAACGCCCGTCTCCTCCTCTGATCCAACAACACACCTTCCACTTCTGCAACACAGGTGAGTGATTCTGATTCTAAAAGACATCTCTGCTGTAAAAACATTTGGGTCCTTTTGTCTGTTTTTGTGTCTTAAAAATCTAAAGTGAGCATCACTGCACTAGAACCAAGAAAACGTACATCTTTCTGTTGGACAATTTTGAACCAAGTGGATTTGTTTGTTGGGTTTTGATTTAATGTCGTCCACACTGGCAGATAGTTTCACTTGTTTTAAGAAAATATGATTTCTGGGACTCAATAACAAACAGAAGGACTCACAAATAGAAACACTCTTTATCCAAATATGGTCTAAAGATAGATTTTGATTGTATTGTAAATCCCTGTGAGATAAATCTGCAATTCTGAGCAACATAAATAAAATGGACTAGACTTGATTTGAGTTGAAATTATGTAAAATTAAGATTATATATGCCAAAATAATATTTAAGTCCAGGTGTATAACATGTGAGTATGGCAGAAGTATACAGTTGCTATTTTCTTATTCTTTATATTTGAACTATTTCTACAGCTGTGTTTAGACCTGGTTTTCCAGTAAACACTCTTGACACAATAAGTGAAAACGTTTGTGAACACCAGTTGGGAAAAAGGTAATTTGTCATTTTGACAGTTAAAAATGAAGAGCATTGATGACGTCACTCCCTTTTTCCAGTGGTGGAAAGTGACTAAGTACATTTACTCAAATACTGTACTTAAGCACAATTTTGAGGTACTTGTACTTTACTTGCGTATTTCCATGTGATGCTACTTTCTACATTTCAGAGGGAAATATTGTACTTTCTACTCCACTACATTTATTTGACAGCTTTAGTTACTTTTCAGATGCAGATTTGACACAATGGATAATATAACAAGCTTTTAAAATACAACACATTGTTAAAGATGAAACCAGTGGTTTCCAACCTTTTTGGCTTTTGACGTCTTACAAAAAGCAGTGTGTAGTCGGGGTCACATTTCACATGTCTATGAGTTGTTAACAGCTCCACCAAATAGTAGTTTTTCCCTCTAAACTTCTCACATGCTTTCATTTCAATAAATGTTCAAATGATCCAATATTTCAGCAAAAATCAAAGATTAGAGAAAAAGTCCAAAAACTGGAAACAGATTTGTGTATCAGAACTTTGTTTTTTCTTCTTTCCTCTCCCATTAATCATCTCACGACCCCTCAGATTTATCTGCTGACCCTTTAGAAGGGCCTGACCTCTAGGTTGGGAACCACTGGACTAAACTAGCTAACTGTATATAAAGTAGTGTAAACTAGCTCCACCTCCAGCAGCTACAACAGTAACATGCTGCTCTAACACTGATGCTTCACTATTAATAATCTAATGATGTCATATATAATAATATATCAGTCAGAGGGACCAAACCACTACTTTTACTGCAAGACTTTAACTACATCAAGCTCATAATACTTATGTACTTTTACTGTAGTAGGAATTTTCATGCAGGACTTTTACTTGTATATTTTTAAAATCCGCTAAGACTCTTCTAACCATCCAGATATAAAAATGTTATGTATGCTGCAGAAGATTTTTAACCTGTCTCTCAAGCTGGACTCTGTTTCCTATAATCCAGGTAGCCAGAAATTACATTTCTCCTTGGTCTTTTTGTGCAACATAAAAACAATATTGACATGTTATTCTGTATAAAAATGATAGCAATTTAGGTAAATAAAACTTATAATAAAACCTTCCAATTTTGTTTCACGTCATACAAAGCACAAACAAGTCTGGCTAACAGTGTTTGAATTAAGATAAAGAGGTGAAATTTGGGAAACTGAGTAAGAATCTCTTTTCATCACCCAAATGATGTCATATTTTTTCATCCAGATGGTTTGAAGAGTCACTCACTCAGGTGTTTTCAGTTATTCTGGCTGATTAGTACTCTGTTAATTAGTTGATGTCATTAAACTCTATGTACTAATAACAAAGGTGTGAATTATCCCACAGTACTATGAGCAAAAAAGTTAAGTGGAGAGTGAGGGAGACATCTCTTAGTACTGAGAAGAGGTTTAATCAAATGAAAATAAGCACAAACACAGTGTGTTGGGGCTTTCTGGCAAAACTTACGGGAAATGTTGGAAGCAATGGACTTGAAATGTGGTAAACCAGGTTGTCATAGTCTGGATTGAACTGGAAACGACTCTGGACCATTAGTCAGTCAGCCTGTTATGTGATGTATTTTATGTGTGTGTAAACAGTATGTAACACTGCAGGACTACAGAATTGACTTCATGTGTGTGCATTTACTCCTGCTTTATCACAAGAAGCAATGCCATCACCATGACAACCAATTGTAACGGTTAGTCAATGATTTGTGAAAGATGTCAGAATATTTGTGGTTCTAGTTAAGTCACATGACGGGCTGTTGGATGTATGAGGTCATCGATATGTTATGGACATCTTGTTGACCTTCATTTATTCTGGTGCATTTTACTGACATTTGGTAAAATTCAGATGTGTAATTAATATGTAACTAAGTATTGATTACCTCTGGGCTAAATCCTTTAATCATGTCCCACAGTAGAGATAATTATGAAATAACACATTTGTGTAAAATGTAGTTTTCAGCAAACATTAATGGTTGAGCTTTAGAGAAATAGATGATCAGAGTTGTGACGATCTGCTTTAAGTCTTCAAAGATGCTCATTTGTCTTTTTTCTTTCTCTCAGGCGCTGCTGACCTCAATCTGCACCAACATGAGTCCGAAAAGTGTCGTTTTCAAGAAGATCTGCAAGGACAAGTCGGTGAGTGAAGCATCTCAGATGAAATACAGAGATGAATATCACTCACAGTATCTTCATACACGGTCTGAATTATTGCAGTTACCCACAGTCCAACATTGACTTGAGATCAGAACTCCAGCAACATTTGTTGTATAAAGAACAACTTCATTTGTTGACCGATATGTTTTGGCTTGTGGCCTTCATCAGGGTCATCCCAAAATACATTCCAGACAACATTTAAATAGAATAAGTTAGGTATAAAAAAGGTAAAAAAATATATATATATACATATATAAAAGACAACCAATCATGTACATCCAGACACATATCAGCCAATGGGGCATCTACAAAGATGGGTTGGATATATGGTCATGTGGCTTCAGGCCGATCGTTGTCCCAGATTAACAGAGGCACGGGAAGTGTCCAAGGAGGGACATGGGTGACACCATATTTGGTCCATTACCTGGAAAAGTGCAACTAAGGGGTGGTACTTGGGTTTGTATAGAGGATGTGTTAATCCAAAAATGTGCCTATTTGATATGGCATACATTAAAACACTTTGATTAGAATAATAATAATAGTAGTAGTAGTATTATAAATAAAAAGCTTTATGTGTTGTGTATAGAAAGAGAAGAGAGATACATCATACAACAATATAAAATATAATAAAAAAATAATACATCATAAAAACCACTACAAACCCACATAAATGAGAGATTTTTAAGAACCATGTCGTATCTTGTTAGCTAACAGTCTCCAGTACATCCTCTAGTCAGCTGGTTTAGTTGACAGAGTTAGAACAGAGTTCAGACCTGAAAACCTCTCTATGATGACAGGACTGTCTGTAGTTGTGTCCTACAGTCACTGTGCCCAGCAGTTGTTGGTCATCAACTAGCTCCAAGGCTAAAACCACAATGTCTCATTTTGTGTTGCACAAGATTCAACATCATTGTTTAGTTCTTTATTGCAGAGGAAAACAGTCTTGAAGAATTCTTCAGTGCCTCAAAAACATGTGATGATAAAACCAGATTTATTTAAGGATATGTGGGGAACCTTACAGTGCAAAACAAAAATCCTTTGTTCAATATTGTTAAAGTAGCCAGCAAAATAATTGGCAGCAGCTTTATTCAGCAGATCTCTATGACAGACAAGTTTTGCAGAA
Organism: Thunnus thynnus; assembly: GCF_963924715.1. Classification (NCBI taxonomy): domain Eukaryota; kingdom Metazoa; phylum Chordata; class Actinopteri; order Scombriformes; family Scombridae; genus Thunnus; species Thunnus thynnus. Next base: position 31,033,474 of record NC_089528.1, read on the forward strand.
GGCACAGTCGATCTTGAGTAAAAAGCATTAGGTTTAAATTTTATTTTGTTCCAAATTCAATAAATCTGCTTAATTTGCACTAAACCTTGACTGCACTGCTCAGCAGCACTTTATCATGGCTACCATTCCAACGGCTTGATACTTTTTGCATTTTATTTTTTTGGTTGTTTGCTGTAACTGTTTGATTGTGATTTATATCCGATGTCCACTTGTATGTTGTGTTTGTGTTTTTTCCTTCTTACTGCAAATCAAATTTCCCCATAAGGGACAATAAAGATCTGAACTGACTTGCATAAATAAAAAGCTGAGCAAATTATACTAAAGGGCTCAAACTAAGTTTTTAATTTTTTTTTAAAGAAATATTATCGGAGCTACTAAGGAAACATTGCATATGTTTTCCATAAGTGTTATCAGATGCCAGATGCATAATATGCTTTATGCACCTGACATTGACCCTTGATCCTTAACCTGCTCTTACCCACTAAGTCTTCTCTCGGACATTGCTTTGTAATAATGACATCAGATACACTGGATCAATAAATGTTTTTCTTTCAGTGAATTTTCCGTCTCACTGAATTTAATTCTGTGAAGAGATTCAGCTGCTCGTCTGACTGATCTGCAGGAGGTCAACACAAAGTCACAACGTGAGCCGAGCTGAGCATCGTGTGTGATTGACAGCTTTATGTCAGATTACAGAGCAGGCAGAGCACTCTGTTCAGCTGCACAAATCAAAATATGATTCTACTTGTACGAAACGAAGAAGAAATGTAGTGAAAAACCTCAGAGAGCTGTTGATTCTATTCCAGATCAGTCAGAGCCCCTCAAAGCCGTTAGAAAAAGGTAATAGTGCAATATGTTGGGTCTTATGTGAACCAAAGTCTCTCTGTCTCTGCTGTCATGAAGAGTGCACAGAGATCTGGTAGATGTCTTCAATGTCAGATGTTCATTGTATCTGTTCTCCTGCTTCAGGTTGGAGTCTACATGGGTACAAGAGACTTTGTCGATCGTGTTGACTCCGTGGATCCAGTAGGTGAGTTTGTCCACAAAAACACATCAACAAACATCCACCAGTCAGACAGTAAATTAGCAGTCACACGTACAGTATGTCATGAGGTTAAAGCTGGTTCCTGATGCATCAAACCAGTGCTGCTATTAATATTAACAAATATGGGCCGGTCAGTGTTGACGATTTCATGGTTTTACTGGATTTTCTGCCACTGTATAAGAAGTCCGTCTCTTTTTAATCAATTTGGATCTGATGACTGGAAGAGCCGCGCCTTGAGGCGCCTCGATGAGGCACCAAAATGTATTATTTGGTCCTCTGCAGACTGTATGAAGAGCTTCTGGAATCACAACAGTGTCTCTTTGTTCCAGTGATGCTCATATTTTTCATTATAATTCATGCAATTTTGTTTAAACAGTTAAAAAAAAATGACAGCTGATATCCATCAAGTATCAAAACATATATCTTTGTCATAAAGTCTTAAACCCCACATTGCTCATTTCCTGAGGCTCAAATTGATCGAATAAAAAAAAAGTCAAATTCTTGCACTTGGATAAGAAATTGACGTTCTCATCCATGGACCAGGCTCATGTATAATGTGTAGAACAATATGAAGTTCACTTAATTTACAGTAAAACTTCAGAGATGCTTAACTGTGCCCTGAGGTAGCTTTAGGACATTTTGATTATCCTGGTTACTAAAAGGGTTGAACTTAGTTTCAGTTCCATTCTCATCACTTTAAGAGCTTTGACCTTTTTTTTTTTTTTACCACTAGATGGCATCATCCTCATTGATCCTGAGGCTCTGCAGGGGAGGAAAGGTCAGTATCCAAACACTGTTGTCACCCAGCAATATTACAGGATGTTGATCATGTTCACCTCACACACTCCTCTATAAATAAATGGGGATCTGTTTCATTTGAAGCTGCTCACCTGTCTTGTTTTCCATCCTCACACCTCTGTGCTCTGTTTTCTACTAAAGTCTGTCCGGTCACACGGGGAAAATAAGTCACATGGAGCCTTTATGGATGTTTTTAGTCTTTATCCCTTAAGATCCCTTAAGTAGATTAAAGGTTATCAAAATAATTTTAGTCCACGCTGCTGCTCTTCATTGAAGCTACGTGATGTTCAGACTGAGTGAAAGATTCAAACACAAGACTCCATGTTTTTATGGCTGCACCGATCCATCGCATGGAAATATTTTAGATGTCTGATCATTATAATAGACATGTTTCCTCAATAATCAGACTGACAGCAGCTTTAAATGGTTAAAGACATGTAACAACGGTTATTCACATCTTCATCCATCCTACTTTAAGATTTTTTTAATACAATGCTTCCATAATACATCTAATCATGGAGTACACAGACACATTTTAAGAAATACTTTCAGCTTTTGTTATGTTGGATTTGTACATTCATGCTTATTTGCTTACAAATACATAAGCAGATATAATTCACTGAGTAGACTAATGCAGCCTAAAGTAATTTCCAATACTTTTCCCTAGAAAGGTTGCATATATATAAACACATATGTATAGAAACTAGCCATAAATACAAAATACAAGTTGCAAATATTTGCTATGAAACTAGAAAGATGTACAGATTAGATTTAAAATGATTTTCAGTTTATGTACATGCTGAGTTTCTGAACACTGAAAGCCCTCAGGAGGTTTTATTAAAGTGACCCGTCCATCACAGTGACTGAGCCTCTGCTCTGCCCTCTAGTGTTCGTCACCCTGTCCTGCATCTTTCGCTACGGCAGAGATGACATGGATGTGATGGGGATAGCGTTCCGCAGAGAGCTTTACCTATCTACCCGCCAGGTCTACCCGCCTCTGCAGGACCGCGAGAAGGGAATCCACACGAGGATACAAGCCAAACTGATGCGCAAGCTGGGAGACAACGCCTACCCGTTCTTCTTCGAGGTGAGAGTCACAGGCTGTATGAAGTCTTTTACATCAGTAAAACAATATTTCACCCTTACATACTGTTCAGGGTCAAATTTGAACCATTTTTACATTTGAGAGCAGTAAAAACACCCTAAACACTACTTTCTTTCAGCCTCAAATTTTATGTTTTCTCCTAATGTGAACCAGAATATACAAACATGGAAATATTTCTACTTTTTACAAGCATTTTTGTGCAGCTGACACACATTTTTTGTAGAGAATGATTGACCCATATCTATTCAAAATAATAAAAATCACCATTAAAAACATTTTTGCATTCTTCACATTCAATACAATCTAAATTAAATTATGTTCCTCTGTTTTATGTAACATACAACCATTATATAGTGTGATTGTAAATGCTTTTTCTTCATAAACAAAAAGTGAAAAAAATACAGTCTGTCTGCTCTCTGAAAGCTTCATTAAAGATTATCTGTGACTGTTGAGGTATTTATGAATAATTTGTGGTTCAGAAATTTTGTAAATAAAATATAGTCAGTACATAGAGTTAAAAATACTTGATTTTTCTTTGAGTGTGTTGTTGATGTACACTATTGTGCCACAATACATTGGCACAAATGAAATGCAGGATAAGCTCATAGCTGAACTGTTTCTTGACTGGACACAATAACTTCCTGGACTGTCAGCTGGTTGCCTGCAGCTGCTTAGAGATAAGAATTAGTCCACCAATTAACCCTCCATAAAATGGTGAACTGTTGTTTTTGCACTTTGGTTTTTATACAGTGTAAACAAATGAGATATAATGTGTTACTTAATGAACTTTAGAGGTGCTGGTAGGTGGATTTGTTAGCTTTGGACAGATCCATGCAGGGTGTTTCCCCTTGTTTCCAGTCTTTATGTTAAGCTCATATAATTCTCTACAAGAAATCAAATCACTGTTTTCCTCTTTGACAAATAATTACCCCAACTCTGTTCTGGTTATATGAGCTCTATTTTTAAATTCTTAACCTCAACTCTGTTGTTATATTTATATTCTTACCTGTGTATGTGTGTGTGTACATGACTTTTATATGTGAAGTCATGTTTTTTTTTTTTTTTGTACAGACTCTGTGGGCAATGTGCACTTTAAATATACTGAAGTCGAAAGCAAATCAGGCGATTTCCTCTAAAGTAAAGACATGTGATGCATTGCACAAGAAGAACAAAGTAAAAAAGCTTGTTTGATTGATATTGTTCTTTTGTCTCCTCAGTTTCCTGACAACCTTCCTTGCTCAGTGGCTCTCCAGCCATCACCCCATGATGTCGGCAAGGTAAGATCCTGTTAGAGGAATCAAACTGTACCGATCAGCCAGATGTGAAATGACCACATCACAGGATGGTAACAGCTCTTCTCTTCTTCTGTAGCATTGTGCTGTGGAGTTTGAGATCAGAGCGTTCAGCGCTGAGAGTCAGGACGCTAAAGTACGCAAACGGTGAGTAGCAGCTAATAATAAAAAAGTGGTATTGATTACAGTTTTCTTGAAACAGATGAATGTTACAAAGCAGTTCCGGTTCATCACTGGTTGATGCTGTTCAACTTCATCAACTCAGTAACTCAAATTCATGTTTCATAATCTGTCATCCTTCATAAAGACTGAACATTTAAAAAACAATTTGATTTAGGACTAATTGAGACTAATACAGGATATCTACAGATCTTGAAATGTCTTAGAAAGCATTAATTTAGATTTCCTCAAAAAAAAAAAAGGCCTTAGATGGTATTTAAAGGTCTTAAATTTAATTCACAAAGGTCTTAAATATTTTGTCTAGGATGCAGTAGGTGGTAATGTTACTTATAATGTTTTTTTGGCTGGAAAATCCCCAGTTCTGTTGTTCCAGACCTCTGACCTTAAATGAATTAGTTATTTTTAAATCAGTGCATCTTTCCATCCATTCATCCTTTTTCTATTGCTTAGTCACATTCAGGTCATGACTAATGAATCGTTAATTGCATTATTGGGAATGATTGTTATATACTGACAGGAAGTAATGACAAAAAACATTTCATATTGCACTAACCTTTATCATTGCTAATGTCTTTTATTTATATCTTTCATATATTTACCATGAAACAGGTATTAAATTGGATTCTATGTGGTATTAAAATGTCTTAAAAACCCTGTAATATACGAGACGAAATGGCTTTTTGATGATTGTAAAAATGGATAAAGTTATGATAATAGCTTGATCATAAAAATCTACAAAATACAATTCATTCACAGAAATAGTAATGAGTCAGAATAAGACAGTAAGTCTCACACAGGCTCTGTAAGTTATTATTTCCACATGTTTTCTCTGCTTTGTCCAACAGGAGTTCAGTGAATCTGATGCTCAGGAAGGTCCAGTACGCTCCAGAAGGAGAGGGAGAGGCGCCTTCTGTCGAAACCACCAAGGAGTTTGTTATGTCAGACAAACCGCTGCATGTCAAGGCCAGTCTGGACAAAGAGGTGGGTTGCTTCAGAGCTTTCAGCTTCAGAAACACTAAAAACATGATGTAGTTAATGTTTTTCTTTCAGTACATGTCACACTAAAGGCATTCAACAGCCATCAGTCACTTTTTCATCAGCTGCTGCATCCAAAGTCTGAAATCTCAGTGGATCAGATTATTTAATTCTGCTGCACAGAGTGCTCATATTCCTGCACAGTCACACCTCCATCTCAAATGACAACATTTAACCCTTTGGTTTCATAGCAAACCTGTCAGTTCTGCATTATAATCATGTTTTATGTTGTATAAACTTGAACATAAGGGTTTTTATTTGTATTTATTACTTAATTATTTATCTGTCTCCATCTGAAGGCAGATTTTAATCAGTTTGTTAACTGTCTGAAAATAACTCCACACATTGTAAGTAGTTTTAAAAGATATTATGTTAATAGATGTTTACCTTTTCTGACTTTGTTTCCTGTTTCCAGATTTATTACCATGGCGAGGTCGTCAAAGTGCACGTCGACGTCACAAACAACTCCAGCAAAAACATCAAGAACATCATCGTCTCTGGTAAACATGATACTTTACAGTATATTGTTAGTGCAAGAGCTCTTAGTACTTCAAAAAACATTGAAACACTGTAGTACGGAGATGTATGGAGTTACATTTGTATGAAGCCTGTGCAGCATCAAAATGTTTGAATTTTGTTGCATGTCAAAAAAAAAAACTGAACTGGTTTAAACATAATTTATATGTCATGTTTCTTCATGTCTCCTCTTGTCCTCCTCAGTGGATCAAATCTCCAACGTGGTGTTGTACTCCAACGACAGCTACGTCAAATCTGTGGCCATCGAGGAATTTGGGTAATGGACAACACAAACTACATGTTACAAATTTACAAAGAGACATCATAGATGTGATGTTTCATGTGTACATTGCAGTGCCAACATGTAGAAATTTGTAACTATGTTAAAATGTACAGAGAACAACAGAATCAAAAGAGGAGACAAGAAAAAAATGTTTTTAGCCTGTAGTGCATAAACATATCTTGTGCATTCAAGTCAAGCTCAATCAATCAAACTCGTCTGGTGGTTGATTTGGACATGAATCTGATTTCTGTATATCAGACTCTACCTACACTCACTGAGAAATGAGAGCAACACATTCGAATGAAACTTAAAGTTGTCATAGATTCTGTTGAACATTAACAGAATGTCACCTTCAAACATTCCTGGTCTGTAAGTGTTATTTTGTTATCAGATTTAAACAAAAATGACCTCTGGACTGATAAAGCTTCGGCTCACCTGACAAAACCCAGGAAACTGATATTATTCTACCTCACCGAGGAGAGACACTGATGAAGAATTCGCCTGCGGAGCAAACTCGCTATTCCCAAAGAGAGGGCAGCTAAAGGAGGGACTGGGAATACTGCTGCTTCAACCTGCTGACAACTCCACACACTGAAGTTCTCCAAGAAAAAAGACCAACTTCCAGTTAAATTTTCGGAGGAGAAAGGAGTAACAGGATGACTGACTGATTGTTTTCCACTTTGAGCTACTTGCCTGCTGTGTTGTAAGCTTCACACGGAAACATCATGGCTTCCATGTTGGAGAATGATCTCTGCTGTTCTGTCTGCCATGAGATCTATAAAGATCCTGTCATTCTGTCATGTTGCCACAGCTTCTGTAGAGTCTGTCTGCAGAGCTGGTGGACAGAGAGAGCAATCCGTGAATGTCCAGTTTGCAAGAGAAAATTTTCAAAGGAATTCCCTCCTTGTAATTTTATGTTAAGGAACCTGTGTGAGACCTTCATACAGGAGAGAGATCAGAGAGCTTCAGCAGGCTCTGACGCTCTCTGTAGTCTGCACTCTGAGAAACTCAAACTCTTCTGTGTGGACCATCAGCAGCCAGTGTGTGTCGTTTGTCAGCATGCAGAAACACACACCAACCACAGATTCAAACCCATCGATGAAGCTGCGCAACAACACAAGAAGAAACTTGAGGAAACTCTGAAGCCCTTAAAGGAGAAGTTAAAGGATTTTGATCAAGTTAAAACAAAGTTTGATAAAACAGCAGAACACATTAAGGTCCAGGCCCAACACACAGAGAGGCAGATTAAGGAGCAGTTTAAGAAGCTTCATCAGTTTCTAGAAGAGGAAGAGGAGGCCAGGATGGCTGCTCTGAGGGAGGAAGAGGAGCAGAAGAATCAGATGATGAAGGAGAAGATGGAGGCTCTGAGCAGAGAGATAGCAGCTCTTTCACACACAGTCAGAGCCACAGAGGAGAAGCTGAGAGCTGAAGACGTCTCATTCATGTTAAACTACAAAGCTGCAGTGGAAAAAGTCCAGCGCTGCCCCCTGCTGGATGATCCACAGCTGGGCACAGGAGCCCTCATAGACCAGGCCAAACACCTGGGCAACCTGACCTTCAACATCTGGAACAAGATGAAGGAGATAGTCTCCTACATTCCTGTCATTCTGGATCCAAACACTGCTCATCCAAACCTCATTCTGTCCGAGGATCTGACAAGTGTGAGCCGAGGAGAGGAACAGCAGCTTCCTGAAAACCCTGAGAGGTTTGGTGACTATGTCGCTATACTGGGCTCTGAGGGCTTTAACTCAGGGACCCACAGCTGGGATGTTGAGGTGGGAGATGGCACAAGATGGGCACTGGGTGTGTTGGCAGAGACTGTGGAGAGGAAAGGAATCACACAGTCTGGATTATGGAGAGTACGATACTCTGACGGTGAACACAGTGCAGTCTCCGGATCAGATCCACCCACTGCTCTCCTACCAAAGAGGATGTTCCAAAGGATCCGAGTGAATCTGGACTGGGACAGAGAAACGTTGTCATTCTCTGATCCTGATACTAAAAAACACATACACACCTTCACACACACTTTCACTGACAGACTGTTTCCATTTATTTACACTGGAAATAAAAAACCAGTGAAGATTTTACCAGGAAAGATTTTTGTGAAAGTAGAAGATTGTTAGATGAGATGAGATTATTTACATGATGAAGAAAGTTGAAAGACGTCACCTTGGACTTTTGGAAACTACGGTGGATATTTTTCACTATGACCATTTTACAAACCAAATGATTCATTGATTAATCAAGAAAAGATTGGCAGATTGATTGATAATGAAAGCCCTGGCTGGAGCTGAAGTTGAACATAGGTTGGAGGAAGTGTTAATAGATAAATACACTTGCAGTCACACCACTGGTCTTAGAAATAGTGACACAGTGACAGGTTGTTGTTGTTGTAGTGCGGTAATGAAAAAAAAAAAAAGCTGAAATGGATGCCAAGATGCACCGACCAGTCTGATGTGTCATATTCATAGATAAAACAGATAACTTCTGATGCTCCTTCTTTAACCACATTAAATGTTATTTTTTATGCTGATTTAAATGCATCTTCTGGTTTAATTTAAATTCATAATGAGAAGAATAGGAAATGATCTGTAAAAAGAATAATGCATGTCGATTTCAACATTGAAAAATAAGCAAGCTTAAAAATAAATAAAACATAAAATAACAAATGTCCCAAAAAAACTATACTAATATTTAGATATGATTTTTTGGCTCATGTGACTAAGTTGTACAATATATACAGTATAGTCTTATACTTTTCTGTCTTTCTGTTTTTCTGTTTTTAAACTCATCATTTGTCATTTAGAGCAATTTCAAGCACTTTTTATGTATCACGCTTCTATTAATTCATGATTGTTCCTTGTAAAGCAAAAATATCATCAATTTAAAACATTTTACTAGTCACAATAAAGTCATTTGTTTGGGCAGAAAACTAAAGAAGCCTCATTGGTTCACGTGTTTATTTTATTTTTGTGTATGCATGCTTTTAAAAAGCCTGACCTCTATTTCAATTTTGCAGTAAAGGAACATTAATAAGGATAAAATTTGTATTCATATTTTTCATCATATACACTTCCTGATTTAGCTTCCCTTAATCTCAAACCTTCCTCCCGGCTTGCTGTTATTATAAAATTCAACTGTGAACTAGAGTTTGAAAACCTCTCAGTGAATCAGGAGGATATTTAAGATTTGCACAATCAGGCAGTGTCCCTGACGTCATTAACCATTCATAGAATTATCTGTACAATGGTTTTCTGTTTTTTACTAAAGTGTAATGTGTTCATGTTGCAGCAGGTTGTTTTCTGTGTTGTGATGTATCTGTCTCTTCATGTCTCAGTGATTCAGTGTCTTCTGGAGCGACGCTGCAGAAAGACTACAAGCTGCTGCCTCTGCTGGCCAATAACAGGGAGAGGAGGGGCATCGCTCTGGACGGCAAACTGAAGCATGAAGACACCAACTTGGCATCATCGAGCATGTGAGTGAACAATCGGAGACGCAGCCGACTTCCTTAAAAGTTTCTGCACTGCGATGAACTGTCAGCTGAGTCGTCGAGGTGGATTCATGTGTCTTTACTAGAACTTGTGATTTAAATAGTTTTTTTCTCTTTCAGTGTCAAGGAAGGTGTGCTGAAGGAGGTTATGGGAATCATGGTTTCATACAGAGTCATGGTGAAGCTCATCGTTGGAGGGTTAGTCATCTATGTGTGTGTGTGTGTGTGTCCCAGAAAAGACTTGGACTTTACTGTTGCTTATTGTGACTATACATAGTGTGCGATAACAACAATATTACAAGTTCATTCCACGTCACTCTGTGTGAGATGGCTGTAATAAATCTTGGTCACAATCTGTGCCAGATGGTGCATCGATCGATGTCAGATGCTGCCATGTAAGCCTGGTGAATTTTAACACTATGATGAGTAGAACAAAATCCCTCATGCTATCAGAGACATATCATCAACTCATATCATAATTGTTTGGCTACATTTCTCGTGGTTTGAAATTGTAGCCAATTTCACCAATTTTCTTTCACAGTAGGAAATAAAACAACTGTTCACGATTGATGACTAAAGCTTTCACCACATTCTCTCTTACAATTGTGAACTTTTGTCTTTTTTGACAGCCAAAAATCACACAGTGCAAAGGAGCCTCTAGACCAACATTAAAGACAAAAGTTGACAACTATATCAACATCCTTTGTCTCTGTCTTAAATCATTTTGTTAAATATCTTTAAAGCTGTGATATGATTATGAAAACGTTTCTGATTTCGTGTTGACGTAGAACTGGCCGCATCCTGACTGTTGCTGTTTTTCACATGCTTGTGTGCGTTATGTTCTTTTCTCTAAGAATCAAAACTCATTTTGTTTGTCTACTTCTGTTCCAATTCTGATCTTTGCCATGCTCGCAGGATGATGGGATCAAGGTGGGTCAATGTCTCTTTGTTTTCATCAATCAAGTCCTTACCCTGTTTTTATTTGAGTATAGAAGTGTAATTCCAAAGTGAAAGTAACAAAATGACAGGATGTCATTCAGCATTTTCTCAGAGGCAGAGAAAATGATGGAAAAAATGAAATGAAAAAAGTAAACTACATTTGAAACTGCATTTTTTTCCCTTTCATTTGTGTTGCTCAACACTAAATTGAGCAACCCAACTTTTGTCCTCTTTAATATGATAATAATCACAATGAGAAATGTTTGGTTTGTGTTGCAGTGAGGTCGGCCTGGAAATTCCCTTCAAACTGATGCATCCTAAACCTGATGCAGGTAAGCAAACATACACATTTTACTGTGTGTGTGTGTTGACATGTAGCTGCCCCCAAAAGCATCTACATGTAATGAATAACATTATTTACACTAAAATAACTATATAACTGTTGCATTTATTCATGTATGTAAATATGTTCAAACTTGATTTATTATTCATGTTCACACTTTAATAGTCAGATGAAACAAAGGGGGCAACAGTCAAACTGAATCTAAACCTTCCTGGTTCTTCTGGTCTTTTCTTTTCTTCTTTCTTTCTTGCTGCTGCTGCAGTGAAAGAGAGGTAAGATGGTTTTCAAAACAAAAATTGAATAGATAAATTAATTAATTAAAATGTGCTTTTTTAGTCTTAATCTACTCTCAGAGAGGCATTAGTCCCGGAGTTGTGAATGAATACATGAACAGAACTGACTCAGGTTTTTCATTGTGCGATCAGACAGTGGGTGTAATCGTTGTGCCTCAGGATGAACATCCTTGTGTTTATTGTGACACTTGGTGTAAATGTCCTCTGTCTGTTGTCGCTTTTGTTCACTTCATCCAGGGATTGGATCACGTTCCCGGATCTTTTATCACTTAGTCAGCTTGTTTTTTTGGGCCTTCAATCATCTTAGTTCCTGTTTATACTCCTGTGCCTTCATCAGCAGTGTCGGCTTTCCTTTGTTTGTCTTTAGCTTTTCTGTTCAAACTATTCTTTGAACTAGTTAAATTTGATCTTTTTAAATAAGAAAATCTGTCAATGGAGTCAGCAAACATGACTTCATAAGTTTTCTTGAAACTAGTATAAAATCTAGCTACTATCAAACACAATCTAACCTTAAAACCAGTTGTTTTTTTTAAAAAAAAGAAAGATTTAATCCTGTTTGGCTTCATATAAGAAGAAATTCAAGTTAAAGATGCTTGAAACTGAATTATTTGTCTTTTAAAGTCACCTCAGTTTATGCGTTTAGGAGTTTTTTTAATTCGTCTCAGTTTAGGAATTAATAGCTTCAGACACTTTGAACTAAACAGGCAGCTCATCCAGCAAGGGCAGAAACTTCCAGTCGGTGGGGGAAAAGCACGTGCATGAATTTACCTCCGTCAGTAAACTGGTCCACGGAGGCAGCGAAGCTTTCCCCCAGCTCGGTTACAATGGAGTGCAATAATTTCTAGGTGCCCTCAGTTCTTAAAGAGTCAGTGATGTCACAGCTGTGTTACCAGGACTTCCTCTGTGCTGGGAGCGTCTCTCCAATGAGAGACTAGTTTCCGGTTTAACATCTAGGTGTGAATTGAGCAGTGCATGTTGGGATATGGAGTCCAAAACGGACTCCCTTTGTTCTCCTGTGTCCTGTTATCAGGCTGTGTGGCTTGCGTGCAGGCCTGCCTTTATCTCATGTACTTGTAGTATTTGTCTTTGATATGAAAAAATAAGGTTTAAGCGTCCTAAAATAAGATATTATTATTATTATTTAAGTTTCTTGGATTTCCTTTTATTTGCAGTGTGCTTTTCCTACTGTGTGATAAATCCTGCTGTTGTGTCACTGACAGTAAATGCTAAAAGTTCTTCTCTAATTGTGTTGTTGTCTGTAGTGAAATGGAGGAGGAGATGGTTTTCCAGGAGTTCAAGCGCTCCTACCTGAAGGGGATGATTGCTGACAATGAGGACGAGGATGGCAACGTGTCGGGAGGTGACGACATGGCGCCCAAAGAGAAATAGAAGCAAGAGTCAATCAGGGTGACGACGGCTGAAACAAAGACAGCTGGGAGTTTGAGTCACCTCAGAGTTCGAGAGTTAGAAAACGTTAAGGCTTAATTTAAGGACCATATCTGTGATTTTGCTTGTTTTTACAACCAATCAGGTGTACTTCACATCATGGCTGATCCTTTTATAAAGAATCCTGTTATGTTTCAGAGTTCATTACTGTCTCCATCTCTCACTGACACACCGCCATCATTAACATAGTATTTTGTCACAACAATAAGGAAGTGTTTGGAGGACCCATTTTAACTTCACACATGTATGTGTCCAATGGGTACGTTTACACAAATTGTATAATGTTAATCTTTATTTGTGATGAGAGGTGAGACCAACATGCTTTACTCTGTCAGTGTATAACATTCATCTCATGTTGCAGTTGACCTTCAGTTGTCTTCAGATTGAAGTTGTATTAAGTGGCTTTTGACCAACGGGATCAGAAAGACAAAACTAATGACAGAATCAGCCTTGATATACAATTAACTTTTTTTTGTTATGGCAAACAAACCTCTTAGCTGCCTACTTCCACATCCAGCAGACACAGAGCAACATGATCATCCCACTGGAGTGATGTTTGTGTCTACCTGATGATATATTCACTTACCTTGAGCTCTGATTTGGTCTCCACCAACTCCTGACCTGAAACAAAGACATGTGGCTCTTTAGCTGCCAGATGTTCCACTTTCTTCACCTGCTTGTCTCTAACTTCGTCGGCCATCTTCCTGCTGTTTTATATAGAGGGGTTATGAAAGCTGAGGGCCCTAAGAGCTGCATAGATGTGTTTATTCTCAGTGGGTTCTGTGCTGTGAGAGACACTTTCACATTAGCTTCATTAGACCCTTAATGGAGCCTTGAAGCATGCAACCTGGGAAAATACAATGAACTATAAGTGCCGACTGCACATATTTGAGTATGTCTCTAATAACATGAATCTCTATAGAATTAGCATGTAGCTCAAATAATTATTTAAAACCAGACAAAATATTTTGTGTTCTTTGCAAGGCAATGTGGGAGTATTGATTCTATGCTGATTATGCTTATATTAAATGTGTCTTTTGAAATGAGTTGAGCTTCCCTGAAAGGGAAAAAAACTGATATAATTACTAATAACTTAATGTTTGATACAATATCAGTTAAAGTTGCAGTTCAGTTGTATCCTAGATTATTTCCTCTAGCCAACATTTGCTGGCTAACATGCAGAACCACTGCTATGGTCCTTTAAGTAAAATGTGTAAAGTATCTTTTTAACTTAATTTGTTTGGGTAATTTTTAGTGCTTTTGTATTCTTAGTAACGTACTTGCTGACTTTTAACTGCGTGTTGAGATTTGATGTAACTCATACGACATCATGAGTCATCAGCTCATTTTCTACAACCAGAGAACGAGTGTGTTGTGACTGACTGGACGAGACTGAGAATGCAAAGAAGTTGGTTGGTGAAGCTAAAGTTAAATTATATTTAATATGGGACCATATATTAATAGCTCTCAATTTGACTATTTTACACGTTAGAAAGCAGTGTTTGTTAAAATGTCCAAGCATTCATTTTATTTAACAACATAAATATTGCAAAGATTGGACAACTTGCAAGCTCTCGTAAATAAAGTGGATTAGATGCATTTGCATAAATTCTTAATATCAAATCAGTGTGGAGACCAGCCAACACAGAAATCAAACAGCTGACTTTCCTGTTTGCTCGGCTTTGGAGGAAATGAGCGGACTGTGACTCGTCAGTTATGTTGCTCACTGTGAAACTGCTGATGAATTCAGATTTACTGTATCGACATTTATATAGAAGGCTAAGCTGTATTTAGCATTTAAAGGAAATGTGATGCTCTGTGTGACTGCAGTTTGAACTCTGTGACAATAAAAGCTGATTGAGCCATTCTTGCATTAGGTGCTTTTTTCTTGGTGTAATAGTTTCACAGCCTCAGGGCTCCACATGCTGTAGGTCACATGATGTACAGATTTTTATTGCTTATGTATTAATATATATTATATATTAATTATATATATAATTACACATATTAACATTGATATTTTTTTTGATATTTAAAAATAATTGGTTTTAAAGGATATGGCTGGTGATATTTTGTATTTTTCTCACTGTAATCAAATCCAATGAAAAGACTTAAACCAGTTTGTCTCTGAGGCTCAGTTATTTGCTAAAACAGCTGACTACTGTAGTTTTTAACATACAAACAGGAGGAAACGGTGCATTTGTTGGGAACTATATATATAATATAATATGTATTAATACTATATACTATGAACTATTTTTTATGTAAGACTTTTACTTTTAATGGAGTATTTTTACATTTCTGTATTGGTACTTTTACTGCAGTAAAGGATCTGAATACTTCCTCCACCACTGACATTTGGTGGTCTAGTGAGTTTCTGGCAGCAGGACAGTATACTATGGCATTAGATCAATTTATTGTTGGTTTGGATCTGCACATGAGATTGGTTAAAAAATATATATTTATCAGTAGATTTATCCTTCTTTAAGTATCCTATTTAACTATAGGATCAATTTCAGTACATTGGGACCTAAAAGCTCCCAAAAATCTGGATATGTTTTGATGTAAAAAAAAGTAACCACCAAAGAACCAGTCGAGCACCAGGCTCAGGAGTAATTTAATTTTTAATTTCAGACAAAAACCACAATGTACAGATTACAGATGAGGCGCACAAATACATGATGACTGGAAACATTTCTGTGAGGGCTGACGATGAGATTTTATACGTATTACATCTCATTTCTTTGGACTCTGATCACCGTCTAAATCGTCTAGCAACATGTTCAGAAACATCTGAAGGTGTCCTATAGTGCTTGAGTATAACATCTTCCTTTTAAATTTGTTTCAACTTCACCACGAGGAGTTTAATAGGTTGTTAATTAAAACAAGGCTTTTCATCCATTTTGTTCATTCTAAACTGTGGTTTAGAATCTCATTAATAATCCTTAGCTGAGTTTTGGATCTAATGCAAATTACAGCATTTTTATTGATTTTGTTTTTTATTCCTAGATAGTGTGTCATATGATTCTCTTTAAACAGCCCAGGACATTACCTGTACATGGCTCAATGCCTTATCTTCAGCCTTCTTCATTTCTCCGCTGTCTTGTTTCCTTACCAGCATTTCTCCTTACCTGCTCGTCTGCTTCTTCTCTGTTTAAACCTCTTCAGGTAATCAAACCTCTGTCTGAATGAGCCCGCTCTGATTCACATAATTACATTTTCTTTCAAAAATAAAACACCTATTACAATCTGTGCTGCCAAATCAGCACTCTAATTAAAAGCAGGTACTGCAGAAAAATTACTTTGGCAGATTTATTTTGGGTACGAATTACTCATCTAAATCAAAGCCCTTACTGTAATAGATTATGTACCGGACTTGCATTTAAAAACTGCATTTCTGCAATCAAACATAAATAGGTAAACAAAACTGCAAGAATTTAAGGGCTGTGTGTGAACTTGGAGTCTCTTGAAGGGAAATTCATTTTTACGACACAAGTATAAAAACACATTAAAAAAACAATATCCAGAACCCAGGTAGCCAGCTGAGTTGGCCCTGTTGTGGCTGGGTATCAGCATAGTTGGCTGTGTCTTGGCACCAGCAGACTAAAATATGAGCCGGCCCTGGCTGGTCAAATTTGGCTAGGTACTGTCTGTATGGCCTTCAACCAATTTAGAGTGACAATCAGCTCCAGTTAGCAGCACCCAGGTCAGTTTCGGTACCCATTCCCAGACCAGCAAACAATGGGCTTGATTCTGAAACTTAATTCATCACAATTCTGACATGAGTCTGGCAACCAAGTGTGCCATTTTGGCTGCCAGGGAGCTCAGCACAACATTGTAATGACCAGAACTGCTGTAGAGATCATGGAGATAACAGATCTGCTGGAAACAGCCTTAAATAGGAGTGCAAACAGTCCAAAAGAGTATACAAGCCTTAGAAGGGACATCAGTGAGTTTTCTGGATTGACCTGCAGACTAAACTCAGAAGTAGCTACCTACACTTGAATGGGTAATTAGGGATGAAACTTTACTTCAAAATTCAATTTTTTTGATAGAAAATTCAGCTTGGACTGTTTTACAAGTATTTTCTTGACCTCTTTGGACTGTAAAGGTGTTTCTGGCAGAGCTAACCTAAAGATTTACTAGCCAAAACTACACTAACCCAGGTTGTGGAAAAAAAAAACAACGGAGAGTGGATGTTTCTGTGTGAGATGTTTCTTTCTTGTTGCTGTACAAATATGTCCAATGAGAGGGCTGTAAGTACTCTGAATCTGCTGTAAAGGTTGAAAACTCTACATCAGACACAGTGAAATATGAAATTTTCTGTATGTGACAAAAATAAAATGTCAGACGAATTGTGATCGACGCAACCACTTAGGTTGCAATTTAATTTGTTTTTTCTCAAGCATCAAATTTAATCCATCATCAACATTTGTAGAGAAGAGGTGATAAAAGTGCTAAAACTAACCTGCAAAAAGCTGCAAAGTGCTTTGAAGACATTTATCATTAGAGCAGGTTTGAATATCTACAGCCGACAGAAAAACTTTGTGGCTAGCTTGGCTAAATAGCCAATCATTAAAATAAGTGCATGATCAAATGTAGATATCAAGCTGGTACATGTAAGCCTACACGCATTTTCATATTTCAGTGAGTGCTGAATCATAGTGTGAGTGAATTTATTTCCACATTTAAAGGGGGGGTAGTTTCATGCTTAATTTCTGTATCATATTTCTTCATTTCTTCAAGTATCTTTTCAGTTTCATCAAGTTGTTGTTTGGTTTGCAGAACTCCAACAAAATATCTTAATTTTTGTCTAGAATTTTGTCTTAAAACTCTTATTTAAAAAAACAAACAAACAAACAAAAAAAAAATTTCAACATCTTTCAAATAGAAGTCAGACTGTTTCAAGAATTTTTTAAAGAAATTAGTTTCTGTATCCTGAAACAGGAAAAAACATGGCTGTACTAGAGAAAAAACAACCTTGATTTGCATTAGAAACAGGATGAAATATTTTTACTGCTCCGACAGATTTTCTTTGACTGAAGATCGCACAGGTCCATTTTTAAAGTCTGCCGTCATGCTAAAGGCTCTGTACTCGGCTTTGAACTAAATCCTAAAATGCTGATGGTTTCAAATGTATAATGTTTACTGTATTTACCATCTTTCGTTAGTGTGTTCGCATGCAAACATTTGCTTATTGGACTAAAACCAAGCTACAGCTGAGGCTGATGGGAATGAATAGTTCTGCAGGTATTTGGTTATGAACCAAAGTATTGGACAAAGTAAAGTTTTGACCTGATGATGGTGCTAGACGGAAAGTCAGGATCAAGTTATTACAGTTCATCCTAAGGGGAACATGAGCATGTGTACCAATTTCATGGCAAATCATTGAGAAAAAAAAAAGATTGGATATGGAATCACTTGCTCGAATGTCATTTCATCAGAAAAGAATCAGGAGAACCAGTTACATGACTTGTAAAGTGCTACAATGACTTCTCTGACAGAAAACTCCACCTCAAAAAACTGGACAATTCTGCTTCTCTACAATACCCCTCCTTTAAAATTTGCAGTTATAAACACACGGAGTGTTTGATTGGGTATGTGTGGATGCTTCATCTAAAACTTTGCCTCTGACTGGCTAGAGCCTAATGTGGTGATTGAGTGGTGGTTGCAGGTGGTGGACCATCCCAGCTGAAGTCTCCTTTCTCATAGTCCATCGGCGGCAGGAATTGTCGACCCACAGGGAATTCACAGGAGTCAGGATTTAGCAGATATCCTGAAAACGTGCTGCTGCTCTCATTGTCGGTGAACATGCCGTTGGTCATGGAGTCTTTCACCTGCAGCCACACCTGGTCTCCCATGCTGAGGTGGAGTACAACAGTCTGGCTGGTGGTGACCTGGTTGGTTCCTTCTGTTGTTTTGATGACGGGGTAGAAGTTGTGGAACAGGCCGACCTTAAGCATCCTGTTGGAGACTGCAAGGTGGAGGGAGAAGATGTAGGTGCCATTGACGGGGGCAGTGTAGATGCCCATGGAGGGGTTGAAATGCCCCTGCTGGTTGGTAAGAATGTTTGGGAAAGGAACAGGCCAATCTGGAGCAGGAAATGACTCGTTGAGAGACACAGAAAATGCTGATTGGATGGCCGAGGAGCAGGGCCCGGGCGGCCCCATTAGGCCGATGATGCCCTGGTTGCCCTTTAGGCCTATTGGGCCTTGTATACCCTGGGCACCAATGTCACCTTTGTCCCCTTTAGGCCCCCTTTCTCCTGGTCTCCCATCTGTGCCATCCTCCCCATCTCTGCAGTTACACAACCCCTGCTCGCCTCGATCACCCTTCTGGCCATTCATCCCAGGGGTACCGGCCATGCCCAGGTCACCCTTATCACCTTTAAAACCTTTAGGTCCCACAGAACCAAAGACTCCAGGCAGGCCTCGAGCTCCAGCTGGTCCAGGGAGGCCTTGTTGACCCGGCGGGCCCTGGACACTCTCACAGGAAGCAGGGCATGTCCCGGTTTCTCCCTGGGGACCATGTGGACCTTGGGGCCCTATCATTCCTCGGTCTCCTTTCTCTCCTGAAGACACAGAAACATTAACAATATTTGTATCAGAGTTTAGTATGAAACCCTTTTAACTTTGTTAACTCTTGATTTTCTCCCTAAATTTCCCCAATGGGGTTGACCCATTTACATCTGCAAAGTAAAAACTTTGGATTGTATTTTTTCTTTCCTCCTATCTTTCTTTCTCTTGAAAGATTTTTATTTCTTAAAATATTTCTTCTTCTGTTTGGAGGACTATGGAGGTTGCAATTCAGGAGGCTTATCATGAGCATCTGCATCTCCATCCAGATTATCTTTTGGTGAGACTGTCCTTCCAAGCAAAATGAGACCATCAGTCATTTCAATGAATACCCAAAAACTACATACGTTTACATTCAAGTGTCAAAGACCTCTAGCGGCCATAAGGAATCAGGAGCAAAGGAGGAAATATTTCCCGTCTTCTTCTTTCCAAAAAGACAGGAGGTTGGATTGGATGGATAGCTCAATAAATCACCAGACTTTTACATGGCAGAACATTGTTCACCTCCCATATCCTACAAACAAACAATATTGGTTTCATTTAACCAAGTCCAAACCAAGTCATTGCGCCTAAACCTAACTTAACTAAATGGGATCAGAAAACGTTTTTATTTTTTCAACAGTGATTTGTAACAGTTTTGGGAACAGACCATTGATGTCACCCTGCTGATAGTGGCATCAGATCAGAAAACACTTATATGTGTCCTTCTGGAGGGCAATTACAATCAGTGTATTTGTCATTTAAATTCTTTTTCTTTTGGTTGGCTTGTACATATGGGTGTTACAACACCGAAATACTATAACAGAGATTGATCTTAGCAGACCTTTGAAGCCTCGTTCGCCCTTCATCCCAGTGAAACCAGTGGCACCAAGCTGCCCCTTCTCCCCGTCATCTCCCTTCTGACCTGTTAAAACAGAGACAGAAATGATGAGAAAAGACACAAACAAGAGGAGTTGACCTGCACTGAGATTAGCATATTAAATTTAGGTTTTACTGAGTGATACAAAAACTGACTATTCTTAGGTCTGTTGCTTTGTTTTAAAGATACATTTGAAGGTGGATCCAACAGCAGCAGAATGAGAGATACATAAGAAAAACATTGACTTGGTTGGTGCCCTATTTTAAACTGTAGTCCAGGAGTAGGTTGATGTTAAAAGTTAAAGAATGTATAGCAACAAAAAAGAAAATAAAAAAAAAACACAAAAAACTAAACCTGACCTCTTACAGACAAACCAATAAGTTTAAACATGATGTTATACAAACTGACAGGTACCTCATTGATTGGACAGCTTTGGTGATGTCACTCTGCATCATCAAAGCTATGTAGACCCACAAAGGAAAATTGAATTCTTGACAGAAGGTCATGTGCCGCTTTATTGAACCTGATGTGTTTATTTATCGACCACTCACAGTGTAAAGATTGCCTTCTTGACAGTTGATGATCAGTGGATGGATGTAATAGTAGTAGTAGTTTTAATTAATGTAATATTACTTAACTTCAATCAGAAAATCCTATGCTTTCAAGCCACAAACTGCACCAAGACTCTGATTTTCAGTTGATTTGCATCCAGTTTAATCTGCATTAGAGTTGACGACTTTCACTTCAGCACAAATTAACCATTGAGTGAATGATTTCATTGAGTTTTTTTGTGATTAACAGAAAAAATATAGTTTAATTTCTTGCATTCTTCCAACTAACTGAATGCAAACCAAAGGCATAGTGCAGGTTAAATGAAAAACAGAGTGTCATCTCCTAAACCTATGGAGGTGTATACAGCTCATGTATGGAACTACAATTCAGTGTCATCTGAGATACTCCATCTCTCCTCTCTCAAAGTCATTGTCTGTGGTACAAAAAAAAACAAGGCTCAGGTTTTATAGTTGATCTCCTTCAGCTAGACAACACTAACTTGTAGATGCTGTTGTTTCTTCTACCCAAATCCTTGATGAATGCACACTGTGATGTGCGCATTTAGTCCAAATCATAAGCGGTCTGTTGATTTGGCCATTTCATGCGGAAAAGTTGCGGCAATTTAGCAAAATTGCAAGCTCTCTGCAAATACTGCAGAGATTGAATTTGCGTTTATTATTGCCATCACAAAATTGTAACTTCCTGAAAGTAACTGATGAATGAGCAGTTTTCACCAAGATAATTTCATGTTTCTACTAATAAACATTTATGACACCAAGAATATTAAAAATATGCTACAGCCTTATAACTAATTCTACACAAAGTGCCCATAAAAAAAGTTTGACATTGTTATTCAGAATCAGACAAGAAGATGGAAAAAAATCACAACAACTTCGGTGTTTTTGGAAGGTGATTTTTTCCCCTTTGATTGAGTGAGGCTAGCACTTTCCATTTGCATCCAGTCTTGGTGCTAAGCTAGGCTAAACACATCCTGGACCCTGGAGATGAAGCTGATATTCATCCTCTTATCTGACTATCATTGTTATGTTGTTACTGATTTATTGTAAAGTTAGGCATTAATTAGGGCGTTATTATGTATATTTTAACAGTGCAGGGACAGAGAGGTCTTGATGTGTTACTCACCCTTCATCCCCATAGGGCCTGTGAATCCTGGACGACCTTTGAACCCTGTCATTCCTCTTCTCCCGGGACTCCCAGGTTCACCTGTTCAAATGTTAGTCAGGTCAGTTTTTTTTCAAAAACTCCTGGTAATACCTTCAGTTTTATAATTTTTTCTAATTGTAATATTAAAGTCTTGAAATCAAACTACCAACCCTGACAGTGTTAATGCTGTTCTTCACTGACTCTTTAATTGTTATTATCAAAATCTTGCAGAGGCCAGTAGTTCTCAAATATTTATTTGTCATTCCCCATTTAGAAGCAGGAAAAACATCATTTCTCACATGAAAACTGAAGTACATTTTTATTATCCATTAACAATATTAGGAAAACTAGTGAGAAAATGTAAAAAAGTGTAACTTTGACATAACATTTTCTAATTCATGAAATGTTTGCATATGGAGCCTTGTGTCTTGTGGCTCTTGTTAACCTGAATCTCTGTTGTGTTGCTAGCATCAGAGCACTGTTATTAATCCTTCAAGAATCAGATTGGCTCTTGAGTTACGCTCCATGTTTTTACACCCGGTCTTGCCCCCTACAACGGACCTATGACCCCAAGTTTGGGAAACACTTACTTAGACTATGACATCAACCTATTAAAAAAAGTGTTTTTGTCTTGACTAGTTCTAATAGTGCTCTGATTCTTGAAACAAGTGAATTAATTTAGTTTAAGCTAGATGTTTGAGATATGAGTGTGTCAAAAATATAATCCACTTTTCAAGCTCATTTCCTGCCTGTTTTAGCAGAAAAAAAAGCTAAATCAATTTTTAATCATGTAAAGCAAGATTCAGGTCTAGTCCCACCTTGGACAGGTCAAACGAAAGCTGTTACCAGGCAGTGATCACAAAAACAGTTTGATGTCTCCATGTAAGAGAAGTCAAACAAAAATGAAAACAAAGCTGCTGCCAGCTCCCGAACACATCCTGTTTTTCACCAAAATTCAAACAGGTAAATAGACGTGGTCTACATGCCTGAAGGGCCCCGGTCTCCACGTTCTCCTTTGGGCCCCACGGTGCCCTTACAGTGTGAGCAGAGGCAGAAAAATGGAATCTGGTCAGGGGGTGGCGGTACTGGCGCGTTCAGCAGTATGTCGCAGATTGCCGTATCAGGCATGGGGGGTATCACCGGGTCTGTGGCCCCCATCATCCGGAGCTTGCCGGAGCCTTCGCTCATGTTGCTGCTGGGTGGCCACGGTAGACCTGTGGGGGGCATCTGCAGGGGGGCACTGCGGGGGACGGGTGGCCAGGGGGGCATTTCCTCCGAAGACTCATCTGAAGCTGGCCAGTGGTAGGTGTTGGGGTCCAAGGTGGAGCCTTCCTCTTCGCTGGACTCCACTGAGGGGCTGTTTGGTAGCAGCATGGCGGAGCAAAGGGAGGACAGGATAAGGAGTCCCAACAGCCTCCACAACATCTGGAGCAGGAGAGGAGGATCATGGGAGCCCGGAGGAAGGAGGCATGTCAGAAAAGGAAGCTAAGATAATTACGCCGAAAAATATATATATACATAATCTGCATCATTTGGTCGCGTCTTGAGTCCTTTTGTTCCTTTTTCCGTAAATTATTTTAAAAACTGCCACTTTCTGACTTGTTTAGCAAACTGACACTCATCTCTGGAAAATGTTTTTGAAACAAATTGATTTGGAAACATGAAAAGGATCTCCTCAAACTGGCGGATTTTTGTTTTTTGGGAAATACATTTTTTAGGAGTCGTATATTGAATACGACTAAAAACATTGCACCATAGAGCTACTACTGCTCAGAAACTTCACAGGAATTAATCAACCAATATAAATCAGTTTTGTGGAGTAATGCACTTAAACAGTGTGCATTATTAAATAGAAACCAGCTATTGAAGCATCACAGTTGCTCAGTGGTTTGCTCTGTTGGCTCAGGTTTCTATGATTGAATCCACCAGTTGAGAACTTCAAGACTAAGACAAAGACTTAAGAACTTAAAGACTTAGATTGATAAAAGAGTTGTGGATTGAAATTTATGCCACAATAGAACATTTTTGTGTCAGTTTTTTTGGTTTTGTTTAGTTTTTTAAAGTTTTGACACGTTTGTTTAATTTGTTCTCTGTTCTTCCACAAATTGTTCAGTCACTGAAACCCACAGATCAAAAACAAAACTAAATAATATTCCTCTCTGCCTGAACTGCTCCTAAATATGAAAATAAAATCCTGAAGGGTTGTAGGAAAGACTCACCGCTCTGTCGGAGTCGTGCAGCATCGTCTGAACGAGGATTTGTGGGAAGATGAGCAGGGGTGAGGAGGCTTTGATCCATTTATAGGCCTCACCCAAAACAAAACGTCTTTCAGTCTCCGTCTCACCTGCCAGGCCCGCAGCGGGAGGGAGGGGAGGTGTGTCCTTATTGTCCTGCTGAAGAAGAACTGGGTCTTCTGCCTGCGACGTGACCTCCTTCACCATGAAACCGCAAAATACATTCAGAGCAGAAAGAAGAGACGCCTCTCTGTTTATCTTTCCATCGTTCTCCACCCTCCTCTGTGTCTCATCCTTTCAGGAAACAAGATTCACTCTTTAATCTTCCTTTTGCACAACCCTTTGCACAACTCTTCTTTATTCATCATCCTCTGTAAGAATATTTAGATCATTGTGGGCTTCTACCAGAAACAATTTTGTGCTAATAATGTAAATGAATTCCTTGATTTCCAGTTCTTTTTCCCTGCAGAGTTTATTTTTTATCAGGGAAGAAAAGTCTCTGAAAAAGCAATGAAATATCTGAGACCATAAAACCAACAAATTCTATGTGCAGATCCAAACCAACAATGTGTTCAACAAGTCCGTCTCTCAAACAGCTGGTCACTGTAGTTTTTTAACAAACAAACAAGAGTAAATAGTGCATTAGCTAGGGACTATTTTCAGTGGTGGACAATTGCACAATTGCTGCTCTAGTGAATATTTCTGGCAGCAGGACGGTGTGTGTGTGTGTGTGGGATTGAGTCAAAATAATGAGTCAGTGTGTGTGTTTATGCTGATGAAGGAACATGTCATACAGTGCAGTGATGTGGCTTACTGACATGTTTTTAATAGTTTTTGGAATGGAGGTCTATGGCACAGAGGAATAAGATATATCAGGCTTAGGGTACACACACAATAATTGTTAGTAGATCAGTTCATTGTTGGTTTAGATCTGCACATCTGCACAAGAAAAAAAAATATCACTAGACTTTAACCAGATTTATGACATTATTCAAGTCCATCTTATTCAGTCCAATTTAGAGGTTCTGCTTCTTGACTTGATTGTTCACCGTTAAATGTGGGTGCTGGAGAATTAAAACCTCCAAAATGTCACACAGTTAGCAGCTTTTTTCAGCCTGATGACACAAGCTTTTAGACATCATGTAAAGACTGACCCAGCATCATATCTGATGTTAAAGTCAAATCAGACAGATTCAGTTTAAATCTGCAATGAGTGATCAGATTTTTTTGCACATCCTGTAAAAGACTGTAAGTTGATAAAAGCTTATCTCCACAGTTTAATCACAAAATACAGAAGGCAGCAGTCTCTCTCTGTTTTAGATCTGACTGCAAATGAGTTTGATATTTCATGTAGCTTACAGAGGTGTGAAGTACATCAATTCAAATTTTTCAGGCAGTTACTTCATTTGACCAACCTCACATGACCAACCATCATTCAGTCTCGAAAGAAATCAACATGTTTTGAGACTTTTCTACAGTAAAGTTTGATATTTCTTGGTCATAGTGCAGCGAACTGCCTCATTCTGTCTTCTTACTTACACTTCTACAACATTCCTAGAACAAAGTGAGTTGTTGTTAGAAATAGGCAGAAATAGTAGACTCCACAATGGACAAAAATACCAGGTAAAGTGGGGGATTTTTTTCTTGCATTGTACTATAACTAGACCTAAACTAGAATATGTTTAACAAACAGCTCAGTTGGCGCCATGATACAGAAATCTAACACTGTGGAGGAACCCAGTCTTCACAATGAGCAGCCTACTTTTTTTTTAGCACGTTTCACTGCAGATGACAATCATTTAATTCTTTAACATCACCTCATGGGATTGTCTGAATACATGATAATAATAAAACTAATTACATTACATTACAAATCAAATTACAAACAACTAAAGAGAACAAATAATACATAGAAGACGCAGAGACATAGAAGACATAAACTTTGATAAACCAGTGTATCATTACACTCATCACCGGTTACTTAAATATTTATTTTAATACTTGTGTACTTCTGTTTTGTTTTATTGCTGAAGTAGAGGGATTTGAGAGCCATCTTCCCTCCCTTCACCTCCATCTCTCCATCTGCCATTCCCTCTCACTCCATTCTTCTCCACCTCTGTCTTTTCTTTTGTCACTTTTTGTGTCGATGTGCGATAAGAAGCTCAGACTGTAAACAGATCTCCTTCAGACGACTCGCTGTTGCTGCTGTTGTTACGCTTCACTTCCTCCTTTAGAAAACGAAATCACTGAGTGACTGAATGAATTCAACAAATCAGTTGATCAGTTAAGCTCTTTTTAACTCTCTTTAAAGCCACAAAAAATACATTCCCCTTCAAATGTGCTTTCAATGTACACAGTCATCTAGTGCAAAAATGCATTTAAAAGTTGTTGTGGAGTTTATATGAGGTTTCAACAGTGTGAGTTAGTCATATCAAGTGGATATCTGTATATCCACACTGTTACATGGAAGGAGGACTGTGGATAATAATGGTCAGTATGAACAGGAGGAATGATTACGGCCAGAAAAACATGTTCCAATGTTCGTTAAGGCACCTGGATATTGTTTTAGGACAGACTTGAAAAATTCTGAACCTTGTGAAGTGGATGGGTTTTCTAAAAATATGTACAGTACCGGTCAAAAGTTTCAACACACTTTCCCATTCCCTTGAAACTTTAGTATATATATATATATATATATATATATATATATATATATATATATATTTCTAACATTTGATTGTAAAAAAAAAGGTACAATTAAACTTGTTTGAAATTTTGTCATGTCATTATTTTCATATGTGGAGCTCCCTTTGTGCTTTTGAAAATGAAATATAAAATAGTATCAATCAATCAATCAATCAATCAATTTTTATTTATATAGCACCAAATCACAACAAAAAGTCATTTCAGGGCACTTTTCACATAGAGCAGGTCTAGATCGTACTCTTTAATTTACAGAAACCCAACAATTCCCCCATGAGCAGCACTTGGCGACAGCAGTAAGGAAAGACTCCCCTTTAACGGGTAGAAACCTCAAGCAGAACCCGGCTCTTAGTAGGCGGCCATTGGATGATAATCCAATTCGCTGTAATTTCTGCGAACGTGAGGATCTAAATGGTGCCATGTGGTTTCTTGACCACAGCATTGTTAAAAACCATATTGCTTGAAGTAGAAATCAGTTTTGCACCTTCAACCAGAAGCATCGACTATACATCCAAACCCATATCAGTGAAACTGCCCTCTGCAGACAAAAACACAAACCCTCTTTAAAGCAGTTCATGGAAGAGAAGGGAACAAACAGGAAGTTGGTCCAAACACAAGGCAGCAGGCGGCAGGCCAATTCTCAGACCAGCTCAGAAGAAAGGTATGCTTGGGAACATCACGCCCTCCCTCGCTACTTTCCAAAACGCTGTTAGTCACCCCATCTCCAAGTCGCCTGTGGAACCAGAGACGGCTCCTTTATGTCCTCAGGCAGCTTGTGTTCTGAAAAATCAAAACAGTCGAAAACACAAAGGTAAACTGAGCTGAGGGAACGAGGCTGTGGCACAAAAGAAGACAAGGAGATGAATACTTAACCTTAATAAGTGTCCTGGTTTCCACAGCCGGCGGCGCTCAGCGACACACTGGAGGCCGGATCAACGACACCTGCATTCCTGTTTGAAGGGTTTTACTGTTTATTGTGAGCTGGTGAGGACAACCGAGGCTCAGTCAGATGTCAGAAATACAACAAACTGTCACCTGTGTCACCTGAGTGGGACAGGTCACGTTTTCACAGTGTCATGTGATAACCGTGTCACACATGTTGTATAAACATACTGTCTGTCTGAGACTGAAAGTTCATTCTTGACCTTGGAAACAGGACGTGACAAAATAAAATGTTCATTTAACAGGTATTCTTAAGTTTTTCATTGTATTCATCGTAACATTCTCCATCAGTAGATAGCTGTTGTAGACGTTAAGCTTCTATTTCCATTTCTCTGAGCATTTTAAGGACTTTTGTTTTAAGCCAACATGGACCGAAGTCCTGAAAATGCTTAAAAAAAAAATGAAATTTCCATGATAACCTGGCTAACAACATGTGCTGAGGAAGGTTGTGATAGAACTGAAAGCTGCTACATTGAACTTGTGGTGAGATTGTTTTGTCAAATACTGTTTATCTGTCTGTACATGTCTGCTGGTCAGTTCACCATTTCCAGGTCCAGACTGAAATATCTCAACAACTATTGGTTGGATTGCTGTGAATGTTTTTTTTCAGAAATTCATGTTCCTCAGAGGATGAATCCAACTGACTTTGGTGATCCACCAACTTTTCCTCTAGCGCCAACATGAGGTTGACTTTTTAGTTCTTCATGAAATACCTCAGCAAGTATTGGGTGGATTTCTCTGCAATTCGGTTCACACATTCATGTTCCACAGAGGATGAATTGCAGTAACTTTGATCCTCTGACTTTTCATCTAGTGCCACTATATGGTCAAATTTTTAATTTGTTTAGCTCATGTATAGCCTCAGAGCTGTTAGCATGGCTGTAGATGCTGTAGTCGTCTTTAGTGCTCTGATTTTAAATTGCTTGTGTCTGAAGAGGATCTTACACATATATTCAACAAACGTGGCTTCACCTGGACTCGCCTGATCAGCCTCATTCCACTCAGGTGAAGCATCACTGATAAAGACGTAAATGTGTTTTCAAGGTAAAACATGAAAGTTTAGGGTTAAGGCTTGTTTTTTTTCTGAGGTTAGATTAAAAGACAGTGGTTTCTGTGTGTGTGTGTGTGTGTGTGTGTGTGTGTGTGTGTGTGTGTGTGTTTGAGAGGAGGTGTATACTTGTCCTCTTTTCATCTTCATTTGTCTGTTGATATCATTCAGATCTCACAGCAGTTTTATTTGATACCACAGGTTTTATCTTGGGTGTGTTACATAATTCAAATGGAAAAAAGAAGCTGCATCAAAGTCCCAGAAGCCTCTTTATGTCTCATTATCAGCTTTTTTTCTGACCGTGTTTTTGTTACAGGTGTTTTCATAATGACTGGTGGTAGGCGGGGCTAAAGCCTCATCATCTGCAGCTCGAACACTTTTGACAGGTAAAGTCAATTTTTATTTGTGCAGCCCAATATCACATATCACAAACTTGCCTCAAGGGGCTTTACAATGTGTACAGCATAGAATATCCTCTATCCTTAGACCCTCTAGGATAAAGAAATACTCCCACAAAAGAACAAAAAAATAAAACCCTTTTAACCCATTTTAAAAAATGGAAGAAAACTTAAAGAAGAACAGGATCCCTCTCTTCAAGGACAGACAGACATGCAATACATGTGTGTTCAGAAGAGACCAAAAGAGCAAAATAACAATATGGAAAATAAGGATGACAAAATTATTGATTGATGGATAACAGAATTTTAACCAGTTTGTATTGATGTGAAATCAATTATTTTTTAGATTAAAGTTACAGAAAACTTTTTTTTCAACGTCAGGAGCCAGAAAATGAGGCCGACACTACATCCTAAAACTGTCAAGACACCAAAACATATAAGAAGGAGTGAATTCCTGAGACTGAGGGGTGTTTCTCTTTTTTTTTTTTTTCAACTTACATGTGAAGATTTAAAGCTGTGGACAGAGACGATGGTGCGCTCACATTTGAAGGGGATCTTGAAACATCTTGACACATGTTTCATTGCTCATATGCGCACTAGGGATGTGCAGAAAGCCTAGTATTTGTATTTGTATCTGTATTTGTTGAGGCAGAAAAATTATTGTATTTGTATTCGAATAAAAGTGGGAAGAGGCTTAAAAATCCTATTTTTGCTTTTATTACGCTTTTAATTCTAGAAAATTCAAGTGTTACAATAAATGTTCATGAATAAACTACCTTACGAAGAAGATCATAGACAACTGTGCTGACTACTGAGCTACAACTTTACTCATCACCTCATTGCAGACAGACCTGTAACTAACAAATATTTTAAAAAATATTTGTATGAAAGAAATATTTGTTAAAAAAAAAAAACACTATTTGTGCTTTGCAGAATAATGTATTTGTATTCGGGCACACCCTTAATGGGCACCTGACTGATGTTTTAAGACACACTTGAACGAATTGTGATCCTTTAAGAAAATCTTTTGGGTAACGGGGCTCTGATGTGTTGCAGGGATGAGTGGGTGGAGGTTAAAGGGGAGGTGTGTGTGTGTGTTGGCAGACAGTGTTCAGCTGCAGACTGTGGACTCTCAGTAAACACTGATAGTTAGTCATTAACACACCAGACACAGAGCGCACCGTCGTCTCTGTCCACGGCATCGAATCTTCACTCGTAAGTAAAAAAAAAAAAAAAAAACGCTCCTCAGTCTCAGAAATTCACTCGTTCTTATATGTTTCAGTGTCTTGACAGTTTTAGGACGTAGTCTCTGCCTCGTTCTCTGGCTCCAGACGTTCAGCTCATGGGGTCAAAGGTCGTAGAGGTTCAAACGGGGATCGCCTCCTGCTGTGTGTCTGTCCGGGGGCCTCTGTGTTTTCAGCTGAAAAAGATCAATAGTCTAGAAATGTTTCGCTGACACTGCTGAGAGATTATTTAAAACATTTAAAACAATTACATAAAAATATATTACACTGATATGTTTGTGATTTTCTTTCTGTTTTGTCTCCAGTTCCTCCAGAATTCAACTTTCGGTGAGTCACGTTAACCTTCGCACCATCACCAAGATATGGATTATGAATATTAATATTTGTATCACTCTTACTGCTTTACTGGACACAGTGGGGTAAATATGAACACTGAGGAGAGGAGATGATTGGCTCGTACCTTCATGTCTGCCTCGTCTCATTGGCTGCAGGTTTGGCTGACATGTCCCGCCTCGTCCTCTGTGTGTCCGTCATCGTGGCTCTGTGGTCGGCGTCAGTCCTCAGTCTGGCAGGTGAGTGTGAACGGATGGATTACTGAACGGGCTGATTTTTATTAACATGACTTGCTAGAAAGTCACAAAGCTCAGTTAAAAGTCAGGATCACATTTTAACTCCTGACCCGGATCAGAGTCTTCAAAATTCAAATCTAATATACAGCTGCAGCCAGCTGTGTGAAATCTGATAAATTGACTCAAATGATGTCACTTGAGTCAGCATCGTTTAGGGCAGAAGATCTGCTGGCGCGGCTCTAGAATTCAGTGGAAAGACACGATAAGACACATATTTGAGAGAGACTGAAGGGAAATAACAGAAAGAACTGGGGCTAGATACATGAATGATGTATACGCACAAAAAAACATGCAAACGTCATTCCCTGCACATAAACTGGTATTTATACACACACAATGTTTACACCTCACTCTGACTTCAGACCAGCGTACACATGTTTTTCTCGAGCGAGCTGAGGGTGATGAGATGAGGCGGAGATGAAATATAAACTGAGAGACAGAATATTTCGGTAAAGTGTTGTTTTTTAAGTTTTAAGCTGCACTGATTGTGTGATTTTTTTTTTTTTTTTGCATTTACACAAAATGTCAATCAAAGGCACATTTTGCTGTTAATATTCTTTTTATTTTATCCTTTATTGTGACGCACCTTGAAAAGTCGGTTCAGATATGAGCTACAAACTAATCATTGATTACATTTCTGAGATATCACTGCTGACGAAGGTTTACAGTGCATGTGATGAATTTTTCTTTCTCCTCCCAAGAAAAACGACACAATAAGTCGTAATGTCAGTCGGCAAAAATGGCCGTTAGTTACATTTGAGTGACAGATGCTTCTAGCAGATGTAATTATGACCCGCAGAAGTGGAGCAGTTCAGATGACGTCTATACAAGGTGACAAATTTCCAAATAATCTGAGGTGACGTTTAGATCCTAACTTGCAAAAAAGTGGACTTTTTTGCAGGAGACCGCTGTTCGCTTCCTGTTTCCA
This sequence comes from Thunnus thynnus, assembly GCF_963924715.1. NCBI lineage: Eukaryota > Metazoa > Chordata > Actinopteri > Scombriformes > Scombridae > Thunnus > Thunnus thynnus. The sequence goes on from NC_089528.1 coordinate 31,065,518, forward strand.
TCTGTGAGTTGGGATAGTTTTTTGAAAAACGTAACTACGATTGTTGTGGCGTTTACTGCAGCCATGATGACGAAGGCCTCCTAACTTAGAGGAAGTAGTAACTACACCACGTTTCAAGTGATCTTTCCCTAAACCTTTGGGCCTAAACTTAACCAGACCTTAACCACAGTGTTGTCACAACATAAAACATCATTATTGTTTAACAGAGATTTGACAAATGATGTTGTCCTGATGATTACTGCTGATAGAGGCGCCTGATTAGAAAACACTCCTATTGGTGGTTCTGGAGTCACATGGTCAAATGAGCTAGTGGTCGTTTAATTTTGAGGACTTGTTGGTGAAGACTTGTTGGTGGACCAGGCAGTGAATTGAAATGACAACAGCTGGTTAATGGTGTCTTCATCCATTTATGGCTCATTGTGGAGTGAAAATGAGGCTCGTGCACATGCGTCCAATTCCACAATGATTGAGATTTAAAAAACAGAACCATATGTACACATGGCTTTATAAATCTGAACACATTTTTAGTCTTGTTCTATGTTGTGAGCACAGCAAACTACATTTTACTCACCTCCATTGCTTTTGGGTGGAGGCTGAAATCTCAAAGACAGATATATAGTATCAAAACCCAGATGAATAATCTCTCCACTAGAGGAAGGAAAGTATTTTTTCTTCTGTAATTTGGTTTAACTAACCCTCAAAGATGCAACATGTAGCAGCTTTAAACTAAAACAGTAGTCTTCTTCCTCTTGGGCTTGTACAGTGTTCTCAGACGCCCCGGAGGCTCACATGCTGCTCCGGTCTCGTCGTGCCAACTCGTTCCTGGAGGAGCTGCATCCACCCTCCAAGGAGCGTGAGTGTGTGGAGGAAAGATGTGACTTTGAGGAAGCCAGAGAGATTTTCCAAACCAGGGAAGCCACAGTAAGACGTTTTATTTCTGTTTGTTTCAACCAGACTCCTTTCTGAAATAACTGAAAGATGCTTTACCGGGTAGTTTTTTATATGTTGAACTAAAAATTTCTCTCATTCACAAAAAAAATGTATATAAATTATTAATGTTTTACATCATTTATGACTATTTTCAGAAGTGGACTACATGTTTTCAGCTTGATTTCAGTTCATTTCAGAACGCTGTGAAAAAACTCTACTTGCAGAGACATGAGTGCTGCTGCTGCATATAAATGATCCAACATGCAGGTTGTTCTCTAAAGTCTTCTTGGTGGCACATTCAAGGATGTTCAGCATTTATTTGTTCATGCTGGTTGCTGTTCTGCACCCGACTCTGAAATCCCAGATGTCCGAGTTACCTTGAAGGTAGCATTAAAGAAATGCTTTCAAGGTCCTGTTCACGACCTGAGTTTACTGAATGTTGATGGTAATTCATTTATTTGCAGCAGGTTTCTGCATGAACAGCTGCCTGGAAGGTAGAAAATCCATCAAAGAACTGATAGATGATTTGGAGAATGAGTAACAAGGATATGAAGTATATTTAGTATATTTTACTTCATGTTCAGGCAGCTTTAACCCTCTGTTCATATCTCATATTTGCAGCTGTTCACTAAAGCTGCAACTAATGATTATTTTCATTGTTGATTAATCTGATGATTATTTTTATATTCAATTGATTAGTTTTTTGGTTTATAAAAAGTCTATATTTTGATATCTGTTTCCCACAAACCAAATATACTGTCATTGAAATCAGAAAACATTCACATTTCTCTCAAAATGACTCCAAATAATTAATCGATTATGAGAATAGTTTGGGATTCATTTAATAGTTGGCAACTAATTGATTCATTTAATTGTTGCAGCTCTACTGTTCACCTATTTAGCCCTCAAAGAATCTTGCACATTGTTGTTACGTTTTTTTTGTGATTTGCCAAAACCATGACAGTCTATCTTCTGACTAGAGGAGCGTTTCATAAAGCAGGATTACCACCAGAACCAGGCTTATTTATTTAAATCTGTCTTATTTTTGTGAAATTCTGTTTTATAACGGAGGTTTAAATAAGTCTGACCTACAATTACAGTGATAAGTCTGTCTTGAATGAGCCTAAAAAACTGAAACAGGATGTAATCTGTTTCATAAAGATAAGTGGGAGCTGATGAGATCAGACTAATTCAAGTTTATTTCATGAGTTTGAGACATCGAGCAGGTCACATCAATTCACAGTGAAGGAAATATACATGGAAAGACAAAACTGTGATGTTTGCAGCCACAGAGCAGCAAATACTAAATATAAGAATTTTTCACCATGAGCTCTGCTTTTCTGAACCATCTGAGGGTTTGTATGGAAGTTTTTTATACGCGTTAGGAAATGTAGTCCGCTGTTAATCGGTGTCATTAGCATTGACATGTTATTACTGGATTAACGTTAATGGTTACAGTCTCACCAGTAGGGCTGTTTATTCAGTCAAACGTTATAACTGATGTTTGTTGACGAGACTGAATGAGGAGCAGATTCAGGCCTCATGCCAAGTGAAAGGCCGGCTTTGGATATGTGAGAAACTCCCATTAAACAGAAACTCTGGCTGCTCTTCTGTCTGCAGTGGATGAATATTTGTTGGTCCTTCATGTGATTTTCAGTATTAATGTGAAGTCAACAGTTCCTGATCCCTCCAGACATACATTAAGGCATATAAAAATACTCTTAGAACAATAATGTGTGTCTGATATGATTTCCCCACCAAAAAGCAGACACACTTTAAGATCCTTTTAAATGACATTGACTACTTCTGACTCATTAAAAATAATACACTCTATGAATATGCAAATATATTTCATTTCAAATGTTCTCCTACTTCACTTTAAGGTCTATTCTCAGTGCTTGTGCACTGGAGGCTTCAAGTTTCCACATCACACTTGTAAGTTGAATACTGGACCATGATTGGCTCTAAACTAGTTGTGATGTCATAAATCCTGTTTGTAGGCCCGCCCCTAAAAAATCAGATTTTCAGTGAGCTCAGGGAAACTTTCCACTTTCAGCAGATGAATGTGGAAATTAACTCACTGCACGTAAATCACTCTGCACAGTGAAGCTCAAACATCAAACTAAGGAGCAAGAAGAAAAACTTTTTTTTTTGAGTGGAGGGAGACTTTAACTTTTTGTTTTGTGTGTTTACAGCTGGAGTTCTGGACGGTGTACACGGGTAAGAAAAGCTTCTCTTTCAGTATGAAACACTGAGCCTCCTCTTGTATGACGTACAGTACAACATAAAGTATGTTTCTGTCCACTTGCTTTTATGTCCATTAAAAAAGATGAGTGAAATTTCCCAGTTTTCATAAAAACTGTATTTTCTGTTGTGTAAATGTTTCTGTAATGATAGAGAGAAGTTGTGAGAAAGCCTGATGCAGGATCTGCTGCTTCTTCTCGTATTTCAGCAGAGTAATTATCTGGCTCTGATTCATCAAAGAGAATAAAAATTAAAGGTTGGGCACAGAAGAGATGTGCAGCAAGAGATGCTTGAGAGGACAGGAGGAGAGAAGAGAGAGGAGCTCCCAGCTCGGAGGCTCATGTGCTTGTGGAACAAACAAACAGAAGTTTGGAGAGAGGCAATGTTTATTAGAACAGCTGCAATAATCAGTAATCTTATCAGCAGGACAGAGCTTAGTAAATTCATTGAGACAGAAACTGACCCACCGTGCATAGTCAGAGATCAGATATGAATCAGATCCAGGACCGCATGTGAAAGTGTGGGAGCGCTTTATTTTATAAGTCCTTTAATTTTTAACTAATTTCTTAGAAATCTTCTGAGTAATTTGCAGGTATTTCATGGTTATTCTTTAGGACATTTTGCAAAGACAGTGGTGCAGTTTGGTACAAATGTATTAACTGAAAGATACTCAGTTTTCAGTGTGTATTTTTGTGTGTCAATCGATATATTAGCATGTTAGGGTTTTCCAGAAATTTCCTAAAAGTAGCTGCTGTGTAACTGTTCATTCTTAGGACATTTCTTTGAAAGAGTTATGTACTATTTTAGAATATGGGAAATGTGCTCATTACAGAGTTTTTATGAAACAACCTAATGTGCTAAAATGTAGTTTGACACACATAACTACCACTGACAACTGAGTATTTTCTGTCAGTTAAATAATTAACAGTTAAACACCTGCAAATTTCCAGGTAATTATAATAAAATTAAAGGACATGTAAAATAAAGCATTACTGAAAGTGTCAAAAATCTTATATGAAAAAATCTGATTTGGTTTGTTGACACTTCTGTGAAAAAATCTGATCGGAGTCACTTGGAGGTAAAAAAAAAAAAAAAAAAAAAAAATCGGATTTGGGCCACTCAGCATGTAATGTGAACGTAGCCTTATTTTGAGCGGCACCTGCAGAGCATTGTGGGAAATGTATATTCATTTTGACCTGGCTGTGTTTCAGATGGGAACCAGTGTGAATCCAACATGTGTGTTCATGGAGTCTGTGTGGATCTGTACCAAGCCTACAGCTGCAACTGTGACCATGGATATGAGGGAAAATACTGTAACCATCGTGAGTTTGTGGGTTCTTTCCATTTAGCAAACATGGCTCCTCGTGTCCCTCACTCACATCTATTCCTCATCTCTCAGCTCCTCCCAGCAGGGATACGAGAGAGAGACGGGACGTCCTTTCTCACACACATGTAGAAATAATTAAGTAATAGTAACACAAATAAAATAAATTAAATCTGTTCCTGACTGAAAGAACAGAACGGGCATGAAGGAGCAATAAAAACAGCTATAAATGTTCCAAATAAAATCTATAATTAGCTTGTGACAGTGGTAGAAGAAGTATTCAGATCCGTTATTTAAGTAGAAGTCGAAATACTGTCGTCTAAAATACTTCAATACAAGTAAAAGTCCTGAATTCAAAATGTTACTTAAGTAAAAGTACAGAAGTATTATCATCAAAATGTACTTTAAGTATCAAAAGTAAAAGTACTAGTTATGCAGATTTATCAAATCTTTACTGTATAGCTGAGTCTCAACTCCTTATTTTCTCAAAACGTGAAACACTGGTGCAATGAAAATATTCCAGCCTGTTTTGACAGCAGATTAATTTGTCAGTGTTTTCTAAAATCAAGTTTAATTTATCATAATTGTAGTGCAGCAACACATCTTATACTGTCACAGGTTCAAACAGATGGAGGAACTCTTTCTGATTCAGAGCAGATTATTTTTCATATTTTTCATTTGTATTAAGAAAATAAGTTTGTTTTTTGCCAGAGTTTGACTGAACTACCCAAAACTACAGTAGCTCCATCTCCACAAGCTGCAACAGTCAAATGCCACCTCCATATTAATAATAATAATAATCCAAAAATAAAATATATACTGTATATATCACTATGAAATTGGTGAGTTCTACAGTTCTTTTCCTTTTGTTAATCACAGTAAATTTATCTGAAAATACTTGTAATTTATTTTTTAATACAGGGCTTTTACTTGTATTATTATATTTATTATGTACTTGATGAATTTTTATACTTTCACCACTGGGTGTTTCAATTCATGTTTATCTTTAGAGTGGACATGAAAGAGAACCAGCTGCTCCAAATCATCACAATTTTCTACTGTTGCTTTCATACAAGTGTTTTTCAATGTGATAAATGAATAATCCTCTAAAACTTGTATATACTCATATAATTGTTATATGTAAGAAGGTTCTGTTCTTGTCTGACAAATGTTTCACCACTGCAAATGTGTCTTAATGGTCCATGTGATTGGTTACACGTGTACGCAGAGGTGGAAAGTACATTTACTCAAGTACTGTATTTAAGTACAGTTTTGAGGTACTTGTACTTTACTTTAGTATTTCCATTTGATGCTACTTTATACTTCCACTCCACTACATTTCAGAGGGAAATATTGTACTTTCTACTCCACTGTATTTATTTGACAGCTTTAGTTACTTTTCACATGTCTATGAGTTGTTAACAGCTCCACCAAATAGTGATTTTTCCCTCTAAACTTCTCACATGCTTTCATTTCAATAAATGTTCAAATGATCCAATATTTCACCAAAAAATCAAACATTAGAGAAAAAGTCAAAAAACTGAAAACAGATTTGTGTATCAGAACTTTGTTTTTTCTTCTTTCCTCTCCCATTAATCATCTCACCACCCCTCAGATTTATCTGATGACCCTTTGGAGGGGCCCGACCCCTAGGTTGGGAACCACTGGACTAAACTAGCTAACTGTATATAAAGTAGTGTAAACTAGCTCCACCTCCAGCAGCTACAACAGTAACATGCTGCTCTAACACTGATGCTTCACTATTAATAATCTAATGATGTCATATATAATAATATATCAGTCAGAGGGACCAAACCACTACTTTTACTGCAAGACTTTAACTACATCAGGCTCATAATACTTATGTACTTTTACTGTAGTGGGATGTTTCATGCAGGACTTCTACTTGTAATGGAGTATTTTTACATTGATGTATTGGTACTTTTACTTAAGTGAAGGATCTGAATACTTCTTCCACCACTGCTTGTGTATCACACAATAAATAATCTCTAAAATTAGTTGTTGCTAGATTTCTCTTACAGAGGATCCACCAGTCACACCACAACAACTTTGCTCCTACTAAAACTTGTGATGATATACTGTATATGTGTAAAAGTTGATGTAAATATGCCTGTCGTCTGTTATTTTTCAGCTCAAACAGCGACTAACTGCTCTGTCAACAACGGCGACTGTGACCACGAGTGTTCAGAGAGTGCAGGCGGCCTGAGGAGGACCTGTAGCTGTGTGAATGGATACACACTGGACGAAGACTCCAAGAAATGTAAAACGAAAGGTGAGAACATGACATTTAGTTCAACTGGTGTCAATGTGGACGTCAGGTGAGTATCGCAGTGCCTGTTCAAAATGTGCCTGTTCGGAACGGGCCGATTGGTTGGCCTCCGGCCACTGATTCAATGCATATAAAAATTAATACAGTTGATGTGAGGTGTGAATGTATACACTCATCAGCCACTTTATTAGGTACACCTTGCTAGTACGGGGTTGGACCCCCTTTTGCCTTCAGAACTACCTTAATTCTTTGTCGCATAGATTCAACAAGGTGCTGGAAACATTCCTCAGAGATTTTGGTCCATATTGACATAGCAGCATCACGCAGTTGTTGCAGATTTGTCAGCTGCAAATCCATGATGCAAATCTCCCATTTCACCACATCCTCTACTGGATTGAGATCTGGTGACTATGGAGACCAGGATGGATCCATGTTTTCATGTTGTTTACACCAAATTCTGACCCTACAACCTCAATATTGCAGCAGAAATCAGACTCATCAGACCAGGCAACATTTTTCCAATCTTCTGTTGTCCAGTTTTGGTGAGCCTGTGCCAATTGTATGCTCAGTTTCCTGTTCCTAGCTTACAGGAGTGGTGCCCAGTCTGGTCTTCTGCTGCTGTAGCCCATCAGCTTCAAGGTTTGACATGTTGTGCATTCAGAGATGCTCTTCTGCATATCTCGGTTGTAACGAGTGGTTATTTGAGTTACTGTTGCCTTTCTATCAGCTTGAACCAGTCTGGCCATTCTCCTCTGACCTCTGCCATCAACAAAGCATTTCTACCCAGAAAACCGTCGCTCACTGGGTAGTTTCTCTTTTTCGGACCATTCTCTGTAAACTCTTAAGATCAGCAGTTTCTGAAATACTCAAACCAACCGTCTGGCACCAACAACCATGCCACGTTCAAAGACATTTAAATCACCTTTCTTCCCCATTCTGATGCTTGGTTTGAACTTCAGCAGATTGTCTAGACCGTGTCTACATTCCCAAAATGCATTGAGTTTCTGCCACATGATTGGCTGGTTAGATATTTGCGTTAACAAGCAGTTGAACAGGTGCACCTAATAAAATGGCTGATGAGTATATACACCAACAATATGAAAGAAACTGACATTCAGTTATGCACAGATGATATAAATAATAAGTACTCTAATCATAAATAAATGGTATTTTTCATTTCAAATAGCCTAAAATAAGGGATGCATTTAAAAATTAAAGCTGCAAGCAGTGTTGAAGGGGCCCTCACACCTCCACACACCTACACACCTGACAGTACACATTTCAATCAAACTTTGACCAGGTCATGTGGGTCAAAAGACTTTACTTTTCTAAAAATAGACTTGATGAAAATTGGGAAATTAATTTGTTTTACACACAAACTCATCAAGAGTTTTCAATTTACCAACTGAAATTCAAGTGAATGGGCCCAAAACTTGCATGATTTTGATGACACAGGTGTGAGCAAGACAGACATGTCTCACCCTGCAGAAAATTCTCACACCGTTGAGATTTGATGTTTCGCCATGACAGAGGAAGTTGCTATAACTTTATCGTAAATGCTCCAGTCTGCACCAAACTTCTCCCGGCCTGAACACGTCCACATGACAATATTCCATCAGTGATGCAAACTGGCTGAATAGCGCCCCCTACGAAATTTCAGTGAAGCAGCCCCAGCAGCAGGCATAATAGTGAACAAAGGAAGTGATGTTTATCTCCTTCTTGCACTGTCTGAAAACAGGCCGGGTCTGAAGACATCTACATGTCCGTGACAGAAGACCATCAATTGCATTGCGGCCTGATGGCAAGGGCCTGTTCAACGCTGCTTACAGCTTTAATTTATTTTAAGATTTTTTTGTATCTAGTTTGTGCTCTCAAATTACTTAATTAGTCCACATCAATTAGGAATTCATACTCTTTAATTACTTTATTCATGTACAGAAACTCTCTAATTTGTATTTTTTATGTGTAATGTTGTCTCTGCTGCATCCAAAGGGACAAAAATCTGTTATTGCAGGTTTAAACATGTTAAAATGCTGATAAAGCTTCCTGTTATATGTAGCTTAATTTGTGCGCTTGAATTATAAATTTGAGAGCAGTACTTATTGGGCTGTGTAAATATCAACAATGGAGAGATTAAATGAACCAAATCTCCCTGCAGGTTTCTCATCCTGTGGTCAGCTGCTGGTCGACAGGTCATCGTACACCGAACCGAAGGACGGCCTGCAGCCCTGGATGGTGGGAGGGGAGGTGGGCAAGAAGGGGGAGAGTCCATGGCAGGTAACAAAGTTTTACTGTCACTGCTCATCTGAGATGCAAACAGACGGGAAAACTAAAGTACAACACACACTGGACACTTCACACACAGTTTTGTCATTTATGTCAGTAAAGGTGCGTTTCTGAAAAAGGAAGTGATGTTGCGTTTCTGAGGCGGGTAATTAATAAATATTATTCAGAGGAATCACAAACTGTAAACTGTGTTGGCTTTGTAGCCAATTTGACAAAGTGGCCAAACTGTGTAATTACAACGTCTGGGTAGGTCACGCAATGCCATTGGGCCCAAAAGGACTTTTTCCTGCACATAATCATAAAGGAAAAGGAGCGGCTGCAAAATGGTGGATACATTTTTTTGAGCGTCACAACTTGTTGAAACGACCCATTGGGTCCAATAACATTTGGGAAGTCTAGAAGAGCTCCGACGCTGTATCCAGTTCTCTTTAGAAATCCATGCTTCAAAACAGAAGTCCACAAACCAACGGGTGACATCACGGTGGCTACGTCCACTCAGCATGACAACATGACGGGCTGTAAACTTTTACAGATTCTTGTCTCTAAATGACCTAAATACTTAACTTTGAAAGGACAGCTTGACACAGAGCTACTGTTTCCTGCTCCGACTGACGCTCTCAGCTCTGGTGTTAAATGCAGTGACGTCGGCTAAACTCCTGTTTAAACAGTCATACCAGTGTCTCTACCGTCCAGTGTGATCGACTCTTCAGCTGTCAGCAGCCAATCAGGAGAGACGCTCAATGCTGCGCTTGAATGTTATAACTGAATTAAAACCATGAAGCACACTTTTTATTTCTCTGACTTTGGAAGTCTGATGTTTTCACATCACAGATGACAAACAACAGCATTAAAACACGAGTCTTACAGGTAAAACATGAGACACATGTAGGTGTTATATCAGTTTATTGTTGGACATCTGCGCTTGATTGTAGCTGCAGTAACTGGGCGGAGACATGAATAATTTTTCTCATAGCAGGCTGTATTGAAAAAAGAAACAAATAGTAATTTTGTTTAGTATGTAGGCCTATAAGAACTAAATATATAGTGCAAAAATAATAAAAATGAGGTTCTACAGGAGTGCTTTTGTGTGCAGGTGCTGTTGCTGAACGCAAAAGGGCGTTTTCACTGCGGAGGTGTCCTCATCGATGAGAGTTGGGTGCTGACAGCTGCTCACTGCCTCGACAATAACCTGAAATTCAGTGTACGACTGGGTGAGTTTCAGTCTGCAGACACTAAAACACTCAAAACACTGAGCCAAGAATCCATGACATTATTATCAAAAACTTTATTACTGTTATTAAATCTCTGCAGCAAAACATTGCTCAACGAGCCTCATGCAAGAGCCGTGTATTAACAGATGGTTTGTCCTTCTTCACGGGGGGAAAAAACACTATATTTTTCTTCCTGCAGTCTCTCAGTATCATGTGACAGTGTAACATCACCTACTGTAGGCTGTAATATGGTTTCTGACAGCAGCAAACTCAAATTCTTCTTTTGACTCTTTGGGAACATTTTTATGAGACTTAGCAGAAAGAAAACAACATGTCCAAATGAGCAACATACAAATTTGTGCCGTTATTTGTTTGTTGAATTCAACTTTGAATAGTGAACCTCAACAACTCGTGAGGTGTAGAAAAATATTCTTCCATGTGGCCCAATGTTTCTCTTCACTTGAACGGCTCTATGCCTCCTGTCACCTCCTCTGGGATAATCAATTCATGAAAAGAATGATTGAGTAAACAAATTAAGTAGTTTGTAAATGTTCTTAATACATACAAGAAGCAAATTAGGTCATTTGTTCTCTCAGAATTATGAATTAATTAAAGAATTAAGTGCACAAATTATTTCTCAAATTTCCCCTAAATTTACCTGTAATTTTCCTGTCTGATTTTGTTGAACCTTTAAAAAAATGCTGAATCTCAGTTGCATAAAAGAAAACCTCCTCATTCATGAGGATCCAGAACTCTGTGATCTGTCTCTTTAGGTGACTACGAGCGCTTCAGAGAAGAAGGCACCGAGGTGACTCTAAGGGTCAAACGAACCTTCAAGCACCCAAACTACTACAACAGAGAGATGGTCGACAACGACATCGCCCTGCTGCGTCTGGAGACTCCCGCCCCGACCACAAAGTACATCGTCCCTGTTTGCCTGCCGGGGCGCAAGATGGCTGAGCGGGTGTTACACCTGAACGGAACCATCACCGTGGTGACCGGCTGGGGCAGTGACAGCCTGGACAGCAACCACTACAGCTCGGCACTCAACGTCATCAAAGTGCCGCTGGTCAGCCACAGCATCTGCACCAGCCAGATGTCCCATAACATCTCTGAAAACTTCCTCTGCGCCGGGATCCTCGGACAGAGAAAGGACACCTGCAAGGGGGACAGCGGCGGACCGATGGTCACCCTTTACCGAGACACCTGGTTCCTGGTGGGCCTGGTGTCCTGGGGCGAGGGCTGTGGGATGGAGGACAAGTTGGGCATCTACACTAAGGTGTCCAACTACAACGACTGGATCAACGGAGTGCGTGAAGAATGGGACAGAGCTCATAATCCACAACAACCCCATGGTGTCTAAACCCACCTCCAACCCCAACAGCTCACCTAGTTTGGTCTGTTAAACCCACATAAAGGCCCTCAGTGCAGTAGGAATGTGACACGCTTTGTTAAATAAACTGATTTACTCTCAAGAGGCTTTGCTTTCCTTTTTCACCACCAGTGTCATTCAATTGAGCCACCTTAGTGATGTGGTCCAAAAAAAAAAACGCATAGTAAGAATCAGACTAGAGATCCACACACTCTGCTAGTAGCTCCCAGCAATTTTAATTGAGCAACGATTCGGTCTACCAGAGATCTTCATCAGGAATCGTCAAATCACCACCACAAAGCAGGACAAGCAATATGTAGGCACAAATGCATTCATCACTCAGGATGAGTGTGATCTGCATGATTGAGAGTCAATCTGCTCTCAAGCTGGTCCAATCAGAGCAGAGCTGGACGACACTGTCTGATACTCCCACATGGGGGACAGAGCACGCCTCTGTGAAAAAGGGCAAAAACAATTGGAAACATCAAGATCAATATTATACAGGCACATATGAAATACAACACTACAAAAGTTGAATCAAATATAGATCATGAATCACATAAAAGAATAAAAAAGAACAAAAAACAATTAATGATATTGTATATATTGTAAAAACTACTATATAGAAAAATACATAGAAAAATAGAAAACCCCAAAAACCTTTTAATAAATGCTGGCAAGTTCAGCCGAGTAACTGGTCAGAATTAGTATTGATGCCTACAGCAGAAAAGACAACACAATCAAAAAGGAGGAAAATCAAAGGGGAAGTTTCACATACAAACCTTTAAACAAGATGATCATCGTCTTGTGTGTGTATACTCATTGGTAGAGGAGGTATGATGCCAATAACGAGGCAATCAAATTAAACAGACTGTTACATTGATTAAAATTACAGATTTCTCTGGGTTTGAAAATTGTTGGAAACATTTAGTATAATGTAAGTACACAACTCAACAAAATATATGACATAGGTCTAGTCGTTTTTAGACATTTTAATGCTGAATAGTTACATACTATAGCTTTAAGTAAAAGTACCAATACATCAGTGTAAAAATACTCCATTACAAGTAAAAGTCCTGCATGAAAAATCCTCCAGTACATAGTACAGTAAAAGTACATAAGTATTATGAGCTTGATGTAGTTAAAGTATTGCAGTAAAAGTACATAAGTATTATGAGCTTGATGTAGTTAAAGTATTGCAGTAAAAGTACATAAGTATTATGAGCTTGATGTAGTGAAAGTATTGCAGTAAAAGTACATAAGTATTATGAGCTTGATGTAGTTAAAGTATTGCAGTAAAAGTACATAAGTATTATGAGCTTGATGTAGTTAAAGTATTGCAGTAAAAGTACATAAGTATTATGAGCTTGATGTAGTGAAAGTATTGCAGTAAAAGTACATAAGTATTATGAGCTTGATGTAGTGAAAGTATTGCAGTAAAAGTACATAAGTATTATGAGCTTGATGTAGTTAAAGTATTGCAGTAAAAGTACATAAGTATTATGAGCTTGATGTAGTTAAAGTATTGCAGTAAAAGTACATAAGTATTATGAGCTTGATGTAGTTAAAGTATTGCAGTAAAAACACATAAGTATTTTGAGCTTGATTTAGTTAAAGTATTGCAGTAAAAGTACATAAGTATTATAAGCTTTGTGTAGTTAAAGTATTGCAGTAAAAGTACATAAGTATTATAAGCTTTGTGTAGTTAAAGTATTGCAGTAAAAGTACATAAGTATTATAAGCTTTGTGTAGTTAAAGTATTGCAGTAAAAGTACATAAGTATTATGAGCTTGATGTAGTTAAAGTATTGCAGTAAAAACACATAAGTATTATGAGCTTGATTTAGTTAAAGTATTGCAGTACAAGTACATAAGTATTATAAGCTTTGTGTAGTTAAAGTATTGCAGTAAAAGTACATAAGTATTATGAGCTTGATGTAGTTAAAGTATTGCAGTAAAAACACATAAGTATTTTGAGCTTGATTTAGTTAAAGTATTGCAGTAAAAGTACATAAGTATTATAAGCTTTGTGTAGTTAAAGTATTGCAGTAAAAGTACATAAGTATTATAAGCTTTGTGTAGTTAAAGTATTGCAGTAAAAGTACATAAGTATTATAAGCTTTGTGTAGTTAAAGTATTGCAGTAAAAGTACATAAGTATTATGAGCTTGATGTAGTTAAAGTATTGCAGTAAAAACACATAAGTATTATGAGCTTGATTTAGTTAAAGTATTGCAGTACAAGTACATAAGTATTATAAGCTTTGTGTAGTTAAAGTATTGCAGTAAAAGTACATAAGTATTGTAAGCTTTGTGTAGTTAAAGTATTGCAGTAAAAGTACATAAGTATTATGAGCTTGATGTAGTTAAAGTATTGCAGTAAAAGTACATAAGTATTATGAGCTTGATGTAGTTAAAGTATTGCAGTAAAAGTAGTGGTTTGGTCCCTCTGACTGATATATTATTATATATGACATCATTAGATTATTAATAGTGAAGCATCAGTGTTAGAGCAGCATGTTACTGTTGTAGCTGCTGGAGGTGGAGCTAGTTTACACTACTTTATATACAGTTAGCTAGTTTAGTCCAGTGGTTCCCAACCTAGGGGTCGGGCCCCTCCAAAGGGTCAGCAGATAAATCTGAGGGGTGGTGAGATGATTAATGGGAGAAGAAAGAAGAAAAAACAAAGTTCTGATACACAAATCTGTTTTCAGTTTTTGGACTTTTTCTCTAATCTTTGATTTTTGCTGAAATATTGGATCATTTGAACATTTATTGAAATGAAAGCATGTGAAGAAGTTTAGAGGGAAAAATCACTATTTGGTGGAGCTGTTAACAACTCATAGACATGTGAAATGAGTCAGTGTACTTAGTGTCTTATGTCTGCCGTGAAAAGAGCCTATTGTTGGAGAAAGTTGTGGGTTGCTGAGTTTGCTTCCAATTACAGTAACATCTCCTCCACCACAGGCTTGGCTGTGGTTGGTTGGTGGTTTTCTAAACCTTGAGAAGCAAATTTAATTGGCTACTATGGTTATTCCTCTATTCCTAAAAAGCCCACTAATTCCAGCTGTTCTGATGTCCTCTTAGGTTGTGATATGTTTCCGCTCAGCACTCAGTCTTATTAAAACAAACCACTTTCTAATGAATCATAAATCACCACATAAGCAGTTCCACAGAATACACAGAGCTGATTATTGAGTGACGGACACTGAATTTTATTTCATTTTTCAAGAATAAAACTGACAGACATTTAATGTTTGTACAGTAGCAGAGTCTTAAAGGGACAGAGAGTCATATTGAGTTAAAATATATGTTAAAATGTTCTCAAGTTTAGTTTTAGCTGCTAACGCTCAACACAGCAGGTCTGTTTGTTTCATCATCACAGACTCATTAAAACACATACTGAGGTCTGATGTGGTTCACGATGACATCTGTGTAGTCTGAATTATTGCTGTTAATTAAGCACCACACAACAAGAAGATACACCTGAGATACACACTTCAACACACACACACATTGATCCTGCGTTTATATCCACAGTCACTTGTTCCAGGCTTAAAATGAATCATTGTTACCCCCAGTATGATCAGACAATATTTAACTATCAACTGCTTTAAAATGACACATTAGACATGAAACATTTAAAGCGATTTGCAGCTTTGACATCACTTTGTAAAATCAGGATCTCAACATCTTGCTGATATTAGTTTTTAAAGCAGTTTGAATACATTTTCACAGCAGATTTACTCTACTTATAATTATTTAACCTGAGATTATGTCTTAAATCTGTGCTATTGGCTTCTTGCAGCATTAATCATGTATAGGTTGTTAAAATAAGAATTTATTTTTTTAGTGTATATGCAATAAAAATGTTATATTCACAATTTAGTGCCTGTTTAAAGCCAGATGTTATAACTGAAGGCTTAAAGGATCTAGCACTTTTCTCCACAGGTCAACAAAGGTCATGTACAAATAAAAAGGTAAAGGTTAGGTACAACAAAACTAAAGATCTTCTCAATTCACTGTGTTTTACTGCACAACAGCAGTCTAGTTGTTGGCAGGAAAACATCTCATGTCTGTCTTCTAACAGTAGTCAGTTTGCTGTAATCATTCCTCCTGTTCACACTGCTCTTTAAGACTAATCTGAGTCTTTTAAACAGTCTTAATTAATCAAATCACGAGTCTTTTAGTGTAGAGTTTCCTTTTTAAGTTTGCATGCGTGCAAGACAAAGAGGGAATTTTATACTAAAACAATTTTGGAAGTTTCTCATTTGATCTGTGTAACTCAGACATCTGAAGCCTCATATTAAAGGATAGTTTTAACAATTTCTCAAGTCCGTCTTAACCACTTGATGTGACCAAAACAGAAGCCTCATATTCACATCTACTTTTAAATGCATTTTTGCACATTTGAAGGATCTTTTAATATCCAGTATGAACAGGAGGAATGATTACAGCGAGGAAAAACCTCTTTCACTGCTCATATGGACACCTGACTGATGTTTTAAGACACTTTTGAAAAATTGTGAGCTGTGTAATAATTACAAGATAAGGTCTCCAATTATTATTATTATTATTACCTGCATACTGTGTATTTAAAAAAAAAAAACAGCAGTCTTAAACTTTTTGGAGAAAAACAATTTTAAAAAGTACAATTTTTAACAATTCCGACGCCAGGAAATTCAAATCAATAGTTCAGGGACTGATTAAAATCAATGAAACAGAACAGACCGTTATATGGTCCTGACTGGGTCTCTGAACACATGATCTACATGTGTTTAAAGGATCAGTCTGGTTTTTTTCTCAGACATCACCAGAAAATCACCAGACATACTGTATCCTTTAAGGGCTGACGGGGAAATACCAGAATACCATGTTAATTGCTCATTTAATTCCACCCACAGTCCAAAAGATTTTTAGTTTACTGTCATGTATGACAGAGAAAAATCACAAAATCATCTAATTTCAGGAGCTCGAAGTGGTGAATATTTACAATATTGCTTAAAAAACAAACAATTAATCAGTCCTCAAAAGTTGGTGATTAATTT
The DNA here is from genome assembly GCF_963924715.1 of Thunnus thynnus. NCBI lineage: Eukaryota > Metazoa > Chordata > Actinopteri > Scombriformes > Scombridae > Thunnus > Thunnus thynnus. The sequence goes on from NC_089528.1 coordinate 31,082,220, forward strand.
TCTGTCGATTAATAAACTGTTAATAAATTGTTGCAGCTCTTACTACTTATAATTACTTAGTATAGATAATGAAACAGACGAGTTTAAACACCTTTAAATGTTCTTTTCTGGGGCAAAACTCTTCATATCCAACTGACTGCAGAGGTGAGACTGACAGAAAAACCTTCAGTTCAGAATCTCTGTTTGACTTTCTAACAGACTCGTGTTACATTAAAACCTGCGGTCAGTGAGTCACAGTTTCCTCAGGTTACTTCCTGTCTGTGGTGTCAGAATGCAGGTCTGCTCTGGTCATCAGGTTCACAGGATAACACCTGATACCGAACCAAACAACAGCTGCTGCAGGACGAGGAGTTTATGTTGTCGCATGACTTTTATGTGCTTTTATTCATCTTTAGAGTCAGGATGTTAAATGCTGAGCTGAAGGTAATGAAGGTTTAAAGGTTCAGATCAGATTAAATTTCCATTTTTATTTATTTATTTATTTTTTGTCTATCTCACCCTGCCCGCAGAGGAACACTTTGAACATTGTGAAACTTCAACGTACGCACTGCATGTTTTCTATGGAAATGCTTCCATCTAGAGGTAGAAGGTGGAACTGCAGCCCCCTTGTGTCAAAGGAGCAGTGTGTAGATTTAGTGGCATCTCGCAGTGAGGTTGCAGATTGCAACCAACTGGATACCCCCCCCACCCCCCCACCCCCTCCTTCTCTAGAGCCAGTGTTTGGTTTGTGCGGTCGAGGCTACTGTAGAAACATGGCGGTGCAACATGACGGACCCCGTGGAAGAGGACCGAAATCACAGCGATTCTTATTTTCAGGTGATTATACACCAATTAAAACATAATTATGAATATCCCATATCTGCCAATTGAGCCCTCTAAATCTTACACACTGGTCCTTTAAAGGAGATACAACAGAAAAATTCAAGTAACATCTGCATTTACACAGAAAAGTGTTCAAAAGATTTAGGCTGACAGACAGCAGAAAAGTAACATCTCTTACTGTTTTTCAGCCCTGTTTTCACATCTCTTTTTTTCATCTTAATGACCAAAATCTCATCAGTTGTTTTACTGCAGTTGCTGGACAAAAGTAACAGGAACACCTGTAGATACAATGCACAGAAATACAACAACTCTGCAATAAATATGACCTGTTTAAAGAGTATAATGTGTTACATAGTGTGTTTCTGACCGGCAGAAAAAGCTCTTTCTAAGTGGACATGTTTTACTAAAGCTCCATTTGGATAGCATCTCTGTCTGTAGGGGAGGTGAAGTGATTTTAATCCAGTCGCTGTCTGTATGTTCAGTAATAATTACAGCTGAAATGAGATGTCCTTGTATTTTAAAGTGGATCTCTCATTTTTTTTCCTTCTTTTACAAAAATGTTGCTGATCTGACAGATGGAAACATGCTGATGAACATATCGGCCTGTTTGGGAACTAATACGATGACACAAAAACATAAAAGACCCCATAAAAGCTCCTCAAACGTGCTGTTGTAACGTCAGCTACAGGTAGCTGCTGCTGTTCTCTTTCAGACACGTTTTTACAACAGATATGTTCACATTTTGTCAAATAGTCTCCGTTAAAAGTCTGCTGAATCAGCTGTTAGCAGTTCCTGTTTGCAGTGTAACACAATGTACAGACAACTACCAGTGGATTGAGATGATTCTCAGACATGTTCTGCACACAGTATCTTTGTCTCACCTTCAACTCTTCTGGCTTTCTTCTGCTGAATGTTCTGTCTATTCAAAACCTTGTCATTTGGTTCACATGACGTCCAGAACCAGGACGTCAATTATTTCCTCCCCCCCCCCCCCCCCGTGATGTTCAGCCTGTCTGAATGGAGCTTTAAAATGCATGTTTTCTGTATTTTCTTTTAAATGTCTACTTATTATCTTTCATATCTTCTGGACTCTGTTTTTATTTGATCTCATTTATCCAGTTTTACTCTACGCTGCATTATTCTACCTAACTGCCTCATGTTCTTTGTTTAAGCACTTTGTGACTATGTTAAGAAAAGCGATATACAAATAAAGTTATTATACATTTTTCTGTTTCTCGGAGTCTCGGAGACTCATCACATCTTATTTTCAAAATCTTCACAGTAAAATAAGTAAATATTAAGACCTTAATGTCTGCTGGAGACGTTTCTGTTCACTTCCATATTTATATTTATCCTGCTTTTAATATTCTTACCTTTGCGTCAAAGTCTGAAAATATAATATGAGATGAGAAAACAGGATTCAGGTGAAAACTAACTGGAGATGTGATGCTGTAGAGACAAACGTTAACAGATTAATATACAGTGAAGGTGCACAGAGGGGAGAGACTCCAGTGTGAGTTCACCTGTTGGCTGTTTTCACATCGACACTCTCTCTCTCTGTCTCTGTCGGTCAGTCGGCTTCTCCTCGTCTCTTCTTCAGCTCCTGTTCGTATCTCTGCAGCTGAGACATGAAGCCGGGGTTCGGATCGATCACATGACGAGCCGTTTTCACTCTCTGTGCAAACAAGGGCATTAATATATTATTATTATACTATTTAAAGTTGCCCAGACACTGTATGTATTAGAGCTGCAACTAACCAGGATTTTCATTATCGATTCATCTGCCATTTATTTTACTAGATTCATTGTTTTGTCCATAAAATGTAATAAAATAGTGAAAAATGCCAGTTGTACTTTCTTAGAGCCAAAGGCGACAACAGTTAACTATCATATATGACAAAGAAAAGCTTCAAAACTTCACATTTGAGACACTGGAACCAGCAAGTATTTGGTGTTTTTGCTTAAAAAAATTGACTAAAATGATTATTCAATTAATTTTCTGTCCATAGACTAGTCAATTAACTGACTGATGGTTGCAGCCTTAATACAGATTAAGTCTAATTTTAACCTCAAACTGGGGCTGAATTTCTGTCAAATTGGTTGTTGTTTGACGTGCAGTTTGAGGTCATGTGATTAATCAGCTGGTCGTCTGTCTGCAGATTTCCAACATGGCTGCTGTTATAAACTGCAGCGAGCTTGTTTGATTGGAGGATATTTAACATGTTGTAGTTAAACTGTCGTCTGATAGATTTTTTTCCTGGTAGAATTACACAAAGTAACGCTGCCTTTCTCTCTGGATGTGGTCATCTTGTTTGAATAAACTTTATTGGATTTGTCACTGGACAGTCCGACCGATGCAGATTCTGTTCTTGCAGAAAGATTCAAACATTTAGTTCAAGTTAACACAACGTATAATATTAATAGAAACACACACACATAACTTGAATTGTCTTTCCAACTGTGGAGTAATATTTCAGTCATTTCAATCATTTGTTAATAAAATAAAAAATTGTTCATTCTCAAGAACAGGATGATTAAAGGTTTTCAAATACCGCCTGATGAGTTTTAGATGACGACGACTAGGGATGTCACGACATCAGATTCTCACTACACGACACAACAACGATGTTATCTTGATGTCTTGTTTCTTGTCTGGTTTCATCTATTTTTCTGGCAGATGAATTAAAATCAAAATACGAGTGTAGGGAGGTGGAGAAAGAGTCTGTGATCATAGATGTACAGAAGCGTACAACAAGAACAATTACACCTAATGGATAGTGAAAAGACAACCAGATGAACTGATAAACAAAACATCCACAAAGTGTGTGTGTGTATTACTGACATGATATCAATATTTAATTTTTTATATATCACGGTTATCGCGACACCCCTTATTACAACTAATGAAAACAGCATAAAAGAAATCATCCTATCAACCCTACAGGGATCAGGTGATGGTTAATCTACTATTTACTATTTCAAATGAATTCAACATGAAGTTCAGGAGAATTGACAGGTTTGTTGTGTCATTTGAGCATAAATCCAGTCCCTCAGTGAAAGTCACTGAACAGCGTCTCCGTCAGCGTTCTGCTCAGGGGCACCTTGGCAATGGATCCCTCAGCTTGAATGAAAGCTTTAGTTTCTAAACTCTCAGCTTCAGCTTCAACTAAATCTGACAGAAGACCTTCGACCAGCAGCTGCTTCTAGTTAACAGCTCATCATGTGGAGCAAAACAGGGTCTCAAACTATTTCTTTGTCCTGACTGAAGCACAAAGTTCTGTAAATTTAAGTCAACTAAACCTGTTAGAAAGCAGGTTTGTGACTCTTTTTGATTGGAACACACAGAGCTGTTTGATTGGTCATTAGACTGTGTTAAAAGATCATTCTAGTTTCTATAACTTGGGTTTTATCTATTATTTCTGTCTGTAATAATAATGTTTCTTCACCACGTTAATATCTGAGATTACAAAGAAGTCTGACAGGTCCAGATTATGTAAAACATTTTATCTGGAGGTCAGAATGAAAGTAAGCGCACCTGAAATATTGCAATAATCCATCAATCAACAGAAAGTCTGTGTTACAGTAGGTCAAAGCTGAAGCGGGCAGAGGGTCTGTAAACGGTGATGAATTATAATTTTACTGTTCGTCTTTATTTTCTCGTCCAAATGAATTTATGAAACCCCTTGGCTTGTTTAACAGCTACGTGTAGAATCTAAGAGACACTGAGATGCATTTAAAGTGATTTACAGTCAGCTGTATTAAACTTTAAACCTGCTTTTGCTCACTGAGTTTGTTTTTGATGATATTTCTTATCAAGCCAACAAAGTCCAACAAAGCTGCAACATACAGACGGTTGTTCAGTGAATAGAATCCGATGTGAACCAGGTGTGAAATCGTTTAATTGTATTTTAGCGCTAATAGAAGGATTTCAAGAGACGTTAATGATTATCGTGATAATACCGTTCACCGCGATAATTCTACCAACGATAATTGTAGCGTGAAAACCATAGACTGTATAAAAATATGGACGTAATTACAGTGACGTCACCCGTTGGTTTCTGAAGATCGGTTCTGAAGCTCAAAGCGAGCCGCTCCGGCCGTCGCCATCTTGGCAGTGCGTGACGCTGCTTAACTCCCAGCCAATCAAAAATGGGCAAAGAGGCCTAGCGGCTGGCGGACCTGTCACTCAAAGCAGCCATGTCCTTCATTATGCAGAACTTTACGGCTTAATAAAATTTAAACGGGTGAGTTATAAAAAAATTCACCACCGTACAGTTGTCATGAAAGAGGAAATTAGCTACAGAGACCAAAACCGTTGTTTGTACCAGGCTGTAAACATGTTTATTTCTGCTGTAAAGTTGGGCATTTTAACATGGGGGTCTATGGGGATTGACTCGCATTTGGAGCCTCAAGTGGCCATTCAAGGAACTGCAGTTTTTGGCACTTCTGCATTGGCTTCATTTTACAGCCCCGGAGGTTACCGCTTGGTGAAAACCTGCACATTCCTGTTTCCCTCTTCCTCACTGAATCAATCAGAACAAACAGCCTCCGTGTCGCTCACCTGTACAGCGTCTGTCAGCGTCAGTTTGCGGTGCTTCATCAGGTAAGCGATGCAGACGGTGGCCGAGCGGCTGCGGCCGTTCTTGCAGTAGACAACGCTGCGTCCGCCACGCTTCGCCTCCTTCTGGATGGCGTCGGCGCAGCGGTCGAAGTGGCTGTACAGGTCCTCATTGGGGTCGTCGTAGACGGGGATCTGCAGCTTGGTGACGCCGGAGGAGGAGGGAAACGGCTGCTGCTTGGACACGTTGATGCAGAGCGTCACCGCCTCCTGCTGGATGAGCTCATCGCTGCAGGCTGAGCGAGCGTTGCTGATGAACAGAGCGCTGGTGACTTTACACAGCTGCAGCATCCTGGAGAACTGACCCTCACAGGCTTCCTTACTCAGTCACTGAGGCTCACAGGGAACTGCTGCCTGAAGAGAAAGAAGCACGTGAGTCATTTTCTTTACTCTGACAGCAGGTAAACAATTAGTCAATTAATCAAACAGTTAATTGACATTTAATTAAATGAGAAAAAAAAAAAAAAACTGATCTTCAATGCTGCCTGAGGACAAACACTGAGCTTGTTGTGTGTTTTTTGTGCTGTATGCAGCAGAAACGTTTGAGGTCATTTAGAAACATCGTCGCTGTTACAGTTCACCAGAGAACTGACACAATTCTGGTATAAATGTTTGATATTCATTCTTTACCAACAAAAAAAATATTAGAAGCCAATATGTACTTATCAAATATTATTAAAGGACACAGTTTATCAGTACTTTGGCACAAAAAAGACTGTAACGTTGAAAGATATCTAGTTGATTTGACTCATTTGGACGCTGAGGCTTCATATTAGCTTCAGATAAACTTTTTAAATACATTTAAAAAGAAGGAGGACTGTGGATTTTGTCCCCCATCACTTAAAAAAATAACCTTTAAAAAAAACGACTCAATTAATCAATAAAGGAGCTTGTTCTTCTTCTGATGTGTAGTTTACTTGCAAAAATACAAAGAAACAATAAGACTGATAAATACATTAAATAAACCAAGCAATTGAGTCAGTAGTCAGTGAACGTCACTCCCTCACCAAGGACGCCCTCACATCCAGCAGTCAGCTGATCTTCAGGCTGCTGCTGCCGCCGCTGCTGCTGCTGGTGATGATGAAGATGAGGATGATGTTCTCTCTCTGTGGTTTTTACAGCAAAGTGTTTCTCGTTGGATCCTGCAGACGGAGGACGGAGATTTCAGGCTGAGCCGTGCAGTTCAGGTCTCCTCATGACCCTGAAGTGCTCAGATCAACACGCTGCTGTTGCTATAATTACTGCACGGACTGTGACAGCTGCACCGCTCTGCTCTGGGTCCTAGTGCAGCTCAGATTCATGACTGGCAGGTAAAAGATTAAAGACAGTTTTAGGAAAAGAGTATCAACAAACGGCATGATTATTAAAAAAAAATACTAGAGCTGCAATGATTAATCGATTGGCAGAAAATTACCCTGCAACTATTTTGATAATTGATTAATTGTTTCAGGTAGTGCTGCAACGATTAATCGATTAGTTGCCAATTAATCACCAACAATTTTGTTTTCACCATTTTCTGACATTTATAAACCAAATCATTGATTGATTAATCGAGAAAAAGTTGCAGCTCTACTTAAGCTTGACCATGAAAATGGCAGTTATGACAAAAAAAAAAAAAAAGTCTCATGAAGTTATTATTTTGGAGTATAACAAATCCTTGAAGAGTTGGCAACTAATCAATTAATTCACTGATCATTGAATATCAATATTCTGTGTAAGATAGACTATATATAACTATATTACTGTCATAGAGGACTGAAGAAACCAGAAAATATTTCCCTCTTAAAATAATGACTCAAAACAATTAATAGTAGTCGTTGGCAACTAACCGATTAATCGTTGCATCTCTAATCTTAAGTCTCAGAAGCAAAGACTGTGATATAAATGCTAATATAAGAGTTTTTGCACGTCTATATCCTATAATAACTTACATTACTTCTTTCACACACTGTCAGAGACCAAGTCATACTGGCCTCCCTCCACTGCTAGAAATACAGAATTACAGAAGTTCTAGAAAAAAGAAGTTATAGAAATAATCACTTTCAGATTTTTGGTTTTTAAAGCATCAACTTACTCAAAACTAGACCCGTTTAAAATCTCAGGGGTCTTTCAAATCAAATTAGTGGTATGAACATTTGACTTTAACGGCAGTTTCATTCACAATTTAACAAGTGTTTGACAATTTAAATTCATTTAAATAAATACAGATTTTATTCAGTATCCACCAGTAAAACATTAGTACCTGGAGAGAAATGTCGTGGTAGATGAGATGGTCGCAGTCTTTCCTGCATCTTCAGGAGTTTGATTTCCTCCACATGTTGTTGGATCAATCAGTCGTGTTTCAGTTTCACAAATGTTAAAGCACCCTGAAGTCTCTTCAACTGGTTGATTTTTGTTTGTTTTTTGTGAAGGGCACTTTTATAAAAATGCCACGTTAGATTTATTACATTTATTACATTTTTTTTTCAAAAGTCATCCAAATTTTGTCTGGTACTTGGCATTTCTCTCATTTATCTTAAAGACAGAATAACATTGATAAGAAACCACTTATAAAAATCATCTATGCAACAGCGCCCTCTGTGGTCACACCTGGAAAAACACTTAAAGGACAGGTTCACAATTATTCAAGTGTGTGTTAAACCAGCAGTCAGGTGTCCATATGAACAGTGAAAGAGGTTTTCCTCACTGTAATCATTCCTCCTGTTCATACTGGATATTAAAAGATCCTTCAAATGTGCTTTCAGTGGAAGTGATGGAGGCCAAAATCCACAGTGTGTCCACACAGTCATTTAAAAGTCTGTGTGAAGCTTCTATTCAGCTTCAGCAGTCTGAGTTAGTCATATCAAGTGGATATCTGACACATTTACAGTCTTTTTAGCATCAAATTCCCTCTTTGTGTTTCCTCGGACAGTGTTTCCCTGTTGAGCTGCAGGTGGAAGTATAGTAACAAAAAGAGGAACTTTGGCACTAAAAAGACTGTAACGTTGAAAGATATCTACTTGATTTGACTCATTTGGACGCTGAAGCTTCATATTAGCTTCAGATAAACTGTTGACTGCTGACTGTTGTTAGAAGACACCCTTTAATTAAATACCTTAAATCATGTTATAAAACCCTTTCAATGAGTCTCAAGTTTTACAGAAAACCAAGAATCTGCCTTCTTTTATGTATCAGTTGCTATGTGATGTTATGTTAAATGATTATTTTATGTGTCTGTATAATATACTTGGTGCTTGTGAAATCATCATTTGTAGGATTAAATTATTTGGGTCTTTTAGGATTTCCTTTATTAAATCTTGTTATTTAAGTTTGCATTTTTTGCTCTTTTAGAAGGCATCTTATTTCACGATGTACTTTTTTAAAATTATAGGCAAATATATTTTTATTGTCACTTTCCTTTTTTTCTTAGATTAAATCCTCATTATCATTCTTTGATATTTTTTCTACATCTGTCAGTCAATATATGTATTTCATGTCTATTTCAATAAGCTGATGACATGTTCTGTGGTGCCTTTAATTTGTAATAAAATCAATAAAGTTTAAAATATTTCTGTAAAGGTTCCTGTAAGGTAACATCTGCTGCATTTAAGACAAATATTAACTTTTTTTTTTTTTTTTAAGAATTGAAATAAATTTCAAAGCATTTAGTATCAGTCACTGAATCCTTTAAATATTGTATCTACACCGACTTAAATTCAGTTTGCAGTTTTGAGTTTGACTGCTGCTGTTGTCATAGTTACAGCTGGTTTAGGTTCAGATTTGCCACAATAATACAACTTTGAACCAACAGCTGTCTGGAAGAAAGAAAAAAAAACACTCATACGTCGATAAAAGACTGTGAGATTATGGACGACAAACAACGCCAACAAACAAACAAACAAACGTCTTTTTTTTTTTTTTACCTTTAAAAACGGACAAACAGAAAAAATCTGTCAGTGACGACAAAATACAAAAACAAGTGAAGGAAGTGATTTTATTGTTGGGGTTGAAAATTCATCACACATGCAAACAGCAATGTCGAAGCCGTGTATCATCGATGTTTTATTAGCAAACGAGAGAGAAGTTAACAAAAAAGAACTGAAAGGAACTGAACAATCTGTGTTTTCTGTACAGGTCCAAATATACTACAATATATACTATTATACAAGTGGATTACAATTCATGTCATTAGTACAGCAGTCACAAAGAAAAAACTTCAAGTCTGTTACAGCAGTGTCGTCGGAGCAAACTTTTTCTTCCTTTTCGATTCGTCCGAACCGGTTTCCTCTCTGACTGACTGACTGACTGACTGATGACTCACATACAGCTAACACGAGTCTGCTACGCTAACATTCCCTCTCTTTCTCAAACAAAGTGCTAAGTCTTCAATTTGTTCACCTCAACGGCAAAATAAACTCCACAAAAGGACTTGTGTTTCACATTTTGAGACAACAACTGAGCTGCTTTTTCTCTTTTTTTTGCCACAAAAACAAAAGGTTCAACTAAAGATATTTCAAAATAAAACTGTTCAATGTTTTTTTTAAAAAAAGAACCTTGATGTAAAAATAAAAAGGGATTTCATGTAAAATTATATATCGATTTTTTTTAAGGCCTGATGATTAGTTCGTCCAACAAGTCATTTCAAGAGCGAGATGGACATGTGGAAAAACATTTTGTTGGCAACACACGAGTGTAAACTGACTTCCGGTTTTACTGCTGAGGCCTCAGACGCTGAAAGCTGAACCTTCAGGTGGTTCAGATCAAACTCTAAAGCTCTGAATCGACACCCAGAAGAGATCATTGGTGGGAGAAAAGCAACAAACCGTGCAAGAGAGCTGCTGTAGACTTCTTTATAAGCATCAGTTAGTCAGGATATTATGGATCCTCATGAATCATCCACAGCTGATTTCTTTCAAAATAAGAAGCAGCGTTGAAAAAAAAAAAAAAAAAAAAAGTCAGGTCGGGATTTATTTATGGAATAATTAAATTGTCATTTCTATGTTTAGTTCAGCCATCAAACTGTCCTCCTAGCTGTTTTGATGTTTGGATTTATGTATTTATTTATGTATTTATTTGTGGTGATGTAATTTTCAGGATTTTATTGTTTAGTTTTATGTTTGTTTTGTCTTTTCTTTGTCTTCTTGTTTCCACTTTAACATGTTATTCACATTTTTTTTTTAATGTCTGCTGTCCATACATAAATCATATGTTTGATATTAAAAAATAAAATCAGTGTGCAACACACACACACACACACAGGAGTCCAAAATAAAACTTCCTGTGTGATTTCTGCCTCCTGAACACTGATTAACGCAGCCTGAAAACTTCTATTTTATTATAATATGAAAAAAAAAAACGTTTCAAACTCAAATTCTTCTCGACAAAGAGACGATTTAGAAAGTAAACGAACTTTTCTAATGTAATAAAACTGAAATGTTAAGGGAGCAGTTAATAGTGTTGGGAGCTCTGGGGGACGTAGGAATTTAAATTTAAATGAGACAAGAAGCAGGTTGTTTATCTAATATGCAAAGTTTGTTTTTGCTGTAAGAAGTAGAAAAGATTCTTAAGATTTTCATGTGCAAAAAGTGTCAAACAGTCAAAGGAGTCAAGGGAACATCATGAGCACAACCTACACAGAACTTTATTCTGGAGACAAACTCACAGTGTCCACACACTCACATCTGTCTGTTACCATGGTTTCCTTGCAGGTTGTGTGACTGCAGCTGCAATATGTAGCTGATTAGCTCACCTGCTTATTGCAGACTTTCTGCCTCTAACTTCTCTCTCGTCCTGATTGGTCATCTGACAGCGTATGTATGTCTCCAGAGTCATGTGATCTGTAAGTTATCCTGACCATCAGTTTCACTACCTGGTAAATTTTTTTCACTGCATCACTTTTTGCACATGTAATAAATAGTTTTTGCATCTTATACTTTTTTTGTTAGTCTGCAGGAAATCTTTTTATGAAATGAAACAGAGAAGAGACAAAAGTAAAAATGAAAAGCTTTTTTGGGGAACATGTTCACTTTAACATGTTATTCCTTTGATCGGTGTGTTTGCAGCTAAATAAAATCAGCAGAGCTGTCCACATACTTTTGGCCATATCGTGCAGGTTGTAGCTGCATAATAAAATCTTCGAGGACATTTCTTGCACATATTTCGCACACAAACGCACATAAGTTTTGTTAACCAACCTGCTGCGTTTACTGCCGTGTGATTTTAACAAACATGGCGTCTAATTTCTGTGACTCGTATGAGCATAAATGTGAATCACTGCTTCTGAAATATGAAAGAAACACTGATCATGAAACGAGGCACAAACTGATGCTTTAAAACTACAGGAGCTCCAGATGTTTATAAAGACGTCTGCAGCTGTTTGTTTGCGTGACTTGTTGCTTTTCTTCCTACACGGTGAATATTTGGCCAAAAAGAAGATCAGAGAAAAAATAAAATAAAGACACAAAGTTAAAGTTTTTTTTTTATCACCACACTGGGAAAAGTTTTGATCATCATCTCTCAGCAGTGAAACATCAGGTTAATGTGATTTAGTCTTACAGACTCTTTAGCGCCTCCCTGTGGTGACTGTAAACCAACAGGAAGGTGATTTTATCACGTTTATGTCGGTTTTTTTTTTTTTTTTTTTTGGAAGTTCAGTGGAGATTGTTGCATAGGACAGAAGCATGAAGGCCAAATATCAGATCAACACACTTTCATCTGATTAATTCTTTGGCCATGTTTTTTTTTTTTTTTTTTTAATGGGAGGTTTCAAACATGAAGCAAAGAAACAAATAACTCACAATTAAACCACAATTAACCACCGTTTGCTTTCTTTTCCCCCTTAATTTGTCGCTCGCTACTGCATTTCAATAACTTCCATCTGAAGTAAAAGTTATGTCTCTTTTGAAAAAAAAAAAAAAAAAAAAGGAAATAAATGATGAGTCAACTGAGGAAATTCTTAGTATTTGGATATTTGGGAAGTCTTATTAATTCTAACGAGTGCTTAATCCACTCACACAGGGCGGCGCTTGTTCTTTAAGATGTGAAGCACCTCATGAGACCAGCAGCCTGCTTTCATCAGACATGACACCAGGTTTCCCTCTACGTCCTCTAGGATCAAATGAAGACATTTAAGAATGATTATGTTGACAACCACGGTTCCCTGTGAGGCTTTGACAGAGCTTCCATGTTGTTTAGGTTTTATAGTTGAGTAGATTATTGAACGTTTATTTTAGTGTTTTAGCTTTTTTTAAAAGAGAGACCAACAGGACAGAAACAGCTGCTGCTAGTCTGACGTTTAGTGTTACAACCGCAGCTTTTTTTTTGTGGATCATTGTGTCACACTGACCTCCAGTTAATCATAAAAACTCAACCTGAAACACGGTTCAGCTTGTGCTTTAAACCTGTATGAACAGGACTTCATACGAAGCTCTTTGGGTCGTTTTACCATCAGATAAAAGAGTCTGAGTGTGAATATGTGGAGAAATAATTAACTGTTGGATCAATAAGCAACAGTTCAAACACTCAGAAACAAAAACTAAACACCTACATTGATCCTTTTGGAGCCAGATCAATATTGGATTTGTGAGGCCAAAATCAAAATGTTGTTGGTCTTTTTTTTTATTTTTTTATAGTTTTAATAAGAACATTTAAACGTGGTTATCAAGGAGACATTTTACATTTGAAAAACAAACTCATCACTGTTCTTTAAGGTTTCTTAGTCTTTGGCATTTCTGTGCTGACAGTTATTGTTACTAATCAGCAGACATATTGATATTAATGATGACTGTATTTAGCGGTAAACAAATCTGATATTTAAACAGGTTTCAAATGTAAAATATACTCTCACTGAGCACTTTATTAGGTGTGATCTAGTGCGATCCAACAACAGCTCTGCAATTAAAAGCTACTTTTATGAAGTTTCTACATTTTCAGATTTTGTTGACATTGTCAGAAAGGTGATAATTCTACTTGATGTTTATTATTGAGGTGCTAGAGGGGGGGTGGTGGTTGTGTGTCCGTCCCGTTAACATACATGAACATACAAACTGAAAATGTAGAAGCTTCATAAAAGTAGAATTTATGGCAGAGCTGATTTATTGGCTCGCTGAGTGTTTCACTCCAAAAACACTTTTTAAAGCGTCGACCTCGCAGCAGCTGTTACTCTCCTTACCTCCAGGTGGCGCAGGTGGGTCCGGAGCCGCGGCTGAGCCAGGTGCTTCACATCAGTGACCGTGTGTGCTGAGAAACTGGAATAATAAATGTGAATTTTAAGTGGTGACCCTTTTATGGCGGTCGAGAAGGAAGCGGGACAAGTCGAGCAAACACAGATCTGGAAGTCTTCGGACAACACGGGAGTCGGGACGACGTGGGGGGGGAAAGCGTATTCGGGTGATGAAGGCGTTGATGCGTACAGAGAGGCCGGTGCACTTCACTTCTCAGAGCGTGCACTTTTGACGGAAGCATGTTCGCGGGACGTTACGCCGCCGGCACACCAGCAGCAGCAGCTCCCCCCCCCCCCCTCCTCCTCCTCCTCCTCCTCCTCCTCCTCCTGACGGCAGGTTAAGACTCACAGGATTCTTCTATCTACAGGAATGCGTCTCACACATGAATCCGAGTTTGTTTTTTTGTTTTTTGTTTTTTTAAATCCTCGGATCTCGAAGCGTGTTTATAGCGAGAAGATTAGACGTCTGCAGGTGGGAATCTCAGGGATAAAAGATACAATCCTACCACCACACGGGCGACTCTGCGATATACTGCAAGACAGTCGTTTACGATACATCATCAACTGAAGAGGGAAACTTATCCTAACGAAAAGGCAAAAGAACTTCTTTCAAAAAGCGGGAATCAATCATACGCTGTATTTATTTATTTTTTTTTTTTACTGCATTCTGAAGTTTTCAGTTTGACAGCTGAGATGAGAGTGTGTACCAAAGTGCATAGAGTTCAAACACACACAGCAGCAGCCTCGGTATTGCAACACAAGTGTGATATCGGTGTGAAAGTATCAATGATGTATCGCACGGATCGTGTCTCCATGTATCCACGACTTTTCCCTCGCAGAGTCTGTAGAGAGGTGAGGACGGTCGGCCCGCTCTTAAGTCATGCAGTAAAGACAACGAAACACGATGAAGACCAAAGCTTTAGGATCCGACCTGAGGCGTTACGACCCACAGATGCCGGCCGGGCGGGGTGGAGGCGGGGCGGGGATCTCGGCAGAGTGATCAGGAGTGATCCATTGGTTCAGTGGCGTTGCTCTGCTCGGCGTCCTGGCTCTCCATCTCCTCTGGTTCCTCCGTCTTCCCCTCTGGTTTGCTGGCTGCCGCCGCCGCAACCTCCGCCGCACCTGCTGCAGCTGGGGGTTCGTGGTTGGTGGCAGATGTTGGCTGGCCGGCTCCCGTCTTAGTCCCGCCTGTCCGCTCCTGGCTGGCCCCTCCCCCTGCGGCAGCCGTGCTCTGCTGCTCTCTCAGGTGGCGCTCCATGGAGGCCTGGATGGAGGACACCATCTCCTGCAGCTTCCTCCGCTGCTGCTCCATCAGGCTGGGGTCCACGCCGCGGCCGTCCTTCATGGTGACGAAGCCCGGCGCCATGCGGACCAGCTCCCTGGTGGCGTCCTCGGGGATGTCCGACAGGTCCGGGGGGCCTCGGGACACGCTGGCGCTCAGGTCCACGCCGCTGCTGTGCTGGCGCGTGATAGGTCGGTGTTCTGGAGGGGAGGAGCCCCCGCTGCTGCCCAGAGAGTGGCCTTTACCCTGGAAGGCAGTGACGCTCTGCAGCTGCTCCTTCTTGCGCACCACGCCGCCACTGCCCAGCCGCAGCACGCCGTGGGACGGACTCCCCTCTCTGCTGCCCCTGGTGGCCGCCTCCGAGCGCAGCTGGACCAGCGCCTCCTTCACCAGCTCCTCCACCTCGGGGCCGACGGGGAAGTGACCGGCAGTGTCCACGCAGAGCTCCAGCCGCTCCTCTGCTGCGTTGTAGACAAACGTCTTCCCCGTCAGGTGAGGCAGAGTGCAGTGCTTCCCGTCCATCAGCCCTGAAAGAGACGATGAGTGAAGACTGTTCAGGACACCAAATCAAAAGTTATCTCTCAGTCTAATCTGATATTGCAGAAGTTACCTGAATATAACGAGGTTCAGTGTAACCTAAATATAGTAAACAGGGCTGGTTATGCTTTGATTGTTTTTATATTGATGCCATTATGAAACCTTACTTTTTAACGTGAGTATAAATACTTTTCCACAAAACTTAGTTGTTAAATGTTGAGTTTTGAGAATTTGAGTTACCAAAGATACAGTAAGAAATGAAGAAAAGTGATTTAAATCAGGAAATATATGATCAAAAAAAGAAGTGAACAAAACTTGCCAACTTTCAGTCTACGATGTTTTGCTGGAAACAGACTACTCGACTCAGTATCAACCTTTCACAGTAAAAGAATCACTAATCAGCAGAACGTGTTGCTGGTTTTGAATATGGGATGTGTTTGTGTCAATCTGCCACAATAAATAAAGTAAAGCCTTACAAGTGTTTGATTTGATCATATAACCTTAAAATATCAAGCATGTCGGCAGTGACTTCACTGATATTTTGAGTGAATCTTAAAACAACAGTCAGGAGCCCAAATGAACATTGAAACCTGTTTTTCTTGCTGTAATCATTCCTCCTGTTCATACTGACCATTAGAAGATCCCTTCATAATGACCTTACAATGGAAGTGATGGAGGACAAAATCCACAGTCCTCCTTCTGTGCAAAAATGTATTTAAAAGTTTATCTGAAGCTAATATGAAGCTTCAGCGTCCAAATGAGTCAAATCAAGTAGATATCTTTCAACGTTACAGTCTTTTTAGTGCCAAAGTCCCTCTTTTTGTTACTATACTTCCACCTGCAGCTCAACAGGGAAACACTGTCCGAGGAAACACAAAGAGGGAATTTGATGCTAAAAAGACTGTAAATGTGTCAGATATCCACTTGATATGACTAACTCAGACTGATGAAGCTGAATAGAAGCTTCACATCAACTTTTAAATGACTGTGTGGACACATTGTGGATTTTGGCCTCCATCACTTCCATTGAAAGCACATTTGAAGGATCTTTTAATATCCAGTATGAACAGGAGGAATGATTACAGCGAGGAAAACCTCTTTCACTGTTCATATGGACACCTGACTGCTGGTTTAACACACACTTGAAAAACTGTGAACTGGTCCTTTGAACCTTCCATACATGCAGTACCACAGTTTGCCCAGCAGATGTCTCCAGTTCATCTCCACATGTTTTTAGACAATCAACCACCTCAGTGCTTTAGAAAGTTTGGTTTCATCATCACTGTTTTCATGACAGTTTTTGAAACTAAATGCCAAGAACACAATTCATTCACTATTAAGACATTATTAAAATATTACTGACATTATAAAAGTGTTGATGTCTTTAAACTTAAAACCTCATTTGTCTTTTGATTAAGAATGACTTGTAGACATTATTTACTTTATTTTAATCACTTATTATATTTGTGTTGCAATTTATTCCCTCTTATCAATTTTATATCTTTATTTTTTGTTTATTTTATCTAGCTTTTTATTTCACTCTATTATTATTATTATATATATTTTTAATATTTTATTTTATTACATTTTCATAATATTTATTTCTAATGCACATTAGTCTCAAATTCTTTTACTGTTTACTACATTGTAATACTGTATGAGAGGGGCTCTACAAATGAATTGCGGTTGATTTTAATTGATTGATTATTGGACACAGGAAACCTGGTTAGTTGGATAAATGAGGTTACTTCAAGTTTACTGCAATGTAGTAAAAACTGGTTACTGTGAACTCTTGTATGCACATGACCAGACGTCTTGTTCACGATTTACTGCAAAAAGCTGACTGTAACCTGTTTACAGTGGTCAATGTAACGACTCAAATATTGTACATAATAAGTACATTTTTTGAGGTCCTTTAAATCAGTTTTTACATGTTATGCTACTTTATGTTTCTACTTCACTACATTTCAGAAAGAAGCTTTAGTCACTTTTAAGATTCAAACACATCTTGATGCTTTGTTACAAACTAAACTACCCAACAATATAAAAAGTGTGAAATGAGCTCCACATTGCATTAAATGCATCAGTAAAAACAGTTCAAGTATAATAAATGCACTCTGCATGGTGCCGGTTTGCATGATGAGTACTTTTACTTTCAGTACATTTTGCTGGTGATACTTTTGTACTTTTACTTAAGTAACATTTTGAATGCAGGACGTGTACTTGTACTAAAGATCTAAATAATTCTTCCGCACCGCCTTGTTACTTATCTGCATGAAAACGAACAGCTTGAGCTAAAAAACAAACGTACCCATGTCCTTTTTGACAATGTTGTAAAAGACGCCTCCCTGCTGGAATAAGTGCGGCAGCTTCTTTGCGTACGACCAAACGTCCTCACCTGGAAGAGACGCAGAGAGAAACAAAGATTTAAAAAAAAAACACATCCGAGACTCGGAAACTCAGCACAACATTCAAATGTTTCTGCAGGCTGGATATAATCTGTACAAGTTATAACAATCCACAGCTGATAGAACTGCTGTCTTAAAAGGACAATTTCCTGTTTTTTTACAGTCCAGGTCTTGTTTTTGTAGATTGCTCCATTATTTCATCAAAAACTTTTTACTCCCCAGTTTGATTTGACTGCAGCTTAAACCTTAGAGACCTTGATTAATGGATTAGTCGCCAACTTCAATGAATCGCCAACCATTTTAATAATTGATTAATGGTTAAGAATCATCCTTTAGAAAAAAAATCCATATTTTCTCATTCCAGCTTCTTCCAGTGAATATTTTCTGGCTTCTTTGGAAAAACAAGACATTTGAGGACGTCGTCTTTGGTTTTGGGAAAACCTGATTGACATTTTTCACCATTTTCTGTTTTATTATGATCTAGACAACTAATTGATTAATTAGAAAAAAAAAATCAACAGATTAACTGATAATAAAAATAATTGTTAGCTGCAGCCCTCTGGTTCAGAATCCAACTGGACTTCACTATAAACCCTGTTGTTGAGTTGAGTCTCTGAGTCCGTCTGTAAACTGAAGCAGCTGAAGAAACTGCAGAGCGATGATTGATAAAACTCTACCCTAACACTAAACAGGTAGAAAAAAACCAGTGAAGGTAAAAATAATACCTCGATTTTTACAGCGATAATAATTCACATCATCTAATTCTTCATACATCCTCTTTTGATAAAAATTACAATCACAATCAAAACTAGAAATTTAAATTGATTTCTTGGGATGAACAAAACATCAATCGGCTTATTTTATCGAGGGGCTGCAACTAACGATTATTTTCTCATTTTGTCTATAAAATGTCAGAAACGCCTGTTCTAACTTCTTAGAGCTCGAGGCGACGTCTTCAGTTGTCTTGTTTTGTCTGATCAACAGTCCAAAATCCAAAGATATTTGTTTTATTATCATCTACCACACAGAAAAGCTTCAAATCTTCACATTTAAGAAGCTGCAACTTGCAAATATTTGGCATTTTTGCTTAAAGAAAATGACTAATCGCTTCGGCTCTATGACAATCATTTTAAATTGTCTATTCAGTATCGCTGTGATGTCAAAATTTTACTCAAAATAATACATCAATCTGAAAAGATTCATTTTTTTTAGATTTATAAAGCACTGTGACTGTGCACTTTCACTCATTTTAGCAAAAATACATTACTTTTGTTAACATGTTATGAAAGATTTTTCAAATGGAGACATTTAATATATTATATCATATGTTTAAAAATAAAATATGTGTGTAATCTTGACAAAAAAACAAGGTATGACTATGTAAAAGCAGATATGATATTAGTATCTAAACATTATTTCTGACACTCAGCTGTGTGAACTCTCAGTTTACAGAAGCTGACTGATGATGTTTTGTTTGAAAACTGGACGGGAGGATTATTGAATATGAGCTCTTGCTAACAGGAAGTGCAGCGTCAGGCCTGCGGAGCGTTCAGGAGCTCAGAGTGCAGATGAAACAGACGCTCTCTGTTACGCTGCCTGCTGACCGGCCGATCTGTTTATCTGAACGCAGCCGCGACCTTTGACCCTGTTGGCAGGTGAGACGGGACTGGGACCAGATGCCTGAGTCAGCACAGTCAACACACACACACACACACACACACAGTCCTGCTGTGGTGGGCGTCGCCTGTGACCTCTGAGCTCAATCTGCTTCTCAGCCGATGCCTGCGGCTTGTTATTCACCTGCCTGTTGCGACGACCAATCGGGAACCGGCATGCACCTGAGGCGTACACCTGGACCAGAGTATGTGAGCAGACTGAAGCAGCAGCAGCAGCAGCAACAAGTTTCCTCTCATGCAGCATTACAGCCACTCTGCTCTCACTCCACAAAAAGCCCCCCGCTGCAGGTCACTCTGGACCAAATGCAGCTGCATTAAACAATGAGAGGTGACATTTAGAAGCAACGTGAACACAGTCAGCGTCAGTGGAAACACCCACACGGAGGCAAACAGATGCAGATTCAGTACAGGCGGTAAAAACCGAGCTGAAGACACTTCTGCTTGAGTTGAAAATGTTTCAACACGGGCCAAAAAAAGTGATCCTGTCTGCTGGTTTTCATTTAAAACAACACTTTTTTGCAAACCTTAAAGATTCCCGCCAAACATATAACATACAAAAATACTTTGAATAATTATGTCTAATATCGTAAAAGATCTCCTTCAATGGAAGTGATGGAGGCCAAAATCCACAGTGTTTCCACACAGTCATTTAAAAGTCTGTGTGAAGCTTCTATTCAGCTTCAGCAGTCTGAGTTAGTCATATCAAGTGGATATCTGACACATTTACAGTCTTTTTAGCATCAAATTCCCTCTTTGTGTTTCCCTGTTGAGCTGCAGGTGGAAGTATAGTAACAAAAAGAGGAACTTTGGCACTAAAAAGACTGTAATGTTGAAAGATATCTACTTGATTTGACTCATTTGGACCCTGAAGCTTCATATTAGCTTCAGATAAACTTTGAAATACATTTTTGTGCAGAAACTGTGGATTTTGTCCTCCATCACTTCCATTGTAAGGTCATTATGAAGGGATCTTCTAATGGTCAGTATGAACGGGAGGAATGATTACAGCAAGAAAAACAGCTTTTTGGGCTCCTGACTGTTGATTTAAAACACACTTGAAAAATTCTGAACTTCCCTTTAAAGGTCAGCAGAGTGAAACTTTCCTCCTTCAGCAGATGAATGTGAAAACAACACCAAAGAAAAGTAAAACTAATCCGTCTTTGCTCAAAGCCTTTTTTCATGACTTAACTAATGAAGTCAAACTTCTTTAACTACCATACAAGAATAAGACAGAACACAAATAACTGCCAAAATAAAAGCAGGATGACGACTTAAATTAGGAATTATCGGGTCGAACCATAAGGAAAGAAGACAAAGAGTCTTAAAAAACAGTTCTGAACAGTAATAACTCAAAATCAAGATCTCTTCACTCCTGTTGTAGATCTTTACGTTGTCACTAGTAATACTGTGGGAACTCAAGTTAAACTTTAATCAAAGATGGATTTAACTGAAGTGGAGCTGTCTGAAATATGAGTTATGAGTCTTTAACTGGACGTCGATGCAACAGAAGTGACGAAACTAACTTTAGTCTGAGAAACTCATTGAAATGAATTTGTGAAACTACAGTCAGATATGACTTTCACTTCTGACTGGTCAGTAGAATTACAGATATATTTGATGTGAATCTGGTTTGGCTCTGAAACAGTTCGTTGAACGAATCACGTGATTGAATTATTCTCACCGATAATCAATAAAAATATTAAATATTTGGTGGTTCTAGAAAAATACTATTTATTATTATATTAATATTGTAGACAATGTTAAAATATTCTGCTTTTCTCTGTTTGACATCACCCAACTGAATCATTTTGAGATTTTCAATCTAACTGATCAGTTAAAAAAAAATAATCAATGATGACGCTAATCACTCAATCTGTGACCTTAGTCCAGCTGATAAAGTGACCCGACACCTTCCACCTGGATGATGTGTTTTTCTCTCTGTCACAGCTGAACTGTGTGTGTTTGTAGGTAATCTCATGAGGAGGAGGTGGAGGAGGCCTCAGGGGAGGCATCCTACATGTCACACTTCTCTGTATTCTTACCCATCAGGGTTGCTAGGAGACAGAGGGAGGACATCTCAAGGTCAATGCTGTCTTGGAGTTCACGGCTGCTCATCCTGCCGGACGTCACGGCGTCCTCACTCTTCACTGAGTGTGAGCTGGAGGCGCGAGGTATGGAGGCCGCGGGGCTCTTGTCCTCAGGGCCCCTCAGTATCTCCACCGTCACCCTGTCGCCGTGCTGCAGCGCCACCGGCTCGTTCTCCTCGCCATCCTTAGGCGGGACCAGCTCTTTGGGCGGGAAGCCGTAGCGGATGCACTGCTGCGCCGGCGGCACGCTGAACTGGTTTGCGATGCTCCTCTGCAGCTCTGAGAAGGTGGTGTGGGCCTGCAGGGTCAGCATGGCCTGCCTGCCGTCACTGGTGGTCACACGGATTTTCTTCTCCTTACTGGACGAGGAGGGGGAGGAGGATTTGGTGGGCGTGGCCGGAGCTGAGGAGGAGGAGGTTTCAGGAGACCCGCTGGGGGAAGATGTCCGGCCGTGGCCTTTCTGCTCCTGCTTCAGCCGGTCGGTCCGGCGTTTCTGTGTGACGAAGGCCTGCTCGCTGATGCTCTGCTGCAAGCTGCGCTCCGCCCGGCTCATCGTCAGCTCCTCCTTGTGGAGCGTCTTTGCTTTCTGACCTGTCAGGATGATCTTGGTGGGCGGCTGGGGGTCCACCACCTGCGGAGTCTCCGTGGTGTCGGTGAGGCGCTGGGCGTGGGCCCCGTCGATGGACACCGGGTTGTACTCGTCGGGGTTCTTCTTGGCAGTGTGATGTAGGATGGTGTTGACGACTTTCTGCACCAGGATCTCGCTGCCAAACTCCCCTGGGAAGTGTTTAGTGACCAGCTTCATGGCCACATCATACACATTGCTGTTCAAAGCCGGTTCAGTCTCATACTGGAACCAGTACACCGTCTCCCGCACCACCCGGCCCCCCCACTCCAGTGTGATGGGGAAGGCCTCAGGGAGGTTGTCGTACTCCTTCCCTTCCCAGTAATGCTTAAAGCCACACCCACACTTCCCGCCCTGGGAGCGGGTGTTGGTTCTGTCCCCGTCCAGGTAAACCACCGACCCGTTGCCGTGGATGTGGCGTACTGATGTGCCATGACACCAGTTGCAGGTGTTGAGGGAGCTCAGTTTGTAATCTGGGATGAGGACGTCTCTCTGGGGGTCATACGAGCAGACTACATTGTTGAGCGGGAAGCTGTAGTTCTTGTCCGGCCGTAGCTGACCGTGTGTGGACTTGGCTAAGTTGTAGAGCTTCCCGCCAGGAACCAGCCACTCTGCCGGCACGTGGAGCTCAGAGAGGGCACCGCAGATCAGGCAGCGGTGCAGCCGGTTCTCCATCACCGACTTCTTAGCTGCCTCAGTCACCTCCTCCGGTTGGATGCCGATCACACCAGTGCGTCTGTAGACGTACTGGTGCACGTCGGCCACCAGTGACGGGTGGATGCTGTGCTTCTCCATGAACACCTCTTCCATGGCGTTGACCAGCCTCATCAGATATTTGTCCTGCAGGCTGCGGTCACCGCCAATCACACAGCTTCCGTCCGGTTCCAGCTTGATGTACTTCCTGATGAGCTCCTGCGGGACACCCCAGGCCTTTGGCAGCAGGCGGGCCGGCAGCTTCGGCAGCACCGTGTTCTTGATTCCCACCAGGGGGATGTAGTGGTTCCTGCCAGAGCTGCTCCAGGCGATGCAGATGGGTTTGTTGAGCTTCCCGTCTTTCCCCCTGCACTGCTCCTCCGCCACCAGCCCGGGCAGAAAGGTGGCTGAGTAATCCCCTGAGCTCCTCATCCCGCTCAGGGAGTCCAGCAGGATGATGGGGCGGTGCAGGACGTTGGCGAGGCCGAATATGTGGATGTTGCGAAGCCCGAGCGGGACACCTTCAGGCGGGATGAATAGAGGGTCGCACTCGTTGATGATGTCCTCCCACTCAGCAGCATCAATAAAATCCTGAAAGAGGCTCTTGTAGCGGTCCAGGTTCTGCTTGAAGTTCTGCTTCAGGTTCTCTCTCAGGGCGTGCCAGAACAGTTCTCTGCCCACCAGCGCTCTAGACACGGCATGGACCAGGCAGTGCCCGTCTCCATCCACATGGACGGGGATGAGACATTCTCTGCTGCCATTGGCTTTCTTCACCTCCTCCAGAGTGTCGTGGAGGTAGATGAGACTCCCGGACCGGTCCTTGCCGTAGCCCATGGTGGAGACATGGTCCGGCTCGATCAGGAAAGCTCTGTCTCCCAGCAGCGAGCAGTCAAACATCTCGCCCTGGTTCATGTCCCTCAGCAGCCGGGCTTTGCCCGTTTGTTTGTCCATGCCGTACCTGGTGAGGACCGGAGACAGCAGCTTGCAGTGGTAGTTGGACAGCCCCATCACCTTCACTAGCTCGGTCCCTTTCTTTGGGGCCCCGGTGACGCCGAGCAGCGCATTTCTGAGCAGATTGTGGAGCACAACATCTGGATCCGTCACTTCTTCGACATTTATCAGGTTCTTCTGTTCGTGGCGCTGACCACACTCGGTGCACTCGATGCTAACGGAGCCGTGAGCGGGGAAGAAGAGCCTCGCCTGACATTTCGGGTCTGGGCAGGTACCAGACAATATACGCTTGTCTTTCTTCTTTGAGCTCTGCAGCAGCGACATTTCGGGCGGAGAAAAGCTGAAACTGTGTGTCAGCTTCACAGAATCATGATAGTCAGGCTGTCAGACGGGCTTCGACTCTGCTAACCAGAGTTATTTACCAGAATAACACAAGAACAACACGGAAGCGGCTGTTTTTTTCTCTGGCAACTGACCGTTGCAAAACGTAACTACGTCATGACGTCGAGTTGTGGGAGTTGTAGTTTTTGCAATGTGATTGCTTTCCCATATGCACTCACGATACTCGAAATTACTGTCTTTTCTTTTTATCTTTCTCCCAATATTTATCAGGAACCACAGAATACCTGTTTGGCTAAATCAATATTTATTGTTAAATGATTAGAAATAGCAATCTTAACCTTAAATTGACTACATTTACCAGAATGCAACACGCTGCAGTGACGTTTTGTTGTGTCAGGAAGTCAATAAAGCGGAATCATGG
This sequence comes from Thunnus thynnus, assembly GCF_963924715.1. Classification (NCBI taxonomy): domain Eukaryota; kingdom Metazoa; phylum Chordata; class Actinopteri; order Scombriformes; family Scombridae; genus Thunnus; species Thunnus thynnus. Next base: position 31,106,882 of record NC_089528.1, read on the forward strand.
CTGTATGAGCAGAATTGATGGATTGTTTCACGAAGTGTTTTAATAAATCTGGTCACTAAGATGTAATAAAACCAGTTTTGGCTGCTTCGGTTTGTACAGTTTTGTGGGGTTGTGGGTTTGTATAGTTTAGGCCATGAAGCTAGCTGATGTTACCGACTACCGAGTTTACCGGTTAACTTGGCAGTAGCTACTAGCCTGCTGCTAACCGGACTCTGAGCTGCTCACTTTCTAGTTAGTCAAGAAAACGTTAATAGAAACAATAATGACAGCTAGTCGCCTGAAACAAGCCGTGTATGCCAACTAACGGCTGTTCAAAACGGTGCGCACCGAGCGGCCCGTTAAACCGATAATTTCCCTGTCTGGACCTGGAGCTTTGAGAGAAAAGATGCTGCCGCCGAATTCCGCTCAGAAATATGACAATTCATTGTTTATTTGCTCACTGGCCAATATTAAGAAATTAAATAACAAGACCAATGCTTCAATTAAATAACGGGTGACTCTTTAACAATACGTCACACATTTATCCATCAAGTTGCTTTTATTTTAATAGGATTTTTTTTTTTTTAGAAATTTGGTTCGGTCTTGCTGCTGCTAGGGTGTAATGGTGGCCGAAGACTGGGGGAAAGGGTTTTTTTTTGTTTGTTTTTTAAATAATACAGGTATAATTCGTTAGATGTACGGCTAACTGAATATTTGGTGTCTCCTGACAATTCATTTTTACATGTTAAAATGTGTATGGTCAAGTTTTAACATTTTACGGATTTCGACCGTTAAACCCTGCGGCGTAAAAATTACAGATTTTTGAATGGACGCTGGCGAAAGAAGAGTTATTCATTTACCAAACTGGGTCTGCTAAGTGTTACTAAGGTGTCACGTTAAATTAAATTGCAGAATAGTCGAATTATGGTCAGGCTGAGGATTTTACCCCACATAAGTGTGTTTATAAAAACACACTTTAATGTAACACCTGAACTAATACAGACAATGGATTATGAGAAAAAAACATTACACCATTATATCAGATGAGCAATTGATTAATATTAAAGGACAGGTTCACACTTTTTCAAGTGTGTCTTAAAACAAGTGAGGAGCCCAAATGAACATTAAAACATGTTTTTTCTTGCTGTAATCATTCCTCCTGTTCATACTGACCATTAGAAGATCCCTTCATAATGCACTTACAAGCTTCAGAAGCATCCAAATGAGTCAAATCAAGTAGATATCTTTCAACGTTACAGTCTTTTTAGTGCCAAAGTCCCTCTTTTTGTTACTATACTTCAACCGCAGCTCAACAGGGAAACACTGTCCGAGGAAACACAAAGAGGGAATTTGATGCTAAAAAGACTGTAAATGTGTCAGATATCCACTTGATATGACTAACTCAGACTGATGAAGACTCATATAAGCTTCACATCAACTTTTAAACTGACTGTGTGGACAGTATGAACAAGAGGAATGATTACAGCGAGGAAAACCTCTTTCACTGTTCATATGGACACCTGACCAATATTTTCAGACACACTTGAAAAACTGTGAACCTGTCCTTTAAGTCAGATATGCAAAAATAAATAATTTTGTAATATCAATGTAATAAATTGATTAAAAAAAAAATAGGCTATACAATGCATAACTTTACAAGAACTTTGCATTCTTATTGATTGTTTTAGAATTTTTCTAGTAGTATATAATATCAGAGAAAAAAAAACTGAGCTACCACCAATTTAATTAAAAATAAAGTGTCTTAAATCATTTCAAAGGGCTTTTACAGTGCTTCATTCTTTCTTTCAAGATCAGTATTATGTTGTTTTATCCACTAGATGTCACTGCTGTCTTGACAGCAGAATTAGAGGAAAAGCATCATGTTGCCATGGTGACCATAGATGGCATTGTCAAGATCCCTTTGTGTCTCCTCTGAATGACCACAGGGTGGCAGTCTTTCTCTTTGATTTTCAATTTCAGAACTCACCATGAGGTACAGTAACTACTTGGCCTTGCCATTTTAGATCAAATTAGTTAAAAATTAGTAATTACTAATTCAAAATATAAAGACAACTTGCATTATTATTATTAGCAGTAGTATTTGTTTCAGTCTTATTAATTACATACTGCATATACTGTTTACACTGAACATTTGCACATTCTGGTCAATATTTTGTACATTTCATTTCATTCTCTTCAATGTAAAATTTAAACCTGTAGCAGCTCTTCTTACTTAGAATGTATTTGACATATTTTTTACTGTAAGTTTTTTTCTTTTTTATGTTATTCAGGATTACTTAAGTCTGTGTATATTTTTGACTGTTAGGCACCACAACACTGAGGTAAATTCCTTGTATGTACAAACCTGCTTGGCATTAAACCTGGTTCTTATTTTGATTTTGATAAAAGCAACTCCAAAATAGTTAATTAAACAATACATTTAAAATACTATTACTATTATAAATGTACAAAAGCTGTTTTGTGTCAAACAAAGTTAAAATGAACTTCAGTTCAAAGATTCAGATCGCAACAAAAACAAAATGTACACAAGATTCAAACTGTAAATAAAAAAAAACTAAAAATGTATTTGGAAAAAAATCAGACTGCACCAAAAAGTTTCACATTTTGGGCATTTCTTTCCTTTATTTGACAGTTGAAAGTGCAGAGAGACAGGAAACAGGGCAGAGAGAGGGGCATGATACCTGGAATCAAAATGCAGATGTTATGGTTTTGTGCAGTGGTTAGCACTGTCACCTCACAGAAAGAAGCCTCTGGCGTCAGACCTGCTGGCCGATCGAGGTTTTTCTGTGTGGAGTTTGCATAATCTCCCAACAATGTTCCTTTTCCCCACACAGTCCAAAGTTCACTAAAAATAAACTAACTCTAAATTGCCTGTGAGTCTTAATAGTTGTCTGTTTTAGCTTTTCCCTTCACCCTTTTCCCTGCAAAAGATAAGTAGATAGGTACTGTATATCTAGGTTTTAGGTACTAGTGTAAAGTGAGGATCTTTTAATGCCATGAATAACTTTTATTAATCAATTAACTTGATACAAAGTTGAGTAAACAGCAGAAAGCTAAAGCAAATCAATATTTGCTGTGAGCTGCTTTGCCTTTAAAACAGCAGCAGTTTTCCTCAGTTCACCTGCACACAGTTATTCAGGCGTCTCAGCTGCTTCTGTCTCTTCATGTTAATCCCAGACTGACTCCATGATGTTGAAATCAAGACTCTGTGGGGGCCAAACCATCTGTTGCAGGACTCCTTGTTCTTCTTGTTGCTGAAGATAGTTCTTTATGACTCTGGTTGAATGTTTGGGTTCGTTATCATGCCTCCAAATCAAGAATCTCTAAATCTGTAAATGTTGTTCATTTATAAAGTTCATTTATAAAGTGCTGAACATCAGATGTCTCCTCCTTCACTATAAAGTCATTTTCAGTGTTTATGTACTGGAGGCTTCAAGTTTCAACATCACACTTGTGTAAGTTGCATACTGGACCATGATTGACTTAAAACTAGGTGTGATGTCATAAATCCTGCTCGTAGGTAAAAGTGTTAAACTGAGATTTAAGGTGATACAGAGAAACTTTCAGAACAAACTCAAACATCCAACTGAAGGAAAAAGAAGAAAAACATATTTTTAAGTTGAGGGGGATTTTAAGGTTATTAGTAACAATCTGCTTTTAAAACACAAATCAAAATGTCTACTATGAAAAGGTCTACTGTCAGACAGCAGCCTTATCTGTCCGCCGCAGGGGCTGATGGGAGGTATGAGGAGCTGTTAGAAACCACGTGGCCCTCGTCTGATCTCACAGCTTGTCCTTGTTTGGCCTCAGCTGCATCAAAGCGCCACTTCTCCCCAGGTTCACCAGAGGAAACACCACTGCACAAAATGCTTTTCCTCCCAGCTGCTGCTCTGTGCTGTCTGTGTTCAGGTGAGTGTTTCCAGCCAATCAGGAGCCCACAAACTCAACCTTTAACAAACACTGTCACACTGACCTTCATCTGTGTGTCTGTTTCTCTACAGTGCTGGTTGCCATGGCAGCAGAGCTGATTCAGGATGATTTAACATTGACCAGGAGAGCTGGTGAAAAAGTCTCCTTCGGCTGTGGAGGAACTGACCAGTGTTACAGTGAATCCCCATTTGTATACTGGTTACAGAAGAAAGACACAGAAACATTCACATTTATTCTTGATATTGACACGACGAATGGTAACATAGATAGAAGTTACAATCATTCTCAGAAAGATGATTTCTCAGTTGTAAAAGAACAGAACAGCAGTGAGTTGCAGATCCAGACAGTTAAACTCTCACATTCAGCCACCTACTACTGCGTCTGTTATAAGAGAGATACCCACAGTGAGAAATGATCCCTGCAGCCTGAACAAAAACCTCCAGATAAACAGATGTCAAACAGTGTTTGTGACAGGAAGAGAGCAGTAAACCACAGCCCAGGTTCACATATTTCACCTCCATCTCAGCCAGAGTCACTAACAAACTGAGCTGAGGACTAAATGTTTGTCTGTTGGTGTCAGGATTTTGATTTAAACATTATATTTCATTGATATTATTTATCAGCTATTTCAGCAGGTTTCCTGTTGTTCCACACAGTGAGAACAAAGGAGCAACACAGAAGCACAATGATACAACAAGATGAAGACAAACAAACAACAATATAACACAGATAAAAGAGACAAATAATGGAGAGATCAAAAGTGAAACTTTATTAACATTTGATTTAATAACAAAAATTGAGAAAATAATAAATAGAAAAAGATGTTTGACAGAGTTGAAAGTTTGAGATGAAGATAAAAATGGTCTTCTTTGACCTGCTGCTGGAATAAAGTTCATTCCTCCTTCACAATAATAATCTGCTGTTAATGAAAACACTTCCTGTGTCTCTTTCACAGTAAAAGGCATCAGGCAGCATTCATCACGTCACATCTTTGAGCAGATTTCAGCAGATAATTTCACTTTAGTAAAAGATTCATCACAATTCTTGGATTTATGACAATTTCCCCTCAACAGAAATGTGGTAAATGTAAATGGATTTTGCTCTGTGAGCAGCTGAGACTGTCTTCACAAGAGAAACGACAGCAGACACTGTTTGTTTCTTTTAACACGACCACCATCATTTCCTAACTTTAACCACGTGTTTATTATTGTAACCATGACGACGCAGCTCCCCTCATCTTAAGGAGGAAGTCATTTTAACCCAAACCATGATCTTTACCTAAACCTAACTAAACCTTAACCACAGGTTCTGATGTTTACTGTCCATATTCTAAGACAAATGGCTCCACTACAGCATTTACTATTAGAAATTTAATCCTTTATGTGATTCAAAATGTTAAACAACAATTGATTGACAAGCAAACAAAAGCTACGGCTCCTATGAAAATGTACCTGCATGGCAGCACAGGTACTAATGTCATCCTAACTTGGTTTAGTTTATAATACTCAACAAATCTCCTCAAATGTGAACTTAACAACTTTTGAACTGTAATCAACAACAATAATATTTTATTTTAGTCCATCATTCTTATCTAAACATCTGGAGTGAACCACACAACATACTGTTGTAATGTTAAGTTGTAGTGAAGGATTTTACACCTGCATTTACTGATGTTTTGTCCACTAGTTTTCATCAGAAACAAGTAATGACCAACACTGACACATCATCAGCTTTTAAGTTGATATGTTGAACTTGTTAGCAAACAGTTGCTTATTTCCACATCCAGCAGTTACGGAGCAACATTATCATTCATTTGGAGTCGTGTTTCTGTCCACCTGGTGAATGTAAGTCCATTATTCACACTCTTTTAGCTCTGTTTTTACTCTCTACCAACTCCTGAGGGAAATGTCTGGCTCTTTAGCTGCTAAATGCTCCACTATGTTCAGCAGCTAGTCTACAGCTAACTGTGTCTGTTTGCCGTTTGGTGCAGAGCAGGTAGTGTACAGTGGCTTTTTACAGCTTTTTCTCTGAAAACAGCTGCCTGCTGCGGCCCAAAACGACGCTATGAGAGCACTGAGAGTGAACCAAAACAGTAAAGTTGCAGCCGGACAGACAAACAATGAGCTGAAACTCACTATAAAGCTCCGTAAAGCCGAGAGGAGCTGCAGAGTCACTGATAATTCTCTGTAGGTTCATCACTACGAGCCACGACCAACACATTACACACTGACAGATCATGGTTATTATAAAAATATTGATTATAACAGCATTAAGTAATTTGCATCATTACAAATGTAGATTTGATTTTGAATGAGTTCTTAGTTTAGTTTAAATTTTGACGTGATGGTGGCGCTAGAGGACAAGTCAGAGAATCAAAGTTATTTGTTGTTTTAACCCAACTTTTAGCTTTTATGTGTCAAAATAATATTTTTGAGAAATTTCAGTCTGGTTTTAGAGCTTTACATAGCACAGAAACTGCCCTCCTCAAAGTAAATAATGACCTCTTTTTAGCAGCTGATAGGAAGGGGGGGCGCAATTTTAATTCTTTTAGATTTAAGTGCAGCTTTTGACACAGTAGACCACACTATTTTAATTGACCGTCTTAAAACCTGTCCATCAGTGGTGTACCGCAAGGTTCGATTTTAGGTCCAATTTTATTTTCTATTTATATGCTTCCACTTGGCCAAATCACTCAACACCACAACGTTTCCTTTCATTGCTATGCAGACGACACACAGATATACCTTCCATTGAGACCCGGTGACCCAAGAAGCCTAGCTTCTGCTGTAGACTGTCTCAGCGATGTCAACTGTTGGATGGCACAAAATTTCCTTCAACTCAACAATTCAAAAACAGAAGTCATACTGTTCAGTCCTCCAAATAACCCATCAGTCTTGGTCCCCTATCCACCTACATGAAGCCCACTGCCAGAAATCTCGGAGTACTGTTCGATTCAGGTCTAAGTTTCAAACCACACATTAACAAAGTTGTCCAGTCCTGCCTCCTCCAAATCAGAACCATTTCCAGAATTAAGCCAATGCTCCACCATTCCGACCTTGAAAAAATCATCCATGCTTTAATTTTCTCCAGACTAGATTACTGCAACTCCCTCCTCTCCGGTATAACACAAAAATCCCTGTTCCACCTCCAATAGTCCAGAACGCAGCAGCTCGGCTTCTTACTGGTTTTAACAGACAACATCACATCACTCCAATTCTGGCTTCTCTCCATTGGCTCCCTGTTCGTTTTAGAATTGATTAAGATTTTACTGATCACTTAAAACACGGCTGGGTCTGGCTCCAAGCTACATAACAGATATGCTGACCCCATACGAGCCAGCCCGCAGCCTTTGATCCTCAGGTGGGGCCCTTCTGGCCATTCCAAAGTCGAGGCTTAAATCTAAAGGTGACCGTGCTTTTTCCATCAGGGCCCCTCGACTTTGGAACGACGTGCCTGTGGAGATAAGGCTTGCAGAATCAGTAACTTCTTTTAATTTACCTCTTAAAACCCATTTTTATGGACTTGCTTTTATGTAATGTTGTCTTTAGATCATCTTTCTTTTAAACTTCATTTTTTCAACTTTTCATCTTTCTTTTAAATTTTTATCATCTTTTTATTGTCTGTCTTTGCCTTTGGCCGCCATCTTTTTAAGGTCAGATCTGTTATTGTCTTCTGTTTCATGTCTTTGCTTTGCAATGTGCTGCTTTTGCTTTGTCTGTCAAAGCACTTTGTAAACTTTGTTTTTAAAAGGTGCTATATAAATAAAGTTATTATTATTATTATTGTTATTATTATAATTCATCCTGAGGGGAACATGAATATTTCTACTAAATTACATGACAATTCATCCAATAGATGAAAAGATATTTCAGTCTGGACCAAACATGTCAACCTGCTGGTGGCGCTAGATTCAAAGTTAGAATCAATCAAGTCAAATAAATAATTGAATCCTCTGGGGACCGTGAACGTCTGCACAACATTTAATGAACAATCCATCCGTCCTTTGATCCACAATCAGATCCAATCGATCTGCACTTAAGTGGTGGACCGACCAACCGACTGACATTAGCATCCATATAGTCACACTGCTAATGTGGCTAAAATCAAATAAAAGAAGAGACAGTCATGTTGATATGAACATTAGAGAAACACATCATGGAGATGAAATATGATACTGGTTCATAATTTGGATTCGTTCACCTCAGCTGACACATTCAACAGCAGACAGGTTTTTGTCACAGTCTCATTCACTGTGGGAGGAAACTGGTACCCCATCTTTGGCTCTGGAACTAAACTGTATGTAGGTAAGACTAAACTTTCATTTTCCTTCAGTTGTTTTATTGAGCAAGTTGAAAATGTGTTTTTAGTTTTAGTTTCTGCTGCTTCAGGCTTTACATGTTAGTTTTTTCATATTTAGTAGAGAATTCTTGATGCAGCCATTCTTCCATAAAACAAATCAATAACTCCTGAAAAGAGCTTCAAATCTCACTGCACACCACAAGTTCTTCTTTATTTATGCATCACATCAAAGTTTGTTTACAGCCAAAAAGTCTGATATCAGTAATGTTACAAATAAACAGTATTTAATAATCTCACTGATTCAGCAGCAGCTCCTGTTTATTAAAAACAAGATGGTATATGATGTGAAACATCATTTAATAAATGTTCCTAAATGTCATTTTAGAAGCAAATAGTGATAAATATATTGTGTGTTAAATATACAGTATATATTTGTAAATGGTAAAATGTATCTCATGATAATTGTGTGTTTATGATGATAAATATGTCTTTTAGTGGAAGATAAATTAATGCATGAAGGCAAACTCATTTTAAATGTGTGATGAAGCTAAATATAATTTATAGATAAAATGTATAATTGCATATCTTAATCCATATTTAATATAAATCAAATTGTTATATGAAATCAACATGATGTCAAATATACAATGTCAAAAATATTTTAGAAAGTATTTGATAGGAAATATAATGAATCAGATATATTATATTTTTTATTTACATATCTGAACATGTTGTGGTAATTGTGTTTTATATAAAAGCTAAAACTATTTAAATGTTGTTAAAAGTATTGATGTATTGAGTGTCTGATTAGAGTAAAGTATATGCTGGTAAATATACTTCATATAAACACTATAATCATTTACAAATGTAAAATAAATATAATATATTTTAACTGAGTAATAAAACTATAATTTAAATTTTACTGAGACAAATGTCATCATATTATTTTGTATTATATTATATTATATTATATTATATTATATTATATTTGACATATCCAGACATATTGTGGTAATTGACTTTTTTGTAAAAGCTAAAGCTCTTAAGTTACAATTATTTATTGATTTTTATCAATTAAAGTATATGGTGGTAAATATATTTTATATAAAACACTATAATCATTAGCAAATGTATTTTATATGAGGCTGTTATGTCATGATATGTTATATATTTTAGCTTCCATGGAATTTGAGCTTCCATGATGCTTTAGTTTGATATGATTATTGATACAGTGTCCAGTAGATGATGTTTGTGGTGTATTGATGAGTAGTTTAGTGATCATGTAGTTTCCAGGATCAGACTGAATGAAGTGCAGTGCTGTAAGCTGCTGTTGACTGTGTGAATGTGTGTCTGTGCTGCTCGTTGCTGCTATCAAACTTCAGATGAGCAGGTAGTGAAGCCCGTGGTGAGCGTGTACCCAGCAGTCAACCTGGAGGGGAAGAGCTCCCTGTTGTGTCTGGCCTCAGCCATGTCTCCTCCTCTGGTCCAGTTCTCCTGGAAAAGACAGAAGAAGAACGGCCTGCTGGAGGATCTGCCCCCTGCTGAGGGAGAGCAGCTGGAGCTCAGAGAGCCGGGACGCACCGCCTCCATCCTGCTGCTCCATCGGCAAGAGAACAGCACATATAAATACCACTGCTACATCAAGCACGAGGGGATAACAGTGGAGGCCCAAACAGAACAAGGTAATGAAGGCTTGGTGACTGTGTTCAGCAGTGATTCAGCTTCATCTGGAGACGCTGTCAGAGAGAGCAGAGGAGCAGAGCACTGACATTTGTTTTTTTCCTGTTTCAGAGGTTTCTGCTCTTCCTCCACCTGTCCCGTCTCAGTACCAGGTGAAGCTGCTCTGTGTGCTGTACACAGTGCTGATAGTGAAGAGTCTGGTGTACTGCTGTGGACTCTCTCTGCTGATGATCCTCAGAAACAAGGGACCGTCCACCAACTGCACACATGCTGACTGACTGTTTTCTGCTCGCCTTTTCTCACCATCACATCTCATCAATTCATCTCATTTATCACTTTGATCAGTGTTCACAAATGTCACTTTTGACGTGTTGCGGTTGGTTTTACATTTTCTCATTAAAAACAGTTTAGACACAGTTGTCCTGAAAAAATACACACACACACACACATATATCAGTATATTTGCAGTTACTAAGTGTAAATTATGTAAAATATTATTGTCTTGATGCTCTGTTTATTATTCCACTTTTAATTGTTACTTGTATAATAGTGTAAAGTGAAGTTGCATCATTAGGTGCCTGGTAGATATTTAAGTGCTTACAGTATTTTTTCTCTCCTGCGTGTTTCATTTTTATAACATTATGCAGAAGGTGGCAGGTTTGTTGTCATTCAGAGTATAATAAACTGAAACATCACAGTTTCTGTCTTTTATAATCATTCATGTTTTTATTAATTTCAGTTTGGATATGCAAATAATGCAAATAATACAAATAATCGGACACAGAATCCACTATTCTTGTCGTGAGTAGATATCAGTAAACTTTCACATAGTACAAATATACAGGAAGATACAAAGAAAAGCTTACAGCTAAACAGAAACAACAAAGTCAAGAGAAGCAAAGATAAACATAAAGTTATTAAATGCAAGCAAGTAGGTGTAGTGTGCCAACAGGTTGGTATCATCTTGTAATATAGTTTCAGTGTGGATGTACGACTCTACGCTGATGAAACTGTTGTTTACACATATGAAGAAACAGCAGAGAGCTGCTTTGAAGAGCCACTATAAAAATGATCACGCAGCGGCTTGATTAGTCTGCACTGAAGCCTGAATGTTGTCAAAATGATGGGTGTGTTTTTTGATTTCTTTCTAAATCACCAAAATACTGATCAGCTCTTGCAGTTTTATCAAGACAAAATTGATTGGTACATTTTCACATAATATGATTATAAGAAAACTAAGTTCATTTAGATTTATACAACAGAAAGAAATAGAAAAGTGATTCAGTGTAGAAAAGATGACTTGTTTGTCTCAGTGTGGTTTGTTTTCTGCTGCTCTGATTGATGATGTACAAACAAATTAAGGATGTATTTTTTTAAAGGTTGCAGAGAGGAAGTGAATGTTAAAAATGTTCTTACAGTGTGAATTTAAACACTCTGCAGGCAAAAACCTCAATTTAGAAGAAGATGAAAGATTTCAGAAACACCACAATTGAAAAACTGGAAGTTTTATTAACAAAAACAACATCATGAGAGAAACTGATAATAAAACAAACAGCAACAAGAAAGTAAAAGAACTATTAATTATAAAATCTATATTATCAAATAATCTATATTAATTATTAAATTAGTACATGTAATTATGTACAATATCAATAGTATTAAATAATTTAGTTTTGTGATTCAATTAATCATTTATTATAATTAAGGTGGAATATGTGAGAAAATGAACTTCGTTCTCACCAACATACGTATATGTGCACTTTTATTTTTGCTGAAAATGAAACAGTTTTTTGCTCCATTCATTAAAAAATGAACAGGAGAGGTTTTTTTTCTTTTCCTTTTTTTTTTTTTTTTTTTTTTTTTTTTTACATATAACATAGGTTTATGTTATTTTGTAAATATACATCATATATGCTTGCTTGTGTTTTGTATTCAATAAAAATCTAAATATAAAATTTAAGTTTGGTTCTTAGCATCAAAATCTATTTCTACTTTCTTTTCTATGAGTCATGCATTATTTATTATTATTATTATTATTATTAGGATGTTCAACACCTCAATCACAATTTCAACTATTTTATTTTTATCTATTTCTTTAAACTTATTGAGTAATGTATTTGTGAACTCAGTACAGACTGGTACCTGAGCAGACTGCAGGAGTTTGAATGTCTCTCTTTATTTAATGATGTCAGTTTCTCAGCTCTGAGTTTAGGATTTCAGCTGCTTCTCTCACACATTAAGAACACAGATTAAAACTGAGACAGCGAGCGCTGAATTCATACTGAAGTTCCTGCTGAAGTTCCTGGAACCATTCTTTAACCAGAATCGATGGTTGTAACCGTCATTGTGTTAATAAAATGAAAAACCACAGCGAACAGTGTGGAGGCTGCTGAGCAGAAACCCACACGGCCCGTCTGCTGCAGGAAAGGAAGTGTTGATTCGCTGTCAACAGTTTTATATGAGTCCTAATAACCGCCGAGAACAGATTCATACCTGCTGCTGTACACTCATGAACTTCCCTCCCTCTCATTTGTCATGTGGGTCTTTTCTCTTGTTGTCTGTAAACCTTTTTTCCACTGAGCCCTCCACCCACACAGTCAAACTGAGCCCAGCCACCAACAAAGGCCACACATCTGGAGGTCTTGTCACTTTTTCTTTTTTGGAGTTTTTAGCAAAGGTGCACTTTACAGCAGGGGAGGAATGTAATAAAGTACAATTGTGAGGTATTTTACATGAGTATTTCCATTTTATGCTTCTTTATACGTCCACTCCACTACATTTCAGAGAGAGATATTTTACTTTCTACTCCACTACATTTACTTCACAGCTACAGGTACTATTTACTTTTTAGATTTACATTTTACTACCAAACTGATGATGTATTTTATATTTGAAATACATTTAGATCACTTCACAGGGATTTATTTTCATTTTACATATAAGGGTTTTTTCAGTGTACAAACAGCCACATTAAAACCCCTTTGACTCCATGTTTTAAAACAATACAACATGAAACATTTCAAGAGTGGTGAATACTTTTCACAGGCTCTGTATATATGTATATGATCAATGTAACAGTGTGTGGGGCCAATTTACATAAAGAGTACTTTTACTTTTCATACTGTACATTTAGTGAATAATACTTCTGTAATTTTGTAGGATTTTATACTGTGGTATTGGTGCATTTACTTTAGTAATATATATATATATATATATATATATATATATATATATATATATATATATATATATATAAATGACAGAAGGGGCTGTTTGTCAGTATCCTCCAAATATAACATATATGACTGTTTACTGATCTGAATGTCTGATTTGACAGCTAAACTACCTTCAGTTGTTTGAAGATCATGGTCATGCAAAGAAATGTCCAATGTCCAGTTGTCCTTTGAATAAAGTATTTGCAGAAATAACTGTCATCAGTTGGTTATCACCTCTATGTGAGGAGCTTTCTAGTGTGAAAACACTAGACTGAAAACTGGAATGAGGGAAAAGTTATAGTTTAACTTGGTGTGAGAAGAGAAAAGAATACCAAGAAAATGACAAATGTGGGAGTATTTTTTAAAAATGACAAAATACACTTGTTAGACCTGACACTGTTTATTTTCACAAATTTTATTTATTTTATCTATAATGTCTATAATTTCCAATAATATGAGAATTTCTAAGTAAAATATCCCTCGAATATGCTGAATCAAGTAATGTTCATCTTACCAAAGTATGTCAGGAAGACGATATAATCTTCTGATGATCATTTTAAGTGATACTTTGAATAAAAAAAATATATAATTATTTTTTTAAATAACATGCTCAAAGAAAGGATTTATAGTTTGTCATCTCTGGGAGAAAGAAAGAAAAAAAAATTTAAAATTTAAAAAGTCCCAGGTTAAATATTTGTGTTTCAAAAAAGAAAAAAAAAAAAAAAAAGAAAACTGGGCATTGGAACAAATAATAACACAACATCAGAAAAGAAATAAAAGTACTTACTGTTATTATTAATAAGACTGAGAATGAGAACATGAAACTTTATTTTCAAACAGAATAGATTTTACAAAATGTGCTTCATAGTCAGTAACGCAAAAAACAAGGTGCAACTTTAGGATAAGAAAAAAAAAACATGAACATGAAAGAAATCATTATATTGAACATTATATACAGTTTTATAAATGAAAATGAAAATATAAATAAAAAGCTGAGGTTGGAACTCTTAATTAGCCTGTTATCTTCTGATCATAACTCATATTTACATTTTTTTATGAAGTTATCCTGATAGAACAGTTTAATGTTAATATTATACATATCATACATCAAAAATATTTGTTATCTCATCCTCAAATGCATTCTCTGTCTCTGGACAGGAGCATCACTGAGCGTGCTCATTGGTGAGGTTGTTCACACTGCAGAAAAGACAAAAAAAAAGTAAATAAGATAAACTGTATTGTTCGTAATGACAGTATATGTATGTCACCCAAATGCAACAATATGTCTTCTTTATTTTTACATTTGTTTTTGTCAGCAGTGGACAGGTCTGTGGAGTTGTGTTGACAGGTTGTTTCTACATAGTCAAAACTTATTAACAGGTTAAATTCACCGTCATTTATTTGAAAGAAAAAAAAAAGCTAATGAGCTCCTCAGTTTCCCCAGGATCAGCTGTCAACTTTATCTTCAGGCTTTAACAGTTTTCAGTAAGCAGTTAAAGCTGGAGAACAGTTAGTTATTCATTTGTGTGCAGTTGGTGGACAGTCCCTTGTTTCTGAGGATCATCAGCAGAGAGAGTCCACAGCAGTACACCAGACTCTTCACTATCAGCACTGTGTACAGCACACAGAGCAGCTTCACCTGGTACTGAGACGGGACAAAAGCTGCTGGTGGATCTGCTGATGGAGCTGCTGTTGGTGGAAGAAGAGTAGAAACCTCTGAAACAGAAAAAAAAGTTAAAAACAAATGTCAGTGCTCTGCTCCTCTGCTCTCTCCGACAGCGTCTCCAGATGAAGCTGAATCACTGCTGAACACAGTCACCAAGCCTTCATTACCTTGTTCTGTTTGGGCCTCCACTGTTCCCCCCTCGTGCTTGACGTAGCAGTGGTATTTATATGTGCTGTTCTCTTGCTGATGGAGCAGCAGGATGGAGGCGGTTCGTCCCGGCTCTCTGAGCTCCAGCTGCTCTCCCTCAGCAGTGGGCAGATCCTCCAGCGGGCCGTTCTTCTTCTGTCTTTTCCAGGAGAACTGGACCAGAGGAGGAGACATGGCTGAGGCCAGACACAGCAGGGAGCTCTTCCCCTCCAGGTGGGCTGCTGGGTACACGCTCACCACGGGCTTCACTACCTGCTCATCTGAAGTTTGACAGCAGCAACAAGCAGCACAGACACACATTCACACAGTCAACAGCAGCTTACAGCACTGCACTGCATTCAGTCTGATCCTGGAAACTACATGATCACTAAACTACTCATCAATACAGAAAACCATGGTCAAATATTTTAAAATACATCATCATCTCTCTCTCTCTCTCTCTCTCTCTGTCTCTCTCTCTCTCTCTCTCTCTCTCTCTCTCTGTCTCTCTCTCTCTCTCTCTCTCTCTCTCTCTCTCTCTCTCTCTCTCTCTCTCTCTATATATATATATATATATATATATCTATCTATATATATATATATATATATATATATATATATAGATAGATAGATATAGATATAGATATACGACTTTCCTTCATATTACTCATTTCAAGATACTTAATCACTGTAAAAATATTGTTTATTATTTATCTGTAATGTTGTAAACCTTTCAGATACTAATGTAGTCAGCACATTACAAAATATTTACTAATGATCAAAAACCACAGTACAGCCTTAAGAAACAGCCTAAACAATAGTCAACAAACTCAAGAAGTTCTACAATAAAACAGCTGAAGGAAAATGAATGTTTAATCTTACCTCCTACATACAGTTTTGTCCCTGAGCCAAAGATGAGGTATCTGTCAGATTCACTGGATCCTCCCACAGTGAGACACACTGTGACAAAAACCTGCTGCTGAATGCGTCAGCTGAGATGAATGTGTCCACATAATAATTATTATATACACCAATAATTAACAACAGCACCAAGATGCCTTTCTAGCATGTTTACATATAATTAACAGTATGAACTGTGCATATAAATATATAAATGTCACTCTAAATCTATAGTCACTTTAAAAAAAAAAAAAAAAATCGTAATTGCATTTTGAAGCATTGATTGGGCTGTAGACATAAAGTTTATTATTATTATTTTTTCTGTTGTTATTGTTGTTCTTGGTATTATTACCATTGCATATAATTTATTTAATAAAATATCAATAAATTTATTTTAAATAATACCTTGACAGATGTTTTGTCTAAATATTACTCATATTATAAGTTTCTGACAGTCACGCTCAGTAATAATGTTATCAAAACATATTTTGATGCCAAAACTGTTGTAAAATTTTGCATTTTCCATTGAGAATAAAAAGAATGTCAGCCATTTTGTTTAAGCAGACAGAAACTTGACAGTCATGTGACGTGGACGCAGGCCAATAGAAAAGAATAGGCCAAAAAGAACATAACCATCTCACCTTTATTATGAAACTAATACGTTTTGTGCTATTACACATATTGATGTGAGACTGGGTTGATATATACAGTATATACCTATACAGATAATCTTGGTGTTAATTTTGTCGACAAAGTTTGTTTTACTGTTGTTGTTGTTATTGTTGTTGTTGTTGTTTTTCCCTCCTTTTTTGCTAATGAAAGAAGATCTTGTCAACAAAAACTATGATGAAAATATTTGTTTTAGTCTTATTCAAAATGAGAGTAAAACAAATGAAAAGACAAAATGTATTGCAAGTTTTGTCAACAGATAAAGACATAATGATAATGTAGAAAAAGGGACAAATGAACATGTTAATTAGTATATTTATTTGAAGTACATATACTGTATGCGTTTAGATATGACACAAACATACTAAAGGGCTTTTATTGTGAAGAATCTGTAGCAAGTGTAGATTAACATTGTAGGAGAGTGATGGACAGGTCAAAGCAGAGGATTTTTGCCCGCAGCTGAATTTTCTTGTGACTCTGGCTGAGATGGAGGTGAAATATGTGAACCTGGGCTGTGGTTTACTGCTCTCTTCCTGTCACAAACACTGTTTGACATCTGTTCATCTGGAGGTTTTTGTTCAGGCTGCAGGGATCATTTCTCACTGTGGGAACCACTTTTATAACAGGAGCAGTAGTAGGTGGCTGAATGTGAGAGTTTTATTTTCTGTATGAGCAATTGACAGCCGTAGTTTTTTCTTGAAGCTGAGAAATCATCTTTCTGAGGATGATTGTAGCGTGAATTAACCCTCCCATCAGTGAGATCAATACGTAGAATAACTTTGAGTGGGTCTGTTTCTGTCTTCTGGTACCAGTACACCTGTTTTTTATCACACTGGTCAGTTCCTCCACAGCTTAAGAAGACTGTTTCACCAGCTCTCCTAGTCAGTGATAATTGGTCCTGAATCAGCTCTGCTGCCATGGCAACCAGCACTGTAGACAAACACAGACACACAGATGAAGGTCAGTGTGACAGTGTTTGTTAAAGGTTGAGTTTGTTGGCTCCTGATTGGCTGGAAACACTCACCTGAACACAGACAGCACAGAGCAGCAGCTGGGAGGAAAAGCATTTTGTGCAGTGGTGTTTCCTCTGGTGAACCTGGGGAGAAGTGGCGCTCTGATGCAGCTGAGGCCAAACAAGGACGAGCTGTGAGATCAGACGAGGGTGTCGTGGTTTCTAACAGCTCCTCAAACCTCCCATCAGCCCCTGCGGCGGACAGATAAGGCTGCTGCTGCTGCTGCTGCTGTGTGGTTTTCCTCTGAGTGGAGGGGCAACAGGCTGCACACAGTTACCATGGAGATGGACGTCACTGACACATCACTGTTTGATTGTTCACAGGTGTTAATGTGAGAATTTATCAGCTCTATTCAAATATTTACAATCATTACAGCTGCATTTAAAAGAAGCAGAAACACAAACTCATATTAGTTTAACAGTGAAAGTGATGGAGAGCAGAGACGGACTGATATTATCTCAACTGGTTTTTAAAATAATTTGACTCTTATTTTTTAATCATATGTTTTCCTCCACGTCTCTGTTTCTCTGTGTGCTTCAGGTTCACTTTCTTCATCTTGATTTTAATCTGGCAGCAGATCAAAAATCTGGGACACAACAAAACACAAAAACATTCATGGAACCACAAACACGTTCAGGTTGGTGGTGAATTTAGCAACACAGATTGTTCTCTGTTGTTTGTAGAACAGATGTGATGAAAATAAAAAAAACTACAAATCCACAAAGCTCCTTCTGAACTGTGATTTTAACCTTTAAATGTTCCCCTTATATTTATTTAATCCACTTTAATAAATGAATTGAATTTCCTGCATCATCTGATGGTATCATGCATTCATTGACGCTCTCTTTCCTCAAATTTCATCCTGACAGATTTGATATTTTTGGAAACTTTTGTTATTATTCTTAATAATAATAATAATAATAATAATAATAATAATAATAATAATAATAATAATAATAATAATAACTTTCAGCTTCATATGCTTTGATACAAAGAAAACTGTATTCAAAAATATGTTTTTCAGATTCATTATTATCTCTTCTATGTTTTTATTTCAGAGTTGTTTTAAGTCTAATATCCTTATGTTAATTTGTGTATAATATTACAAACTCTACAATAAGAGAAAATTCAGCTTTTTTGTAAATAACTGAATATTTATTCATGATTATTAAATAAAAGGTTGGTACCAAATACAACCTGCACCAGTCTACATGTTCAGCTGTTTTCAGGAGCAAAACCAAAAGTAACTCTCTCCCTTTTTATTATATAATATTTATAATATATTGGAAACATTATCTTATATATTATTTATATTGTTCCAGCATTTTATTAGACTTTAAAGCTGTAGTTTACATCTCATTCTCCACTTTATATTATATTACCTCTATCTGCTCTGTGCTGAGCTGTCAGTAATAAAACCTTTACACTGCTGCCCTCATGTGGCTGCAACAACACATTGCTTCAACTACTACTAGTCTCTTCAAACTTTTGTTTTCATGACCCCAAATGTGTATAAAGAGTAAATATATCATATATATGTGTATGTACAGAGAGACAGACAGAGACTCCTTCCATGTTGGTTAGATATATTCAATTCTTATTCTAATATTACAAAATCTACAATAAGACAAAATGCAGTTTATTTACAAGTAACTAGACAGATTATTGAGATTATCACACTTGAAAATGACAATTGTATAAAATGTTGTAGAACATATTAAAACAATATAACTATACAATTTATAACAATTAAAATAACTGAAGGATAAAAAGCAAAGTCCAAATACTGTTTAAAAACACACAGGTTACTATAGATTTGAAGTTTTTACCACTTGGGGGCAGAAGAACTCCACAACAAGCTAACAAACTCCTCTCTCTCTGACATATTATGGTCTGTCTGCTGTTTACTGCTGGGCAGGTAGTGTACAGTGGGTTTATCAGAAAACAGCTGCTGCTGCTGGAAACACTGAGACTGAAGCAGACAGGAAATGTGCTGCAAAACCACAACTAGGAGCTAAAAGAGGCTAAAAAGCTCATTTAGTCATTAGATTCATTCTTAATATAAAACTATTGATTAGTGGAGCTTTAAGATCAACAAGTCATCTTTACTTGTATGAAAAAGAAAATACACAAATAACATAAGAACACAAACAGTCAGACAATAACACAATAAAGTTTCATACGTGTATAATCAAGCAACATCAGCAGCTGGTCAAAGCGAAAAATGCTGTTGTTTTTCTCCCAAAAACCTCTTTAATGTTTTCACACTAGAAAGCTCCTCACATAGAGGTGATAACCAACTGATGACAGTTATTTCTGCAAATACTTTACACAAAGGACAATTGGAAATCTGAGCCCAAAAGCTGCTGAAGCCTTTCTTGAGTACATTTATTATTTTCTTTAAAATTTATGTTGTGAACATCAGAAAAATCTTTTAGTATCTTTTATTCACTGTAGAAATCCTAAGTGTAATATTTAATGATACCAAAAATGTAAAAATGAAAAGAACAATAAGAGTAAGGGCAATAATTATTTTGCTTCTAGCAGTGCAGGGCTCATGAGTTCCTGGGTTTATTTAATTAAAAAGTCCTTTTACTTAAAGAATAATTTATTTGCATGACCATGATCTTCTAACAACTGAAGGTAGTTTAGTTGACAAATCCGATGTTCAGATCAGAAAACACTCATATGTGTTATATTTGGAGGATACTGACAAACAGCCCCTTCTGTCATTTATGTATGAGCACTCGGCAATGACAAGTGTAAACTGTAAAGCAGTGATGGAAGAAATATTGAACTGGTTTATTTAAGTAAATGTACCAATAATACAGTATAAAATTGTCATGGGTTCACCCTCTTGGTGACTATTTTTCATGTTGTTCACCTGCCTGATCACTAACTCTCCTGTGATTGCAGATCCTGCCACATCCATCTGCCCTGCAATCACCTCATTCCCCTCACCTGAGTTTCCCCATCCATCTCCTCACCTGGATCCCATTAGGCTCATCAGTCACTCCTTATATACTGGTTCACATTCACATGCTTCTTGCCAGATTGTCAAATGTGTTTGCATAGCTTTCCAGCATTTCTTTATCTTTCTGTCCGCTCGCCTGTTACCGGATATCTTGCCCGTTTCCTGGTCTTGAGATTTGCCTAGTCCCTTTGAGTTGTCTGCCTGGTTTGTGACCCCTGCTTGTTTTTTTAGACTGATTAAAGAATATTGGACTCTGCTCCTGTCTCTGAAGATGTGCTTTTGGGTCATGAGGTTCTGAGTTGTTACATAAAATACTACTTTACAAGTAATGGTTTTACTTTAAAAATTACTGAAGTATTATTTGCAAAATGTACTTAAAGTATCAAAAGTAAAAGTACTCTTTATGTGAATTGGCCCCACACACTGTTACATTGATCATATACATATATACAGAGCCTGTGAAAAGTATTCACCACCCTTGAAATGTTTCATGTTGTATTGTTTTAAAACATGGAGTCAAAGGGGATTTAATGTGGCTTTTTGTACACTGAAAAGTGAAAGTATTTCAAATATAAAATACATCATCAGCTTTACTAGTAAAATCTACATCTGAAAAGTAAGTAGTACTTATAGCTGTGAAGTAAATGTAGTGGAGTAGAAAGTAAAATATCTCCCTCTGAAATGTAGTGGAGTGGATGTATAAAGAGGCATAAAATAGAAATACTCATGTAAAATACCTCACAATTGTACTTTATTACATTCCTCCCCTGCTGTAAAGTGCACCTTTGCTAAAAACTCCAAAAAAGAAAAAGTGACAAGACCTCCAGATGTGTGGCCTCTGTTGGTGGCTGGGCTCAGTTTGACTGTGTGGGTGGAGGGCTCAGTGGAAAAAAGGTTTACAGACAACAAGAGAAAAGACCCACATGACAAATGAGAGGGAGGGAAGTTCATGAGTGTACAGCAGCAGGTGTGAATCTGTTCTCGGCGGTTATTAGGACTCATATAAAACTGTTGACAGTGAATCAACACTTCCTTTCCTGCAGCAGACGGGCCGTGTGGGTTTCTGCTCAGCAGCCTCCACACTGTTCGCTGTGGTTTTTCACTTTACTAACACAATGACGGTTACAACCATCGACTCTGGTTAAAGAATCGTTCCAGGAACTTTAGTATGAATTCAGCGCTTGCTGTCTCAGTTTTAATCTGTGTTATTAATATGTGAGAGAAGCAGCTGAAATCCTAAACTCAGAGCTGAGAAACTGACATCATTAAATAAAGGGAGACGTTCAAACTCCTGCAGTCTGCTCAGGTCCCACAGTCTGTACTGAGTTCACAAATACATTACTAAATTGACTTTAAACGAATAGATAAAGAAAAAATGGTTGTAAATGATATTGAGTTGTTGAACATACTAATAATAACAACAATAAATAATGCATGACTCATAGAAGCAGAAATAGATTTTGATACTAAAAACCCAACTTAAATCATATTATTTGAAATATTTTTATTGAATATAAAACACAAACGTGATATATATTTACAAAACAACATAAACATTAGATGTATGTAAAAAAACAAACAAAAAAACTCTCCTGTTCATTTTTAATGAATAGAGCAAAGAAATGTTTCTTAATCAGAAGAATACCAGGGTAAATATACACATATACATATGTTGGTGTGAAACAAGTTCATTGTCTCACATATTCCAGTTTAATTATAATAAATGATTGATTGAGTAACAAAACTGACATTAATAAGAATATTAATATTGTACATAATTACATATAATAATTTAATAATGAATAAACATTATTTAATAATATAGATTTTATATTTAACGGTTGTATTACTTTCTTGTTACCATTTGTTTTATCATCAGTTTCTATTATGAAGTTGTTTTTGCTAATAAAACAAACCAATTTTTAAACTGTGGTGTTTCTGAAATCTTTCATCTTCTTCTAAATTGAAGTTTTTGACTGCCGTGTGTTTAAATTTACAGTGTTGGAATATTTTTAACATCCACTTCTGTCTGCAATGCTTAAAATTTGTTATCCTTTTGTTATCCTCAATCAGAGTAGCAGAATTAATAAATAATCTTAGTTTTCCTATAATCATATTATATGTGAATGTACCAATCGATTTTGTCTTGATAAAACTGCAAGAGCTGATCAGTATTTTGGTGATTTAGAAAAAAATAAAAAAAACACACCCATCATTTTGACAAGATTCAGGCTTCAGTGCAGACTAATCAAGCCGCTGTGTGATCATTTTTATTGCAGCTGTAGCTTCAAAGCAGCTCTCTGCTGATTCTTCATGTGTGTAAACAACAGTGTCTTCAGCGTAGAGTTATACATTCACACTGAAACAATTATAAAAGATGATCAATACACAAGCTAAATGATCAGGGGACCCATCACCGAACCAGTTGGTACACCACACCTACTTGCTTGTATTTAATAGCTATATATTTATGTTTGCTTGTCTTTACTTTGATGTTTCTGTTTAGCTGTACGCTTTTCTTTGTATCTTCCTGTACATTTGCCAAGAGTCAAATTACTTGTACGTTTCAAACTTGGCTAATTTAGTGGATTCTATGTCTGATTATGTGTATTATGTGAAGCCAAACGGAAATCAATAAAAACATGGATGATTATTAATGACAGAAACTGTGATGTTTCAGTTTATTGAGGATGTTACACTGAATGACTTTGACAAGCCTGCCACCCTCTGCATAATGTATTAAAAAGAAAATACACAAGAAAGAAAAAAATACTGTAAGCACTTAAATATCTAAGAGGTTGCTAATATTTTAACTTCATTCTACACTATAATACAAGTCATGATTAAAAGTGGAATTAAACTAGAGCATCAAGATATTAATATTCTACAGAATTTACACCTAGTAACTGCAAATATACTGTATGTGTGTGTATTTATAGTTTTAAGACAACTTTGTCTTAACCGTAAATTTAACCACAACACATCATAAGTGACATTTGTGAACACTGATCAAAGTGATAAATGAGATGAATTGATGAGATGTGATGGTGAGAAAAGGCGAGCAGAAAACAGTCAGTCAGCATGTGTGCAGTTGGTGGACGGTCCCTTGTTTCTGAGGATCATCAGCAGAGAGAGTCCACAGCAGTACACCAGACTCTTCACTATCAGCACTGTGTACAGCACACAGAGCAGCTTCACCTGGTACTGAGACGGGACAAGAGCTGCTGGAGGAGCTGCTGGTGGATCTGCTGATGGAGGTGGTGTCAGAGATGCTGATGGAGCTGTAGTTGGAGCTGCTGTTGGTGGAGGAAGAGTAGAAACATCTGAAACAGAAAAAAGTTAAAAACAAATTAGTCAGTGCTCTGCTCCTCTGCTCTCTCTGACAGCGTCTCCAGATGAAGCTAAATCACTGCTGAACACACTTACCTTACCAAGTCTTCATTACCTTGTTCTGTTTGGTCCCTCACTGTGCCCCCTTCGTGCTTGACGGAGCAGCGGTATTTATATGTGCTCTTCTCTTGCTGATGGAGCAGCAGGATGGAAGCGGTGCGTCTCGGCTCTCTGAGCTCCAACCGTTCTCCCTCAGCAGTGGGCAGATCCTCCAGCTGGCCGTTCTTCTTCTGTCTTTTCCAGGAGAACTGGACCAGAGGAGGAGACATGGCTGAGGCCAGACACAGCAGGGAGCTCTTCCCCTCCAGGTTGGCTGCTGGGTACACGCTCACCACGGGCTTCACTACCTGCTCATCTGAAGTTTGACAGCAGCAACAAGCAGCACAGACACACATTCACACAGTCAACAGCAGCTTACAGCACTGCACTGCATTCAGTCTGATCCTGGAAAATACATGATCACTAAACTACTTATCAATACACCACAAACATCATCTACACTGATACATATTTTCATATATAACTTCATCTAGATAAAAGTTCAAGAAAATGAAAAAAATGACAACACAAAGTTCTTTTCGCTAATATTTAAATTTTTACATATAATTCATGAAAAACAATATAATATATAATAAAATTTCATTTGTAGGATGCAGAATATTAACCTTCATCATAAAATAGGAATAAATTGTGTCACCTATATTTTATGATATATATCACTAAACTTTATGCCATGCTTCATCATACATGAGATTGAAAAACTATACATATGCACAGCAATACATATGTACAGTATATTGATATATAAATAGATCAATCAGTTTTCTTGAAAGTGCAGAATCGCCATGCAGCATGGTTCCAATACATTTACAATTAAAGAGAATACAATAAAAAACAAAACATATAGTAAGGGAATGAAATAATAATAAAATAACATAAAACAAACACACACACACACACACACACACACACACACACACACACATATATAAACTGGTAT
The DNA here is from genome assembly GCF_963924715.1 of Thunnus thynnus. Classification (NCBI taxonomy): domain Eukaryota; kingdom Metazoa; phylum Chordata; class Actinopteri; order Scombriformes; family Scombridae; genus Thunnus; species Thunnus thynnus. Next base: position 31,131,804 of record NC_089528.1, read on the forward strand.
CACCACATGTATGTCTGCGGATAAATAACCAGAAATAACACAACAAAGATGACAAAGATAATCCAGTAATACATAGTTTGTCCACCAGACAGCACTAACAACTTTTCAGCTGTAAAATACCCTGCTTATTTCAGACTTTGGTCACAATTCCTTTATAATAATAATTAACAAAACAAATATAGATGTTGGTATGGCCTCCAATATTTAACATTAGTCAAGCTGCATTTTATATCATAGTAAACATATCTTATAAAAAACAACATATTTACCTCTATATATACCATAATACCATATACCATTATATATCCATAATAAAATACAATATATAAGTCCTAATTTGCTGACATTAAATCTGTGTTCATACTTTGTACTTTCTGTCCATGTTGATGAAATTAGTGATTGTAGTTTCCACTGAAATGTAGTAAATGAAATGACGGACTGAGACTGAGAGCTTAATGAAATCAACTCTGAATCTGTATGAGACTGAAGAATCCTGCTCATCAATGAAATTTACTTAAATTATCTCAAAATTGTTATAAAATGTCAACAGATGATCAGAGCAGGAAAATCTTCAACAATCATTCATCTAGAATTTAATTTCTTTCAGGAGAGAGAGAAATTTAATTGAACAGCAGCTGATGAGAATACAGAATGAAATTAGAATATCAGTGCCGAGTTTCTCTGAGTATTTGGAAGAGTTTAAAGATTTTAGTTTCCAAGAAATGTGTGAAGAAAAACTCCTTTCTGATGTTTATTTAATGATAGAATGATTGCACAATTAATTCTCTAATTATTATGGAAAATTAATGTGTAAATCCTCAAGCAGCAGAAAATAAACTTAAAAACTTGTGCAATAAAACAACTGAAGGAAAATGAAAGTTTAGTCTTACCTGTTACAAACAGTTTAGTTCCAGAGCCAAAGATCATGACATTCACAGTGAAACACATATTGACAAAAACCTGTCTGCTGTTGAATGTGTCAGCTGAGGCGAGTAAACCCAAATTATTAACCAGTATCATATTTCATCTCCATGATATGTTTCTCTAATGTTCACATCAACATGACTGTCTCTTCTTTTGTTGTATTTTTCTTTATTTCAGCCTACTGACATAGAGAGAGGCGGGATCCTGCTACATTTCTAATCAGTCCAATACATGACACATGTTGTCTGTCAGTTTAATAAAATATGATTTTACATCAGTAGCTGTGAAAAAACAAAATAAAACAAAAAAACAAACATAAATACAGGATATAAAATTCAGTCGCTCTGTAGCCTGCAATGGTAAAAAGTGTCCTCCATAAGAATAAAAATACTCTTCCTGACTTGTACTTTATCCTCAGACTGTCATTTGAAGTTAGAATCCTTTAGATTTTGGTCCTTGTTGATAATTTTTGTTTACTGTTGGTAACAGCCAGTGTGTTATAATAATACATCTACTGGAGTTTTGACAGAAAGGCCTTATCAACCACTGGGGGCAGCAAACACACCTTGTCACTCTGTCAGAAATGAATGAATGAATGAATGTATGTATGAACTTCATTTATATAGCACCTTTCATGCACAGAATGCAGCTCAAAGTGCTTTAAAATTCAGCAGCATGTTTTAAAAAAGACAAGTTTAAAACTGTACACATACACAAGGAGGAAGGGAGAAAATAAGAACAATGAGTGTTACTGTTTATAAAATACCATTTACATAGTTTATTTGGAAGGAAAGCGAGGACAGTACATATGAAAAAGTCATTAAATACAAATTAGAGGAAGTCATAAAAGATTAAAGCAGACAACTACAACAGCATATTAGGGCCATCATAAGTTTAAAAAAAAAAGTTACGGAGCTCAGGGAGGGAGGCAGGGGCGGATCTAGAAAAATATTTATGGGGTGGCAAAAGGGGGGCAGGAATTTTCAAGGGGTGGCAATGAATTAAATCACAGTTTGATAAGACAATAGTAGACATAATTTACACAAACACTTCTGCTTGCAGGACTTTATACATAACTCAAAAACATGTCTCATATGTGGATATAATGGCATGGGCTACTATTTACAAACTCATACAAACTTAATCTCATGCAATCAGTGTTTCATATGAAACAGTCAACTGAATGAGAGAAAGAACTTTGATGACACTGCTGTATGTGGGTCATTATCACATGAAAAGCATTAAGGTAGGACACTGGTGATGAATGACATATGTGTGAAAGGAAGAATAAAACTGTGTCAGAGTGGTAGCATTGCAGGATGCATTTGTATAAGTAACTATCCAAAGTAAAACTTACCCATGACGATCTATGCAGTACGCTGTACTAAAATTAGTATTGCTACATCTGATTACCTCATGTCACTGATGGCCCTGGGTCAACTATGGAAATAAACAGTATTCAAACAAGGACTGGACATGACTTTTAATGGTTACTCAGAGCATACTTTTGACAAATGAGGTTTTTACCAATAAAATCATATCAAATACAGAACATTACAAAAGAGTATGTTAAATTAAAATCTCCACAAACCTGGAAAGGAGTCACATGAAAATAAACCTTGCTCCCAGTCATAAAATGTACAAAGAACTTTTGTGAGTAGACTGTTCCTGGACAGTTTTATACATACAGTGAAAAAGTTTTTGGGCCCATGCATTTTGAACATTGCATTAAGAATCATTCTTAAGTCTTTAAGTACAATTTATTTTAGTACAGTCATAGCTAAACTCTAAATAAATTTTAAAGACATTAAAAACATAAAGTAGGTTCCATAAAAGTTGAGACTGGGGACATATTTAAGGGTGTCTGAACACTTTTTTCCCACCACTGTAAAACAAAGAAAGAGACATTTAATAGTCACTATCCAATGTCATGTCTATAACAGTTGAATGCGGCGATTTCCATGCTGCTCAGCAAAACGTTTTACAAATTTATCTAGATCTAATGCTTTTGTGCGTTTTGATTCAATGCTGAGTACAGCCAAACTAGATAGTCTCTTTTCTGTCATAGTAGACCGCAAATAAGTCTTAATGAGCCTAAGAGATGAGAAACTTCGTTCACAGGATGCACTGCTCACAGGTAAAACAACTGCTATTTTACACAATCTGAACAACTCATAAAAAACATCCTGGTATGGGTCCAAAAACCGAGTAACATTTAGAGTATTTTTTGATTCATGTGTTTAATTTTGGCAATCTAAAATACATTTCAAACAAAATATTAAAATTCTGTCCCCATCTAATTACACTTTCACATTTACAAGTTCCCCAATTATTCATATTTAGACTAACTAACAAGAATATTTATATTTATTTGAAGAAGTCTAAGCAATGTCTCTTGTAGCAAAATTTTATAAGGCATTAATTAGCATATAATAGCTAATACTTAGTTATGGAGTTTAACTTGTGGTATATTACTAATCAATACCAACATTTTCTCTTGTAAATAATGTAAATTGTGTCATGGTTATTATTTTAATACAGTATTTTCTATTACTGAGTTTTTTTTACTCTATTTACTGTCCACTTGCTGCTGTAACTTATCTTATGCATTATCTTATTTCATACCATGTGGACCAGCTCGACTGGAGATAGCTGGTGATGGTTCACTCCTTTCCCTTTCTCTTTCTGAGCCCTGTACTTCATCTTCTCTCTTATTTTCTCCGTCCTCATCTTGGTGGTGCACTCCCTCCATATAATCTCCGCTGTGTTCTGTCACCTCCTCCTGTCCCTGGTCACCTTGGCCTTGAACTCTGTCGCGTTTCTGTTGCCCTTCTCTCTCTCCTTTCAACTCGTCTCTGTCTTCTTTCTTTCCTTCCATCTCCTTTCCCTCTCTCTCCACCTCGTCCTCTCCTCTCTCTCCTTCCTCATCTTTTCTCTCTCCTTTCACCTCATGTCCTCCGTCTACCTTGCTCAATTGTTCATTTTCAATCTCTTTGGCTTTTCTCTTCGGTCCGAAAAAACTGTGTATGTTACCTTTCCTCTTCATTTCTGCTGGATTCACAGACGTTTAACGTTAATCAATGTTAGCTTAAATTAGACGATAGCCAATATTAATGTAACGGTTACATGTACAAAATAACCTTCTTCAACTAGATTTTTTCATCTTAAAAGCAACATAGCAACTGTACAAGTTACACTAACTAACTAACTTACAACTAACGTTATACTAGGACTGTACTTTCATCATTCGATAATTAATCGGTATTTACCTCTTTACTCCCGTGTCTTCTCTCCTTGCTCCTCTGCTTCGCGCCACACAGTTTAAAAATAAAATAAACAAAGAAAAGGTCCAGTAGTGCCGCTCTGACGCTCTCGTGCTGCATTCGGTGCAGTAGGACATCAGAGATTCGCGCTCGTAAAAGTCAAGTTGGCCATAACTTTTCTTTGAATTCGTTGCTGCCAAGTGGGGTGGCAGCAGGGGAGGCAAGGCATTATTTTAGGGTGGCAGCTGCCACCCCATGCCACCCCGGTAGATCCGCCACTGGAGGGAGGGTAATATTCTGAGAAAAAACTCAGAATTTTCTCTGAGATTATAAAGTCATAAATTTGGGAGAAAAATGCTTGGAAATTAAAGTCACAAATTTGCAAGAAAAAAACTTGGAAAAATAGGCTTTGATGATCTGTCGTATTTCTGTAAAAAACATACTGTGATTATGGGATGAAAAACACAGGGTGATGTTTTCACCGTGAACTAGTATAACAGTGTTGAGTTAGCCAGGGGGTGACACAGGCTAAATACACGTTACAGTGCTCTCACATGTGCTGTGAGGCAGAATATATAAAGTTAACATCTGTAACGTTTAGGCGTGTTAACAAGTTAGATTTGTAACATGAAGCTGTTTCAGTTTAACACAATGTAGTCAGGTTAACTATGGATTCTGTTCACTAACAGACCATTAGCTAATAAAAGAATGTTAGCACAGCACACTTCAGAGCAGCCAGAAATCGATGTGAATAATTTAACTACAAAAGCTGCAGAAGCATGAACAACCAAGGTCATCTTCAAATATTTGAATTCATATGCAAAGAATAATTATTTCAAATTAATTTTTAAATTATTTACTCTGCACCATGAATTTGAGGGTTTTATTTGGAGGTATTACAAAGTAATCTGCAAGTTAGTTATTTTCTTTACAAAAGTGAAAGCTGCTGCCTCAGATAGAGTAACATAACGGTGTCTGCAGTAATATCAATATTACGGTGATTTTCTACAGTAAAATATGGTTGCTGTGATTTTCTACAATACTAAAATAGTTACTGTGATTTTCTACAATAGAATATGGTTAGTGTGATTTTCTACAGTAAAATATGGCCACTGAGATTTTCTGCAGTAAATTATGGTTACTGTGATTTTCTACAGTACTAAAAGTGTTACTATGATATTCTACAGCAACATATGGTTACTGTGATTTCTTACAATAATATAATGGTTACAATGATTTTCTACCGTAACATATGGTTACTTTGATTTTCTACAGTACTAAAATAGTTATTCTGATTTTCTATATTAAAGTATGGTTTGTGTGATTTTCTACGGTAACATAGGGTTACAGTGATTTTCTACACCACAAAGATAGTTACTGTGATTTTCTACAGTAACATATGGTTACAGTGATTTTCTATCGTAACATATGGCTACTGAGATTTTCTACAGTAACAGATGGTTAAAGTGATTTTCTACATTACTAAAATAGTTACTATGATTTTCTATAGTAACACATGGTTACTGTGACTTTCTACTGTAACATAATGGTTACTGTGATTTTCTACAGTAATATATGGATACTGAGATTTTCTACAGTACTAAAATAATTACTGTAATCTTCTACATTAAGGTGGTCTCTGTGATTTCTTACATTAACATAATGGTTACAGTGATTTTCTACGGTAACACTTGGTTACTGAGATTTTCTACAGTAAATTATGGTTACTGTGAATTTCTACAGTGCTCAAACTGTTACTGTGATATTCTACAGCAACATATGGTTATTGTGATTTCTTACAATAACATAATGGTTACAGTGATGTTTTACCGTAACATATGGTTACTGTGATTTAATACAGTACTAAAATAGTTAGTTATTTTGCACAGTAACATAATGATTACTGCGATTTCCTACAGTAACATATGGTTACTGTGATTTCCTACAGTACTAAAATAGTTACTGAAATTTTCTACAGTAATATATGGTTACTGTGATTTTCTACAGTACTAAAATAGTTTCTGTGATTTTCTACAGTAACATAATGTTTACTGTGATTTTCTACAGCAACGTAATGGTTACTGTGATTTCCTACAGTAACATAATGGTTACAGTGATATTCTACCGTAACGGATGGTTGCTGAGATTTTCTACAGTAACATATGTTTACTGTGATTTTCTACAGTAACATAATGGTTACTGTGTTTTTCTACAGTAACATAATGTTTACTGTGATTTTCTACAGTAACATAATGGCTACTGAGATTTTCTACAGTAAATTATGGTTACTGTGATTTTCTACAGTACTAAAATAGTTAGTTATTTTGTAGAGTAACATAATGATTACTGTGATTTTCTACAGTAACATAATGGCTACTGAGATTTTCTACAGTAAATTATGGTTACTGTGATTTTCTACAGTACTAAAATAGTTAGTTATTTTGTAGAGTAACATAATGATTACTGTGATTTTCTACAGTAAAGTAATGGTTTCTGTGATTTCTTACAATAACATAATAGTTGCTGCGATATTTTACAGTAACGTAATGGTTACCGTGATTTTCTACAGTACTAAAATAGCTAGTTATTTTGTACAGTAAAATAATGGTTACTGTGATTTCTTACAATAACATAATATTTGCTGCGATTTTCTACAGTAACATATGGTTACTGTGATTTCTTACAATAACATAATAGTTGCTGCGATATTTTACAGTAACATATGATTACTGTAATTTTCTACAGTACTAAAATAGTTACTGAGATTTTCTACAGTAACATAAAGGTTACTGTGATTATCTACAGTAAGATATGGTTACTGTGATTTTCTACAGTACTAAAATAGTTACTGTGATTTTCTACAGTAACATATGGTTACTGTGATTTCTTACAATAACATAATAGTTGCTGTGATATTTTACAGCAACATATGGTTACAGTGATTTTCTACAGTACTAAAATAGTTACTGAGATTTTCTACAGTAACATAATGGTTACTGTGATTTTCTACAGTACTAAAATAGTTACTGTGATTTTTTACAGTAACATAATGGTTACTGTGATTTTCTACAGTAACATGTAGTTACTGTGATTTTCTACAGTAATATAATGTTTACTGTGATTTTCTACAGTAACGTAATGGTTACTGTGATTTTCTACAGTACTAAAATAGTTATTGTGATTTTCTACAGTAACATAATGGTTACTGTGATTTTCTACAGTAAGATATGGTTACTGTGATTTTCTACAGTACTAAAATAGTTACTGTGATTTTCTACAGTAACATATGGTTACTGTGATTTTTTCCAGTAACATAATGGTTATTGTGATTTTCTACAGTAACATATGGTTACTGTGATTTTCTACAGTACTAAAATAGTTACTGAGATTTTCTACAGTAACATAATGGTTACTGTGATTTTCTACAGTACTAAAATAGTTACTGTGATTTTTTACAGTAACATAATGGTTACTGTGATTTTCTACAGTAACATGTAGTTACTGTGATTTTCTACAGTAATATAATGTTTACTGTGATTTTCTACAGTAACGTAATGGTTACTGTGATTTTCTACAGTACTAAAATAGTTATTGTGATTTTCTACAGTAACATAATGGTTACTGTGATTTTCTACAGTAAGATATGGTTACTGTGATTTTCTACAGTACTAAAATAGTTACTGTGATTTTCTACAGTAACATATGGTTACTGTGATTTTTTCCAGTAACATAATGGTTATTGTGATTTTCTACAGTAACATATGGTTACTGTGATTTTCTACAGTAATATAATGTTTACTGTGATTTTCTACAGTAACGTAATGGTTACCATGATTTTCTACAGTACTAAAATAGTCAAAGTGATTTTCTACAGTAACATATGGTTACTGTGAGTTTTTTACAGTAACATAATGGTTACTGTGATTTTCTACAGTACTAAAATAGTTACTGTGATTTTCTACAGTAACATATGGTTACTGTGATTTTTTCCAGTAACATAATGGTTATTGTGATTTTCTACAGTAACATATGGTTACTGTGATTTTCTACAGTAATATAATGTTTACTGTGATTTTCTACAGTAACGTAATGGTTACCATGATTTTCTACAGTACTAAAATAGTCAAAGTGATTTTCTACAGTAACATATGGTTACTGTGAGTTTTTTACAGTAACATAATGGTTACTGTGATTTTCTACAGTAACATATGGTTACTGTGATTTTCTACAGTACTAAGATAGTTACTGTGATTTTCTACAGTAACATATGGTTACTGTGATTTTCTACAGTACTAAGATAGTTAGTGTGATTTTCTACAGTAACATAATGTTTACTGTGATTTTCTACAGTAACGTAATGGTTACTGTGGTTTTCTTACGGCACTAAAATAGTTACTGAGATTTTCTACAGTAACATAATGGTTACTTTGATTTTCTACAGTAACATATGGTTACTGTGATTTTCTACAGTACTAATAGTTACTGTGATTTTCTACAGTAATATAATGTTTACTGTGATTTTCTATAGTAACGTAATGGTTACCGTGATTTTCTACAGTACTAAAATAGTTAAAGTGGTTTTCTACAGTAGCATATGGTTACTGTGATTTTCTACAGTAACATATGGTTATGTGATTTTCTACAGTAACGTAATGGTTACTGTGATTTTCTACAGTACTAAAATAGTTACTGTTATATTCTACAGTAACATATGGTTACTGTGATTTTCTACAGTAACATATAGTTACTGAGATTTCTTACAATAACATAATAGTTGCTGCGATTTTCTACAGTAACATATGGTTACTGTGATTTTCTACAGTACTAAAACAGTTACTGAGATTTTCTACAGTAACATAATGGTTACTGTGATTGTCTACAGTAACATATGGTTACAGTGATTTTCTACAGTACTGAGATAGTTACTGTGATTTTCTACAGTAATATAATGTTTACTGTGATTTTCTACAGTAACATACTGGTTACCGTGATTTTCTACAGTAGTAAAATAGTTAAAGTGATTTTCTACAGTAACATATGGTTATGTGATTTTTTACAGTAACATAATGGTTACCGTGATTTTCTACAGTAACATATGGTTATGTGATTTTCTATAGTACTAAGATAGTTATTGTGATTTTCTACAGTAACATAATGTTTATTGTGATTTTCTACAGTAACGTAATGGTTACTGTGATTTTCTACAGTACTAAAATAGTTACTGTTATATTCTACAGTAACATATGGTTACTGTGTTTTCTACAGTAACATATAGTTACTGTGATTTCTTATAATAACATAATAGTTGCTGCGATTTTCTACAGTAACATATGGTTACTGTGATTTTCTACAGTACTAAAATAGTTACTGAGATTTTCTACAGTAATATAATGTTTACTGTGATTTTCTACAGTAACGTAATGGTTACCGTGATTTTCTACAGTACTAAAATGGTTACTGAGATTTCCTACAGTAACATAATGGTTACTGTGATTTTCTACAGCAATATATGTCTACTGAGATTTTCTGCAGTTCTAAAATATTTACTGTGATTTTCTACAGTAACGTATAATTACTGTGATTTCTTACAGTAACATAATAGTTACAGTGATTTTCTACAGTAACGTATGGCTACTGAGATTTTCTACAGCACTAAAATAGTCACTGTGATTTTCTACAGTAATATAACAGTTACTGTAATTTTTTACAGTCACATAATGGTTACTGTGATTTTCTATAGTTGTGTGTTCACTACTGATTTCTACAGTATCGTTATGATTACTGTATTTTTAGGCCCAATACACAGCTATAATGTAAAAATATTCAGAGCAATTAACTGTGCAGAAATACAGTAAATTATTTGGGATTTCACAGCCATTTTTTACATTGTACCTAAAATATCTGCAATAAACCAACATTGTTACTTTTTCTTAACATAGATAATCTAGATGTAGTGTAATTACTGTTTCAGGTTTGCTAGATATTTGATAAATTCAGCAGATATATCTTTTTATGACCCTATTTTATGACCCTATTTTGGTACCTGGACGAACTACAACTGTGGTGCTGATTTGTATCAAGCTGCATGGGGCGGCTCTGAGGAATTGTAATTTTTTCAAAAACATTAGTATTTTTCCTTGAACTGGAAGGTGTAAATACTGAATTGAGAGTACATTGAGGACTTTAAGAGGATGGTAAACTCATTTGTGTAATCAGATATATAACATCTAATTGTTAAATAGTTGAAAATTAATTTTAACCATGTTTTATTCATATTTGACAGTGCCCCCAGTTGTTGACTATAGTCATGTTAGCTGAGGTCAAGAGCTCTCTGTAACAGTTGGTTCCATGTCTGCAGCCCATTTTGTTCCTGAATTATAAGCCTTCAAATATTCATTGAGGTCACTGTTCAAAGGTCAGTATTTCACAGCAGGAGCAACGTGGAATCCCCATACTGACATATGTCACTCTCCAGGTGGAGACCTTTCCAAAGATGTATTTGGTTTAGCTCTTACAACAAAGTTTTGATTTTCTCATTTCATTGACTCAAACCATCCCAGATCTAGTTTCAGAGAGAGAAAAATGTGCCTAGTCTATATTTCTGTTAATTAAAAAATAAAAATGTCACATTGTTGGTTGAGTAGCCTATGGAATAAAGCATCATTGGCTAGTTATGTTCGTGTCACGGCAAACAAACAATGACAAATCGTATAGCTGATCAATTTCTCTTCCATTGTCAATATAGAATGGAACAGATGTTTGCTGGGAACTTTAGTACAGTGGTTGCTGTGGGAAGAAAATCAAATCAATCAAAATCGAGTTACTATTATAACAAAGGTTTGGGAACAAGACCGTGCCCCTCTTTCTCACTAATTGAATCATTCGTGTATACCTATATGGGCATGTCTAATCCCTTTCTCTCCCATTCGTCTGAATTCTCATGGCCCTCCCCCCCAAACCCCTTTTTCCTCCTCTCTCCCCTCTCAGTGGGAATCACAGTGGCTCAGTGTTTAACATTTATGCCTCACAGCAAGAAGGTCCTGGGTTTGAACACTGGCTGTCCCAGGTCCATTCTGTGTGGAGTTTGCATGTCCTCCCATGTTTGCGTGGGTTTCCCCTGGATACTCCGGTTTCCTCCCGACATCAAAGACATACTTGTTTGGGTAAATGCTTCCACATAACCAACCACAGGGGGATTACAAAGCAGAAAGCTCATCGACACATGTCCCCCACCCTGAGGCTCCAGCCTCATTGTGATTCCATTTGGTCCTCAGTCATCCCCTCGCCATCGACCCCCTTCATCCCTCTCCTCGACCCCATCATCCCACCGTACACGACCCAGACCAACCTTCAGCTCCCATTCATCCCCCGGCAATCGACCCCTTCGTCCTTCTCCTCAACCCCCATCCAGCCCACCACACACTATCCTCATCCAATCCTGAACCCTCTCGCCAATCCAAATAAAACTACTTTTATACTGTTCAAATGGCGTGGTCTTTGTTGGCGATTGGTTGCTGCTTCAGCTACATCACTGCTAATTTGCATAAAATTAAACTCTGCTCAACTTCAACCTGTCGTTCTTGGTGCTGGCATCGTGTTGCTCACTGCTGCCATGACGTCTGAAGCCCTTCATCGCCAGCTTTCACTGAAAATGAATGACCACCAGCTGCTTTTGTTGTTTATGAATCTTTGGGTGTCAGTGCACAGTTACACAACCCTGGAGATTGTTTTATATCGTTATAATTCTTGGTTTTGAGATTTTATGTCAGCATGACTTACAGTAGCCCATTCAATCAATTCAATTCAATCATTCTGTTTTATTAGCCAGTGCAAGCATACAACGAATGTGTCTTGGCGTTTGCTCCCAAAAAACACAACACAGAAGAATAAAAGTAGACAAAAGTAAGGTAATAATAATAGTAATGAAATAAAAGTAATATTGAAATTGAATGGAAATTTTACAGAATGGAATAGTAATAATTTTGAAATGGGATATAACTTGAAATATTGATAGTACAAAAGAAAATATGGATTGAGCTCTGGACAAAGAAATTAAGTGTATGAAATGAATGAATGTTACAAGAGCAAAAAGCATAAATAATTACATTATGTATCAGTAGAGGATGAATGCAATGCACAATCTAAAGTCCAGTTTGATGAAATATATCAAAGTGACAAGTGCAGGGATTAAATGAGGGATATGAAATGTAAAGTCCAGTTTGGTAACCCTGTCTTCATCCCATTTATGTGGCAACAGATGTGTGTGTATGTCTCGTGTCTCACTGGGCAGCCATGATACACCGTGTGAAACGGAATGAAGTGAATTCACCGTGACGTCATAGAAAACTGGGGAGGTGTGGAGGGTAGAGGAGCTTGCTCTTTTTCAGGTAACATCTCATTAAAAACATAAACAGCATGGTGAGAGGGGACGGAAAACCTCATTCTCATGTTGTATGGGGCGGCTGGAAAACACAGCCCTGGCCGTTGAGACACTCCTTCCCATCAACATTTATTTCTGCGCCGTCGGTCCAAGTGTGAGCCTTCTACTGCCGTGAAGCCTGTCAGTGCTCTGCACCCACGCTCCTTGGTCACAAGGTAGGCGGTGTTGCTGTGTTTCTGTCAAAGTAGTCTGAGAAGTGGAGGTTGCAGGAGCTATGGATGACCTCTCCTCCTCGCCATCGCTTTGTTACGCCTCGCCTCATCTTCTCTCTGAAGGTGGGCGAGTGACTGATGACGGCTAAGCTGCAACTTCTCTTCCAGGCGTTAAAAGCACTGAGTAACCAATGAAATGGATCTAAAGAGTTCATCAGAGGTGACAGGGGCTCCCAGGAGCTCATCCCAGTCCCTCTTGGGAATGGCAGTAAGTCCCAGCCACATGTGGCGAGAATCTACTGCCCAACATGACCCGCCGCGATCATCTCTCAGCTGAGAAATCATCTTTCTGAGGATGATTGTAACTTCTATCTATCTCACCATCCCTCCTGTCAATATAAAGAATCACTCTGTCTCCTCCACAGCTTGAGGAGACATTTTCACCAGCTCTCCTGGTCAATGTTAAATCATCCTGAATCAGGTCTTCTGCCATGGCAACCAGCGCTGTAGAGAAACAGACACATAGATGAAGGTAAGTGTGACAGTGTTTGTTAAAGGTTGAATTTGTTGGCTCCTGATTGGCTGGAAACACTCACCTGAACACAGACAGCACAGAGCAGCAGCTGGGAGGAAAAGCATTATGTGCAGTGGTGTTTCCTCTGGTGAACCTGGGGAGAAGTGGCGCTCTGATGCAGCTGAGGCCAAACAAGGACGAGCTGTGAGATCAGACGAGGACCACGTGGGACAAAACAAGCTCAACACGCAATTGTTGTGCTCAATTCAACAGTAAGAGCACACGTTTTTATTCTCTGACGTCTCAGCTCTCTATCTGTACATTCAACATCTTTTCAGGTGCTCCCATCACACTGTACCTGCACTTGACATCCAGAATCTAAAATGACACTTAATTTTGAGCTGTAGCTTTTACTGTCCTGCCACCAGAACCTCTTAACACAGAACTATAAATCCAGCCTCAACGTTCTTTAAGTGGGCCTGTTGTTGTAGAAAGAGGTGGGATCCTGCTACATTTCTAGCAGCTGAAAAGCAGGTTGTGGCCAAACCCTCTAATATTTTTTGGTGAACTCAGTGGTCCTCCATTGATAGCAGGGTTGGTGGTTCAATCCTGTTCGCATTTATGTCAAAGTGTCTTTGAGCAACATAGTGTAATCAAAATGTTCTCAATGGTCCATCTAGAGGAACTTTTGTCCTGATGGAGACGATAATGGAAAGGTCAGGAGGTCACCATAAATGTTAGAATTCATACTCAGGGGATCATGAACAGGAACATTTTATAGAAATCTGATCTGGACAATAGTCATTTTGCTCTGTATCAGTGATTTGATTTGATGGACAGACTAAACCAAAGACCCCACTGCTCACAGCAGGAAACCTGACCAGAACCAATTAGGGACATAAATCAAAGATTTGGCCTCTAACATTTAGGGGTTGTTTGGTTTTAACTTTGGTAGGAACATTTTTTGTCAGATGGCCAAAATAGTTGTGTATGTGCACTTGCTCTCTACCTCGCTTTTCACTTTCATATTCATACATGTGTGCAGACATAAAGAGCCTGACTGCAAAATGTTGACTTTATTGAATATGTGTTATGTAATATGTACCTTGAATATGTATTTTCTGACTTGCCTTTCAACCCCTGAACTTACGGCAAGATATTTCACTGTGACATCAGAGCTCACCTGAGAACCTGCCGCTCATCTGTCTGTGTGTCTCTGTGCTGTGGATTTTCATAATGAAATGATGACAGTCACAAACAGATCAGTTGGTCAAGCCTTGGCTACCTTACCTTATAAATAATTTTCATGTCTTATTGACTCATATGCAATAATAACTACTCTTGATTTTTACTGACACTTTGGTTCTTCTTTAAAAACAATGATCAGATGATCTTAGTTTTGGCCAGTGAAGACATTTTCATATTCTGTTATGTTTAAAACATTTAAACTATAAATACTAACTGCCTCAGATTCACTCATTCATTCATCACTGACTCTGCTGCTGCTGCTGCCGAGCTGCAGCTTGTCAACAATGTGTAAAACAGCTTGAAGTTGGGTTGCCAGATCATCAGGTCAGGGATCACCCATATCACGTTTCCTCACTCTTTATCAGAATAACCCACTTTTTGCAGAAAACACACAAACCTGGAAACTCTGCAGAGATCTCACCGTTAACATTATGTCAACTTAAAATAAAAAGATGTTTGAGATCGGTGAAAATGTTGGAAGGGACAATTCAGCAGCACCTTGACATTGGTAGCCACGTGTCCCTTCTGTAATCACTCAAATCTACACCAATAATTTACGTAAGTGATATTATATCATGAAATCTGCTGACAGATGTGTAGGGAAGAGCAGAAGTTTTTTTATTGTGAAGGAGCAGCAGGAAGTTTTTGCATTTTGAGCAGATTAGCATTGTAAGGGAGGAATGAACTTTATTGCAGCAGAAGGTCAAAGACGTATACATGTGTTCTGTATTCATCCTTTGTTCTCACTGTGTGGAACAACAGACAACCTGCTGAGATACATAATAAACATATAAATATATACAATACACAAGAAAATTGTCCTCAGCTCAGTTTGTTTGTGACTCTGGCTGAGATGGAGGTGAAATATGTGAACCTGGGCTGTGGTTTACTGCTCTCTTCCTGTCATAAATACTGTTTGACGTCTGTTCATCTGGAGGTTTTTGTTCAGGCTGCAGGGATCATTTCTCACTGTGGGAACCATCTTTCCAACACGAGCAGTAGTAGGTGGCTGAATGTGAGAGTTTAACTGTCTGGATCTTCAACTCACAGTCGTTCTGTCTATTTACAGCTGAGAAGTCATCTTGCTGTGGGTGATTGTAAGGTTTAGCTACGTTACCATTACTCTTTTCAATACGAAGAATCCTTGTGAATGTTTCTGTGTCTTTCTTCTGGTACCAGAATACATATGTACTGCACTGATTAGTTCCTCCACAGCTGAAGGAGACTTTTTCACCAGCTCTCCTGGTCAATGTTAAATCATCCTGAATCAGGTCTGCTGCCATGGCAACCAGCGCTGTAGAGAAACAGACTCACAGATGAAGGTGAGTGTGACAGTGTTTGTTAAAGGTTGAGTTTGTTGGCTCCTGATTGGCTGAAAACACTCACCTGAACACAGACAGCACAGAGCAGCAGCTGGGAGGAAAAGCATTTTGTGCAGTGGTGTTTCCTCTGGTGAACCTGGGGAGAAGTGGCGCTCTGATGCAGCTGAGGCCAAACAAGGACGAGCTGTGAGATCAGACGAGGGCCACGTGGTTTCTAACAGCTCCTCAAACCTCCCATCAGCCCCTGCGGCGGACAGATAAGGCTGCTGCTGCTGCTGTGGTTTTACATTTCAGTTTAATAAATAAATTGAACTTCCTGCATCATCTGATGGTATCATGCATTCATTGACACTGAGTTTAGACACATTTCCTCAAATATCATCCTGACAGATTTGGTTTTTTGGAAGCTTTGTGATCTCTACTAGAATTAGAAATAAAGTTCTGAGGGTTTAGTTTGTGAAGACGAAGCCACCGGAGGGTTCAGAACAGTTTAAAGTCAGGTGTCGTCTACATGTCTTTTTGGTGGAACTGATAACAACCCATCTGCAACATGAGGAGACACAACTACACACTGCTTTACCCATTTAAAATATTAATAAAATATAGATAAAGATATTTAGACTAAATATTACTTTAACAATCCAAATATGTTTTTACACTTTAAATAGTTTGTGCAACATACATCATTTCAGTCTGATCTGAATATTTGTGTTACAGTTACAATAATTTAGAGGCTATTTGTAGTCTAAAGACTGCATCTTTTTATGGCCATTCTGTATAATCCAATATTTTTAATAAAATTTCACAATATTATCTGCTACTGAATGTCTGCTTATAATTCAAAGTTCAGTTTCACAGGCTTCAACACTACAAAAGTTTTTTAAAAAATGTCTGTTTTCAGATTCTTAATGATTTCCATTTTTTAAAGTTTTTAATTCTGATTTTCTAATATTAATTTGTATATATTCAATTATAATTCTAATATTACAAAATCTACAATAAGAGAAAATGCAGCTTATTTGCAAATAACTAAACTGATTATCATGTATGTATAACATGTTGCAGAATAAATTATAAATGATATAATTAACTATATAAATAATAAAAACGTGAAATATTTCACCATAGTTTTTTGTTTATATATATTCACACATATGTGTGTGTGTGTGTGTGTGTGTGTGTGTGTGTGTGTGTGTATTTTTTTTATTTAAACAATATTTTTTTTTCTACGATCAGAATATGGAAATAAACTGGAGCACCATAATAACACTGAACTAAAAAATGTATAATCAGTAACTCTTAAGGCTTTATTTGCAAATATTTGTGTGCATATGGATTTATACATTAGGACAAAACATCAAAATCAATACAGAGACACAAATCTTGACAGAAATCAACAGAGACCAAATACTGTAACTTTATTAAAAACGGACACTGTGATGTTACAGTTTATTAAGAATATCAAAGTTATGATTTAAAAGAACAAATTTAGCTTTGCAGGATGAATAAAACGCAAAACAATAAATGTAATAAAGGTTTTAAAAATACCAAAAACTTGTTTATGTTTTCTATATTTATTTTTATTTTTTGTATAATACAAGTCAAAGTTAAAAGGAGGAAACAAAACAAATCTAAACTAAAAAAGTAACTGTTAAGGTTTAATTTGTAAATATATATGTGTATATGTGTATTTAGCACAA
This sequence comes from Thunnus thynnus, assembly GCF_963924715.1. NCBI lineage: Eukaryota > Metazoa > Chordata > Actinopteri > Scombriformes > Scombridae > Thunnus > Thunnus thynnus. The sequence goes on from NC_089528.1 coordinate 31,149,367, forward strand.
CTGTATCTAACTTGTGCATAAAGAGAGAAAAGGTAAAACCAACCACAACACGTCATAAGTGACATTTGTGAACACTGAAAAAAGTGATAAATGAGATGAATTGATGAGATGTGATGGTGAGAAAAGGCGAGAAGAAAACAGTCAGTCAGCATGTGTGCAGTTGGTGGACGGTCCCTTGTTTCTGAGGATCATCAGCAGAGAGAGTCCACAGCAGTACACCAGACTCTTCACTATCAGCACTGTGTACAGCACACAGAGCAGCTTCACCTGGTACTGAGACTGGAAGGACACTGACACACACACACACACACACACACACACACACACAGGTCAGTCTTCTCTCCACACTGTTTCAGTCTGTTCAACTGTGGACATTTCATCACAATATCATCACATTTTCTTCAGTAGAACTTGGACTTTTCCAGACGGGACGACCAGCTTTACATGAAGACAGGGGTCGACTACAGTTTGACTGACAGCTCAAAGGCCCTTATTAAATACAACAAGTCAGGGCCGGACCCAGCTTTTTAGGGGCCCAAAACAGGATTTGATTTCCTGTTTTCAACTTAAATAACTTTTGAATCCACAACTAACTACAATTCAAATTACTTAAAGCTGCTATAATCAATATTTTTATAATAACCATGATGTGTCAGTGTGTAATGTGTTGGTTGTGGCTCGTAGTGATGAACCTACAGAGAATTATCAGTGACTCTGCAGCTCCTCTCGGCTTTACGGAGCTTTATAGTGAGTTTCAGCTCATTGTTTATCTGTCCGGCTGTTCAAAAGTTGTAAAGTTCACATTTGAGGAGATTTGTTGAGTATTATGAACTAAACCAAGTTCGTTACATTAGTACCTGTGCTGCCATGCAGGTACATTTTCATAGGAGACGTAGTTTTTGTTTGCTTGTTGTTTAACATTTTGAATCACATAAAGGATTAAATTTCTAATAGTAAATGCTGTAGTGGAGCCATTTGTCTTAGAATATGGACAGTAAACATCAGAACCTGTAGTTAAGGTTTAGTTAGGTTTAGGTAAAGATCATGGTTTGGGTTAAAATGACTTCCTCCTTAAGATGAGGGGAGCTGCGTTGTCATGGTTACAATAATAAACACGTGGTTAAAGTTAGGAAATGATGGTGGTCGTGTTAAAAGAAACAAACAGTGTCTGCTGTCGTTTCTCTTGTGAAAACAGTCTCAGCTGCTCACAGAGCAAAATCCATTTACATTTACCACATTTCTGTTGAGGGGAAATTGTCATAAATCCAAGAATTGTGTTGAATCTTTTACTATTACTGTTGAAATCTGCTCAAAGATGTGACGTGAAGAATGCTGTCTGAAGGCTTTTATTGTGAAAGAGTCACAGGAAGTGTTTTCATTAACAGCAGATTATTATTGTGAAGGAGGAATGAACTTTATTCCAGCGGCAGGTCAAAGAAGACCATTTTTATCTTCATCTCAAACTTTCAACTCTGTCAAACATCTTTTTCTATTTATTATTTTCTCAATTTTAGTTATTAAATCAAATGTTAATAAAGTTTCACTTTTGATCTCTCCATTATTTGTCTCTTTTATGTTATATTTTTTTGTTTGTTTGTCTTCATCTTGTTGTATCATTGTGCTTCTGTGTTGCTCCTTTGTTCTCACTGTGTGGAACAACAGGAAACCTGCTGAAATAGCTGATAAATAATATCAATGAAATATAATGTTTAAATCAAAATCAAACTCCTGTCAATACGTCATTGACACATCACTGTTTGATTGTTCATAGGTGTTAATGTGAGAATTTATCAGCTCTATTCAAATATTTACAATCATTACAGCTGCAATTAAAAGAAGCAGAAACACAAACTCATATTAGTTTAACAGTGAAAGTGATGGAGAGCAGAGACGGACTGATATTATCTCAACTGGTTTTTAAAATGATTTGACTCTTATTTTTTAATCATATGTTTTCCTCCACGTCACGTTTCTCTGTGTGCTTCACTTTCACTTTCTTCATCTTGATTTTAATCTGGCAGCAGATCAAAAATCTGGGACACAACAAAACACAAAAACATTCATGGAACCACAAACACGTTCAGGTTGGTGGTGAATTTAGCAACACAGATTGTTCTCTGTTGTTTGTAGAACAGATGTGATGAAAATAAAAAAAAACTACAAATCCACAAAGCTCCTCCTGAACTGTGATTTTAACCTTTAAATGTTCCCCTTATATTTATTTAATCCACTTTAATAAATGAATTGAACTTCCTGCAATGTCTAATACTACTACTACTACTACTACTACTACTACTACTACTAATAATAATAATAATAATAATAATACAACTTTCAGCTTCATTTTCTTTGATACAAGGAAAACTGTATTTAAAAATATGTTTTTCAGATTCATTAATTTCTCTTTTATGTTTTTATTTTAGAGTTGTTTTAAGTCTAATATTCTGATGTTAATTTGTGTATAATATTCAATTATAATTCTAATGTTACAAAATCTACAATAAGAGAAAATGCAGCTTATTTGTAAATAACTGAATATTTATTCATGATTATTAAATAAAAGGTTGGTACCAAATACAACCTGCACCAGTCTACATGTTCAGCTGTTTTCATTAGGAAAACCAAAAGTAACTCTCTCCCTTTTCTTTATATAATATTTTTATTTTACACATTATATCATATATTATTTATATCATAACAACTTTTGATTACACTTTAAACATGTAGTTTACATATCATTCTATTATATTACCTCTCTCTGCGCTGTGCTGAGCTGTCAGTAATAAAACCTTTACACTGCTGCCCTCATGTGGCTGCAACAACACATTGCTTCTACTACTACTAGTCTCTTCAAACTTTTGTTTTCATGACCCCAAATGTTTATAAAGAGTAAATATATCATATACATTACAGTAAGACAAAATGCAGTTTATTTACAAGTAACTAGACAGATTATTGAGATTATCACATTTGAAAATGACAATTGTATAAAATGTTGTAGAACATATTAAAAACAATATAACTATACAATTTATAACAATTAAAATCAATCAAGGATAAAAAGCAAAGTCCAAATACTGTTTAAAAACACACAGGTTACTATAAATTTGAAGTTTTTACCACTTGGGGGCAGAAGAACTCCACAACAAGCTAACAAACTCCTCTCTGACATATTATGGTCTGTCTGCTGTTTGCTGCTGGGCAGGTAGTGTGCAGTGGGTTTATCAGGAAACAGCTGCTGCTGCTGGAAACACTGAGACTGAAGCAGACAGGAAATGTGCTGCAAAACCACAACTAGGAGCTAAAAGAGGCTAAAAAGCTCATTTAGTCATTAGATTCATTCTTAATATAAAACTATTGATTAGTGGAGCTTTAAGATATACTCCCTAAACTTGTTCTATCACCCTGGAGGCCTAAAACTGAGTATAGCGCCCCCAAAAGGTGTTATTTGTCAGCCTGTGAAGTGAAAGCTCTCTCAGTGGGACTTGTTGTGCTGTGGGACACTCTAACAGAATCAGGGAGTGTATGTTTAAATCCTTCAATGATGAGCAGAAAGTGAACAGACTGATATGCAGCCCTAACTGCAGCAGGACATTGGAGCTGTCAGAGCATGCAGAGAGGCAGCAGGTGATCTTACAGTCAGCTTGCTGCAGAGCTGGCAGGTCTGCTGGCTCTCTCTCTGGAGGACAGGAGGCTGCTGGAGCTGGAAGCTCTGAAACACAAAAGGAGTCAAATGTTTGGAGTTGCAGTGAGAAATGTCAGTGCTCTGCTCCTCTGCTCTCTCTGACAGCGTCTCCAGATGAAGCTGAATCACTGCTGAACACAGTCACCAAGCCTTCATTACCTTGTTCTGTTTGGGCCTCCACTGTTCCCCCCTCGTGCTTGATGATTCATTGAATAACAAAACCCAAATTAATAATACTATTCATATTTTATAAAATTACATTTACTAATTTCATAATTAATATATATAATTTAATAATATAGATTTTATATTTAATAGTTGTATTATTTTATTGTTGCTGTTTGTTTTATTATCAGTTTCTCTCATGAAGTTGTTTTTGTTAATAAAACAAACCAGTTTTTAAATTGTGGTGTTTCTGAAATCTTTCATCTTCTTCTAAATTGAGGTTTTTACCTGCAGAGTGTTTAAATTCACACTGTAAGAACATTTTTAACATTCACTTCCTCTCTGCAACATTTAAAAAAATACATCCTACATTTGTTATCATGAATCAGAGCAGCAGAACACAAACCACACTGAGACAAACAAGTCATCTTTACTTGTATTAAAAAGAAAATACACAAATAACATAAGAACACAAACAGTCAGACAATAACACAATAAAGTTTCAAATGTGTATAATCAAGCAACATCAGCAGCTGGTCAAAGCAGAAAATGCTGTTGTTTTTCTCCCAAAAACCTCTTTAATGTTTTCACACTAGAAAGCTCCTCACATAGATGTGATAACCAACTGATGACAGTTATTTCTGCAAATACTTTACCCAAAGGACAATTGGAAATCTGAGCCCAAAAGTTGCTGAAGCCTTTCTTGAGTACATTTATTTACTTTTAAATTTATGTTGTGAACATCAGCAAAATCTTCTAGTATCTTTTATTCACTGAAGAAATGTAATATTTGTGTGTATGTATATATTTAGTTTAACATTAAACGATACGACAAATGTAAAAAAAGAAAAAAAAGTCCTTTTACTTTAAGAATAATTTATTTGCATGACCATGATCTTCTGACAACTGAAGGTAGTTTAGTTGACAAATCAGACGTTCAGATCAGAAAACACTCATATGTGTTATATTTGGAGGATACTGACAAACAGCCCCTTCTGTCATTTATGTATGAATACTCAGCAATGACAAGTGTAAACTGTAAAGCAGTGATGGAAGAAATATTTAACTGTTTTACTTAAGTAAATGTACCAATAATACAGTATAAAATACTACTTTACAAGTAATGGTTTTACTTTCAAAATTACAGAAGTGTTATTCGCTAAATGTACTTAAAGTATCAAAAGTAAAAGTACTCTTTATGTAAATTAGCCTCACACACTGTTACATTAATCATATACATATATACAGAGCCTGTGAAAAGTATTCACCACTCTTGAAATGTTTCAATGTGGTGGAGTGGACATATAAAGAAGCATAAAATGGAAATACTCATGTAAAATACCTCACAATTGTTCTTTATTACATTCCTCCCCTGCTGTAAAGTGCACCTTTGCTAAAAACTCCAAAAAAAGAAAAAGTGACAAGACCTCCAGATGTGTGGCCTTTGTTGGTGGCTGGGCTCAGTTTGACTGTGTGGGTGGAGGGCTCAGTGGAAAAAAGGTTTACAGACAACAAGAAAAAAGACCCACATGACAAATGAGAGGGAGGGAAGTTCATGAGTGTACAGCAGCAGGTGTGAATCTGTTCTCGGCGGTTATTAGGACTCATATAAAACTGTTGACAGCGAATCAACACTTCCTTTCCTGCAGCAGACGGGCCGTGTGGGTTTCTGCTCAGCAGCCTCCACACTGTTCACTGTGGTTTTTCACTTTACTGACACAATGACGGTTACAACCATCAACTCTGGTTAAAGAATGGTTCCAGGAACTTCAGTATGAATTCAGCGCTCGCTGTCTCAGTTTTAATCTGTGTTATTAATGTGTGAGAGAAGCAGCTGAAATCCTAAACTCAGAGCTGAGAAACTGACATCATTAAATAAAGGGAGACGTTCAAACTCCTGCAGTCTGCTCAGGTCCCACAGTCTGTACTGAGTTCACAAATACATTACTCAATAAGTTTAAACAAATAGATAAAAATAAAATGGTTGAAATTGTGATTGAGGTGTTGAACATCCTAATATAATAATAATAATAATAATAATAATAATAATAATATAATAATAATAACATTTATGTTTCCTATTCAGTAAAAATATAAGTGCACATATACACATATACATATGTTGGTGTGAACCAAGTTCATTTTCTCACATATTCCAGCTTAATTATAATAAATGATTGATTGAATAACAAAACCCACATTAATAAGAATATTACTATTGTACATAATTATATATACTAATTTAATAATGAATTAAAATTATTTAATAATATAGATTTTATATTTAACGGTTGTATTACTTTCTTGTTGCTGTTTGTTTTATTATCAGTTTCTCTCATGAAGTTGTTTTTGTTAATAAAACAAATCAATTTTTATATTGTGGTGTTTCTGAAATCTTTCATCTTCTTCTAAATTGAAGTTTTTGACTGCCGTGTGTTTAAATTTACAGTGTTAGAATATTTTTAACATCCACTTCTCTCTGCAACGTTTAAAAAAAAATACATCCTATATTTGTTATCATCAATCAGAGCAGATGAACAAATAAATAATCTTAATTTTCTTATAATTATATTATATGTGAATGTACCAAACGATTTTGTCTTGATAAAACTGCAAGAGCTGATCAGTGTTTTGTTGATTTAGAAAAAAATAAAAAAAACACCCCCATCATTTTGACAAGATTCAGGCTTCAGTCCAGACTAATCAAGCCGCTGTGTGATCATTTTTATAGCAGCTGTAGCTTCAAAGCAGCTCTCTGCTGTTTCGTCATGTGTGTAAACAACAGTTTCTTCAGCATAGAGTTATACATTCACACTTAAACAATTATAAAAGATGATCAATACACAAGCTAAATAATCAGGGACCCATCACTTATTTTTGCATCATTTATTTTTGCTTCTCTTGACTTTGTTGTTTCTGTTTAGCTGTAAACTTTTCTTTGTATCTTCCTGTACATTTGCTTTTAGCACTATGTGAAAGTTCACTGAGATCTACTGACGACAAGAGTCAAATTACTTGTACGTTTCAAACTTGGCTAATTTAGTGGATTCTGTGTCTGATTATTTGTATTATGTGAAGCTAAAGTCAAATCAATAAAAACATGGATGATTATAAATGACAGAAACTGTGATGTTTCAGTTTATTGAGAATGTTTCTCTGAATGACTTTGACAAACCTGCCAACCTCTGCATAATGTATTAAAAAGAAAATACACAAGAAAGAAAAAATATTGTAAGCACTTCAATATCTACCAGGTAGCTAATGATTCAACTTCATTTTACACTATTACACAAGTCACGATTAAAAGTGGAATTAAAATAGAGCATCAAGATATTAATATTCTACAGAATTTACACTTAATAACTGCAAATATACTGTATGTGTGCATGTGTGTATTTATAGTTTTAGGACAACTGTGTCTTAACCGTAAATTTAACCACAACACGTCATAAGTGACATTTGTGAACACTGATCAAAGTGATAAATGAGATGAATTGATGAGATGTGATGGTGAGAAAAGGCGAGCAGAAAACAGTCAGTCAGCATGTGTGCAGTTGGTGGACGGTCCCTTGTTTCTGAGGATCATCAGCAGAGAGAGTCCACAGCAGTACACCAGACTCTTCACTATCAGCACTGTGTACAGCACACAGAGCAGCTTCACCTGGTACTGAGATGGGACAAAACCTGCTGGTGGAGCTGCTGGTGGCTCTGCTGATGGAGCTGGTGTGCGAGATGGTGATGGAGCTGCTGTTAGAGCTGTTGTTGGTGAAAGAAGAGCAGAAACCTCTGAAACAGAAAAAAGTGAAAAACAAATTAGTCAGTGCTCTGCTCCTCTGCTCTCTCTGACAGCGTCTCCAGATGAAGCTGAATCAAGCTGAATACAGTCACCAAGCCTTCATTACCTTGTTCTGTTTGGGCCACCGCTGTGCCCCCCTTGTGCTTGACGTAGCAGTGGTATTTATATGTGTAGAGAGCATCCCGATCAACCACTCTGATGGCGACGGTGCGTTCTAGCTCTCTGAGCTCCAGTTGCTCTCCCTCAGCAGGGGGCAGATCCTCCAGCGGGCCGTTCTTCTTCTGTCTTTTCCAGGAGAACTGGACCACAGGAGGAGACATGGCTGAGGCCAGACACAGCAGGGAGCTCTTCCCCTCCAGGTTGGCTGCTGGGTACACGCTCACCACGGGCTTCACTACCTGCTTAACTGAAGTTTGACAGCAGCAACAAGCAGCACAGACACACATTCACACAGTCAACAGCAGCTTACAGCACTGCACTGCATTCAGTCTGATCCTGGAAACTACATGATCACTAAACTACTCATCAATACACCACAAACATCATCTACACTGATACATATTTTCATATATGTCATATATCTTCATCTGGATAAAAGTTGACAACAAAAAGTTCTGTTCATTAATATTTAAATTCTTACATATAATTCATTAATAACAATAAGAATATAAAATATAATAAATTTACATTTGTAGAATGTCGAATATTAACCTTCATCATAAAATAGGAATAAATTGTGTCTCCTATATTTTATGACAGTGATTCTCAACTGGTGGTTCACGACCCAAAAGTGGGTGGCAGACCCATTCTGGGTGGGTCGCGGGCAGCTGGTCAAAAATAAATAAATAATATTTAATACGCATCGGATATTGGACTTGTCTTTTATTTTGAAAAAAATATATTCTGACAGGGAAAGATGTGCAGCAGTCTCGCGCCGTAGCCATGGTAACCATCATTTGATTGACGTGCACTTTAAGTTTGTGTTGACGTTCAGAGGCAATATGGCGAAGCAAAATATGACCCGGAGTATTTAAAATGTGGATTTTCGTACATTGAGGATAAAAAGGGATAGAAACCCCAGTGTTTGATATATAGTGAAGTGCTTGCAACTCAGAGTATGAAATAGGGCTGTGCGATTACTCGAATCTTATTTTCCATTACGATTTTGGCTACCCTCCACAGACTCCACTTCACTCAGCTGCCCGACAGACCCGCTGCTTCTTCCCACTTTAACCTGAGTAACAAACTGGCTGAGTGAGGTGGAGCCTGTGGAGGAAGCACCTGGGCCGTCAGGATGTTATAGTCCTTGGAGGTGCTGCGGTATTCGGCTGCACAGATGGAAAACCCCTCGGCTGACAAGATGTACCACTCTGTTTGAAAAACCTTTTTCTTCTTCTCCTTTTTGGTTTATATCAGCGGTTGGCAACCAGCGTATTAGGTGTATTACCGCCACCCTCTGCCTCGGACTGTGGACCAAAGATTAAATCCTACACATTAATCCTGTCTGTCTAATAAAGTCAAAGAAAACTACTGCTCCACCCACTTGGCAGGATCATTAAAGTTTTAATGCTGAACTCCAGTCTTCCTAAGTTCCTCTCTTATATATTGTCTTTCTTGATCATTAGTACAATCTATGATTGCATGTGTAATATTCTCCTCAGCCAGGTGGAAAAAAATATGTGCATATATCGGCATTGGCAATCGACAAAATGAGAGTCAAAAAGTAAATGTTGTGGTAAATAATCGTGATCTCAATATTGACCAAAATAATTGTGATTATGATTTTTGCCATAATATCTAATTTTGTGGCCTTATTTATTTTGTGCAGTTTTGATATTTATTTTAGTGTACATGCAGTTGTTATTGTCCTCCTCAGTTTCTTAATAATGTGCTCTGAAATGCACTTTGTACATGTAAATATATGTATTTATGTTATAAAAAAAAGGTGACATACGTGTGTTTTCAAAGGATATTTTTGAAAAATAAATTTGCTTGGTTTGAATTCTATAAAAGTGGGTCGTGACTTAATGACCATGGGAAAATATGGGTCCCAGAGTGAGACCAGTTGAGAACCCCTGTTTTATGATATATATCGCTAAACTTTATGCCATGCTTCATCATACATGAGATTGAAAAACTATACATATGCACAGCAATACATAAGTACAGTATGTACATGTATTGCTGTTTGTTGTGTATGTACACAACAAAGATGACAAAGATAATCCAGTAATACATAGTTTGTCCACCAGACAGCACTAACAAGTTTTCAGCTGTAAAATATCCTGCTTATTTCACACTTTGGTCACAATTCTTTTATAATAATAATTTAAAAAAAAACAAATATAGATGTTGGTATGGTCTCCAATATTTAACATTAGTCAAGCTGCATTTTATATCATAGAAAATATATCTTATAAAAAACAACATATTTACCTCCATATATACCATAACTCCATATACCATAATATATCCATAATAAAATACTTTTATACTTTTTAATGTTGATTAAATTAGTGATTGTAGTTTCCACTGAAATGTAGTAAATGAAATGACGGACTGAGACTGAGAGCTTAATGAAATCAACTCTGAATCTGTATGAGACTGAAGAATCCTGCTCATCAATGAAATTTACTTAAATTATCTCAAGATTGTGTATAAAAAGTCAACAGATGATCAGAGCAGGAAAATCTTCCACAATCATTCATCTAGAATTTAATTTCTTTCAGGAGAGAAAGAAGAAGTTTCATTGAACAGCAGCTGATGAGAATACAGAATGAAATTAGAATATCAGTGCTGAGTTTCTCTGAGTATTTGAAAGAGTTTAAAGATTTTAGTTTCCAAGAAACATATGAAGACAAACTCCTTTCTGATGCTTATTTAATGATAGAATGGTTGCACAATGAATTCTCTAATTATTATAGAAAATTAATGTGTAAATCCTGAAGCTGCAGAAAATAAACTTAAAAACTTGTTCAATAAAACAACTGAAGTGAAATGAAAGTTTAGTCTTACCTACATACAGTTTAGTTCCAGAGCCAAAGATGAGGTAGTCATCAGCTCCCACAGTGAATGTGACTGTGACAAAAACCTGTCTGCTGTTGAATGTGTCAGCTAAGGCGAATAAATCCAAATTATTAACCAGTATCATATTTCATCTCCATGATGTGTTTCTCTAATGTTCATATCAACATGACTGTCTCTTCTTCTGTTGTATTTCTCTTTATTTCAGCCTACTGAGGTAGAGAGAGGCGGGATCCTGCTACATTTCTAATCAGTCCAATACATGACACATGTTGTCTGTCAGTTTAATAAAATATGATTATACATCGGGATCAGTAGCTGTGAAAAAATAGAAAAATAACATAAATACAGGATATAAAATTCAGTCGCTCTGTAGCCTGCAATAGTAAAAAGTGTCCTCAATAAAAATCAAAATACTCTTCCTGACTTGTACTTTATCCTCAGACTGTCATTTGAAGTTAGAATCCTTTAGATTTTGGTCCTTGTTGGTAACTTGTGTTTACTGTTGGTAACAGCCAGTGTGTTATAATAATACATCTACTGGAGCTTTGACAAAAAAGCCTTATCAACCACTGGGGGCAGCAAACACACCTTGTCACTCTGTCAGAAATGAATAAATGAATTAATAAATGGATGAATGAATGAATGAATGAATGAATGAATGAATGAATGAACTTCATTTATATAGCACCTTTCATGCACAGAATGCAGCTCAAAGTGCTTAAAAAACCCCCGAAAAAGACGTGTTTAAAACTGTACACATACACAAGGAGGAAAGGAGAAAATCAGAACAATGAGTGTTACTGTTCATAAAATACCATTTACATGGTTTCTTTGGAAAGAAAGTGGGGACAGTACATATGAAAAAGTCATTAAATAAAAATTAGAGAAAATCATAAAAGATTAAAACAGACAACTACAACAGCATATTAGGGCCATCATAGGTTAAAAAAAAAAGTGACGGAGCTCAGGGAGGGAGGGTAATATTCTGAGGAAAAAATCAGAATTTTCAAGATTAAAGTCTTAAATTTACGAGAAAAAAATTTGAATACTCTCTGAGACTATAAAGTCATACGTTTATAAGAAAAAGTGTGTTTGAATAAAATAGAATAGTGATTGATAATCTATCGTATTTCTTTATCACAAATATCATTTGAATTGGCCGTAGATGTAACCAGTGATATTCTTACATCTGTCCATTGCGTTGTAGTTTTTGATGCATAAAAGCCATCACCATCATCCAAATCACTATGTTGTTTTCTTCTGAATAGACTCAGTTCACAGGAATGTCTCTTCAAAGTCAGGATGCTTCTGATAATATGGTAGTTCTGGGCTAAAATTATGAGTATTTCCTTGTTGCTAAATCCAATTGCAAAGTATAATTTGATTAGGTCATCTACTGCAGCATTGTTTCTCAACCCGTGGACTGCCGACCCCTAGTGGTATGTGGTGTAATTGCAAGGACTCTGTCAAACAATACAATATATATTTTAAAAAGATGCTATGGCCCTTATAGACATAGTCTATATATCCTCAAATAGTGACCCGAGCCTTTATTTACCTCAACTGCAGAAGGTATCAGTCCTTTATTTCTAATTCCCTCTGTTTGATAAGTATAGTAATTGGTCATATTTTAGTGCGAAGCCACATTTTGATCCGTTCTCATTTGCCCTGCATTACGCTGTTAATACAAACTCAACACTCCCTGTATCCATTTTAAATTAAAAGCCTTCTAGCGTTTCAGTGGACAGAATCCCTTCCTTAACAAGACTTTTATTGTGAAACATCTGCAGGAACGTGGTTCAGTATATGGCACTTAAAATGTAGCTACAAACACACAAACACACAAGCACAAAGAAAAAGAAGAACTGTTTTTGTTGTTATTAATTTTAGAATTAGCAACATGGAGAAATGGCTAAAACCAAACAAATTCCATTCCTTTTATTCTCAGTGGAAAATGTAATATTTTAAGATAGTTTCTGCATTAAAATGTGTTTTGATAACATTTCTAGCAGGATATTCGTTCAGTGAATGTATATGATTAGTTTGTTGGTTATTATGGAGATTCTTGCAAGCTTTCTGTTGTTGCTATGGTAGTTCCTATGGACACTGCTGAATTGTCTTTGTGTTGTGTAGGTATCTGAGCTGTTATGTTATTTGTGTTGTTTTATGTAACTGTATGATGATGTTCTTTCAAAAAAAAAAAAAAAAAAAAAAATGTAGATTTTAGAGCTTCTCAGGGACGAATTGAATTTGAAATCCAGAATTTGAAACTTTGCAATTGGCTGACCAGAGAACCCGCCACTCGGAAGTATTTTCCTCTATTTCGCTGTGTTACAGTTTTTTTTTTCAAAGTATGTTACCATAGAAACCGGTTCTAGTTGAACCAGTTCTAGTTGCAGGAAAGTTAGGCATTAATCTACTGCAATTGTTAACATATTGATAAGCATTCAGGAGGCAGTTTAATACATGATGTGGCTGAATAAAAACATTTTGAATCCATAACAAACAAACTCCTTAAACACAGTTTGAAGCACTGCATAATTCCTGCCGACACTGAACACCAACCGAAAACCCCATTTCTAGAATACTAGCTAAAATATCTGCAATAAACCAACATTCTTACTTTTTCTTAACATAGATCATCCAGATGCAGTGTAATTACTAGTTTGGCTATACTAGATATTTGATATATCCGATAGATATATCTTTTTACGACCCTATTTTGCAACAAACTTTGCAACCAGGAGAACTACAACTTCGGTGCTGATTTGTATCAAGCTGCATGGTGCAGCTCTGAGGAATTTATTCAATTTCAATTTCATTTTTATTCAATTTTATTTATATAGCGCCAAATCACAACAAAAGTCATCTCAGGACACTTTTCACATAGAGCAGGTCTAGACCATACTCTTTAATTTACAGAGACCCAACAATTCCCCCATCAGCAGTGCTTGGTGACAGCGGTAAGGAAAAACTCCCCTTTAACAGGAAGGGACACAAAGAAGCAGAACAACAAAAGCAACAACAACAACAACAACAACAGATACATGGCTAGCAACAATAAACAGCAGCAACAGCTGGAGAAGGACATCCCCACGGCTAAGGGCCACAGCTTGGTCCATGGGGTTCCATGGGGACAACATAATGTTATCCCAACAAATGTCTTTTAACATCATAGGTGTCTAGAGGCCCCCTTCTGCAGATGACACTTTCTATGATCAACTAACAGAAGTCTTGAAAGAGTGCAATCTCAACAAAGAATTATTACTTATGGGTGATTTTAATGTGAACTGGGAGGACAAAACTAAGAGGAAAGAACTAAAAATGATCACAGAGAAATTCCAACTAGAACAATGATCCAGCAAAATGCTCCAGTACACAAATTGATCTAATATTTACAACCAGAGAGAATAACTAAAAGTTATAATTTAATCACTGGCTTATCAGATCATAACCTAACCCTATGTGCAAGAAAACTGACTAAAAGTAGATTTAAGACCACGGCAACTAAGACAATGATCCTTCAATGCATACCCAGAGCTAAGCAAGAAGAATTTATCAATGAATTTAACAGCTTGAACTGGGGTGATGTACTGTCCTCTGTTGATCTGGACTATGGCTGTGATACTTTTACTCACAGAATCAACTCTGTGAGGGAAAGATTTAATGTGAGAATACAGATAAAATCTAAAAATAAAAACAGTTTACTGTGGTTTAATGAAAATTTGTGGTAACTAACGAAATCTAGAGATGCTGCACTAAGGAAGGCCATTAAAACTAGAAGAGACACTGACATGCTGCTTTATAAAGGTTTAAGGAACAAAGTTATCCAAGAGCTAAGAGAATCTAAATCTCGTTTTTATCTCATTATTTTGAATGAGGCAAAAGGCAACAGTAAATTGATCTGGAAAAACATTGATAATCTCACAACGAGTGACCCAAAATTTTTCGGAAATTTTAAACTCAAAGTACAGGGAAGGTTAATTGAAGATCATCTTACTGTTGCTTCTGTCTTTAATATTTTTTTTCTTCAGTCTGTAAATGAGTTAGGAAAAAAAATTACGAAAAGGAAACTGGATATTGTTCCTATGGATGGTATAAGGTTTTCGAGCTGGTAGAAACTAATGAGTTACAAGTAAACAAAATCATCAGCTCCTTAAAAAGCTCCAAAAGTAGAGATGCTTTCCAATTAGACACCATGTTTGTCAAATCACACAAAGATATTTTAACTCCCCCTATTGCTCATTTAATTAATTGTCTTTTAAAGACAGCTCCTTTCCTGATGACTGGAAATGTGCCATTGTCACGCCTATTTTTAAATCTGGAGACCGCCTTGAAGCCAGTAACTACAGACCAATAAGAATACTGCCAGTACTCTCAAAGGTTGCTGAGAAAGTTGTCATTAAACAACTGACAACATTTCTTAATACAAACAATTTGGTCTACATTGAATGCAATTTGGCTTTAGAGCAAATCAATTAAATTAAATCGACACTTGACAAAGGAGGAGTAGTTGGTGCTGTATTTTTAGATCTGTGTAAAGCATTCAACACAGTCAATCATGATCTTTTAATATCAAAACTCTCTCAATTTAACTTCTCATCTAGAGCACTGGCATGGATGTCTTCATATTTATCTAATAGGAGACAATATATTAAAGTTGGTGACACACTGTCCAGTAACATGAAATGCACAATGGGTGTTCCTCAAGGGTCAGTGTTAGGTCCCCTATTATTTAGCCTATATATTAATGGTCTCCCTCAACAGTGTCATGATGCAGAGCTACAAATGTATGCAGATGACACTGTTGTGTACACACATGCAGAAACAGCTGAGTTAGCTGCTGCAAAGCTAACAATTGCATTGGAAAGGATCACACATTGGCTTGATCAATCATGTCTGAGTCTAAATGTAAACAAGACAAAGGGTATGTTTTTCTCTAAGACTATGATACAACCTCCTAATGCTGATATTTTAATCAAAGGTGAAAAAATTGACATAGTTACTGATTTTAAATATCTTGGTGTGACACTGGATCCAAATTTGAACTTTAAGAAACATGTTTAAAAAACCATAAAGTACAACTTAGCAAATTTTAGATATATTAGAAACTGTCTCTCGGACGCAGCCAAGATATTTATGCAGCTATGATTCTTTCCCATATGTCTTATTGCATCAAATGTTGAGGGCAGGCTGAGGGCAGGCTGGACAAACAGCCATAAGACCTCTTGAGTCCTTATACAAACAAACTCTTAAAACTCTGGACAAAAAGCCAATGCATTTCCATCACTGTAGGGTACTGAAGAAATATAATTTACTGAGTTTTGAGAATTTTAGATTATTCTCAAATTTGTGCCTAGTTTTAAATGGTTTGGTCCCTCCTCCACTATGTGACTTTGTGTACACTCGCTCAGTAAGTTCTATTAGATCCTCCAGAATATCGTCTATACAAGATTGTATCAGACCATTTCGTCACACTGCATTTGGGCAGTCAGTTTTCTCTGTGAAAGTCACAACTCAGTGAGAATGCCCTACCCGATGATGTGAAGAACTGTAGTTCAATCAATACATTCAAGGCCAAATTAAAAAATCTACTAGAGGCCAATCAGCTGTGACCATTGAGTCTAAACTCCATCTATGGTCTTGATTTAAATTTGTCTAATTGACATTGTGGGTGTATGTGATGTGCTGTATGTAGTTTTGTATTTTGTATTTTGTATGGTGTATTTTGTATCTGTGTGTGTTTTTTTTTGTTTGTTTTGTTTTTTGTTTTTTTTTCTTTTTTTGCTTTGTACTGCTTGTTGTTGTGCTGTTGTATGTTTTTTGTTGGGGACTACAGATGCAAACTAGCTACAAGCTAACTCTGGTGTAGAACATCTTCAATGTTTTAATCTTCACACTGTCCCAGTCAATAAATCAATCAATCAATATGGAATGGAACAGATGTTTGCTAGGAACTTTAGTACAGTGGTTACTATGGGAGGAAAATCAAATCCGAAATCTGAAGCCCTTCGTCACCAGCTTTCACTGAAAATGAATGACTGCCAGCTGCTTTTGTTGTTTATAAATCTTTGGATGTGAGTGTATCTGTATGTCTACTCTGCTGCAGCTGCCGCTGAGCTGCTGCTTGTCAACAATGTGCAAAGCGGCTTGACATTGTGTTACCAGATCGTCAGGTCAGGGATCCCCCATATCACGTTTTCTCACTCTTTATCATAATAACCCACTTTTTGCAGAAAACACACAAACCTGGAAACTCTGCAGAGATCTCACCGTTAACATCATGTCAAGTTAAAATGAAAAGATGTTTGAGATCGGTGAAAATGTTGATAGGGACAATTCAGCAGCACCTTGACATTGGTAGCGACATGTCCCTTCTGTCCTCACTCAAATCTACACCCATGATTAATGTAAGTGACTTCATATTATGAAATCTGCTGATAGATGTATAGGAAAGAGCACAAGAAGGTTTTTATTGTGAAGGAGCAACAGGAAGTTTTGGCATTTAGAGCAGATTAGCATTGTGAGGGAGGAATGAACTTTATTGCAGCAGAAGGTCAAAGACGTATACATGTGTTCTGTATTCATCCTTTGTTCTCACTGTGTGGGACAACAGGAGAGCTGCTGAAATGCATAATAAACATATGGATAAATACAATATTAAAAAAAACAGTGACAGCAGCAAAACAAGAAAATTGTCCTCAGCTCAGTTTGTTAGTGACTCTGGCTGAGATGGAGGTGAAATATGTGAACCTGGGCTGTGGTTTACTGCTCTCTTCCTGTCACAAACACTGTTTGACATCTGTTCATCTAGAGGTTTTTGTTCAGGCTGCAGGGATCATTTCTCACTGTGGGAGAGTGAACCGCTTTTATAACAGGCACAGTAGTAGGTGGCTGAGTGTGAAAGTTCAGCTACCTGGATCTTCAACTCAGAGTGTGTTTTTAGAGCTGAGAAATCATTCCTCTGAGGATGATTGTACCTTCTATCAATTTTACCATCATTCTTTTCAATATGTAGAATCACTGTGAATGTTGATGTGTCTTTCCTCTGGAGCCAGTATACATTTGTACCACCACACTTGTCTGTTCCTTTACATTTGAAGGAGACTTTTTCACCAACTGTCCTGGTCAATGTTAAATCTTCCTGAATCAGCTCTTCTGCCATGGCAACCAGCGCTGTAGAAAAACAGACACACAGATGAAGGTCAGTGTGACAGTGTTTGTCAAAGGTTGAGTTTGTTGGCTCCTGATTGGCTGGAAACACTCACCTGAACACAGACAGCACAGAGCAGCAGCTGGGAGGAAAAGCATTTTGTGCAGTGGTGTTTCCTCTGGTGAACCTGGGGAGAAGTGGCGCTCTGATGCAGCTGAGGCCAAACAAGGACGAGCTGTGAGATCAGACGAGGGCGTCGTGGTTTCTAACAGCTCCTCAAACCTCCCATCAGCCCCTGCGGCGGACAGATAAGGCTGCTGCTGCTGCTGCTGCTGCTGTGTGGTTTTACATTTCAGTTTAATAAATAAATTGAATTTCCTGCATCATCTGATGGTATCATGCATTCATTGACGTTCTCTTTTAACACTGAATTTAGACACATTTCCTCAAATATCATCCTGACAGATTTGATATTTTTGGAAGCTTTGTGATCTCTACTAGAATTAGAAATAAAGTTCTGAGGGTTTAGTTTGTAAAGACGAAGCCACCGGAGGGTTCAGAAGACTTTAAAGTCAGGTGTCGTCTACATGTCTCTTTGGTGGAACTGATAACAACCCATCTGCAACATGAGGAGACACAACTACACACTGCTTTACCCATTTAAAATATTAATAAAATATATAAGATATTTAGACTAAATATTACTTTAACAATCCAAATATGTTTTTACACTGTAAATATTTTGTGCAGCATACATCATTTTAGTCTGATCTGAATATTTGTGTTACAGTTACAATAATTTAGAGGCTATTTATAATCTAAAGACTGAATCTATTTATGGCCATTCTGTATAATCTAATATTTTTAATAAAATTTCACAATATTATCTGCTACTGAATGTCTGCTTATAATTCAAAGCTCAATTTCACAGGCTTCAACACTACAAAAGTTTTTTAAAAAATGTCTGTTTTCAGATTAATTATGATTTCTATTTTTTAAAGTTTTTAATTCTGATATTCTAATATTAATTTGTATATATTCAATTATAATTCTAATATTACAAAATCTACAATAAGAGAAAATGCAGCTTATTTGCAAATAACTAAACAGATTATCATGTCTGTATAACATGTTGCAGAATAAATTATAAACCATATAAATAACTACAGAAATAATAAAAATGTAAAATATTTCACCATAGTTTTTTATTTATATATATATTCATATGTGTGTGTGTGTGTGTGTGTGTGTGTGTGTGTGTGTGTGTATTTTTTTAAATTTGAAAAATATATATTTTTTTCTACATTCAGAAGTTACACTGATATGGAAATAAACTAGAGCACCATAATAACACTGAACTAAAAAATGTATAATCAGTAACTCTTAAGGCTTTATTTGCAAATATTTTTGTGCATATGGATTTATATATTAGGACAAAACATCAAAATCAATACAGTGACACAAATTTAACTTTGCAGGATGAATAAAACGCAAAACAATAAATGTAATAAAGGTTTTAAAAATACCAAAAACTAAGTTATGTTTTCTATATTTATTTTTATTTTTTGTATAATACAAGTCAAAGTTAAAAGGAGGAAACAAAACAAACTTGAGCTAAAAAAGTAACTGTTAAGGTTTAATTGGTAAATATATATGTGTATATATGTATTTATATATTTAGCACAACTGCATCTAACTTGTGCATAAAGAGAGAAAATGTAAAACCAAGCACAACACGTCATAAGTGACATTTGTGAACACTGATCAAAGTGATAAATGAGATGAATTGATGAGATGTGATGGTGAGAAAAGGCGAGCAGAAAACAGTCAGTCAGCATGTGTGCAGTTGGTGGACGGTCCCTTGTTTCTGAGGATCATCAGCAGAGAGAGTCCACAGCAGTACACCAGACTCTTCACTATCAGCACTGTGTACAGCACACAGAGCAGCTTCACCTGGTACTGAGACTGGAAGGACACTGACACACACACACACACACACACACACACACACACACACACACACACACACACACACACACACACACACACACAGGTCAGTCTTCTCTCCACACTGTTTCAGTCTGTTCAACTGTGGACATTTCATCACAATATCATCACATTTTCTTCAGTAGAACTTGGACTTTTCCAGACGGGACGACCAGCTTTACATGAAGACAGGGGTCGACTACAGTTTGACTGACAGCTCAAAGGCCCTTATTAAATACAACAAGTCAGGGCCGGACCCAGCTTTTTAGGGGCCCCAAACAGGATTTGATTTCCTGTTTTCAACTTAAAATAACTTTTGAATCCACAACTAACTACAATTTATAACAATTAAAATCACTGAAGGATAAAAAGCGAAGTCCAAATACTGTTTAAAAACACACAGGTTACTATAGATTTGAAGTTTTCACCACTTGGGGGCAGAAGAACTCCACAACAAGCTAACAAACTCCTCTCTGACATATTATGGTCTGTCTACTGTTTGCTGCTGGGCAGGTAGTGTACAGTGGGTTTATCAGAAAACAGCTGCTGCTGCTGGAAACACTGAGACTGAAGCAGACAGGAAATGTGCTGCAAAACCACAACTAGGAGCTAAAAGAGGCTAAAAAGCTCATTTAGTCATTAGATTCATTCTTAATATAAAACTATTGATTAGTGGAGCTTTAAGATATACTCCCTAAACTTGTTCTATCACCCTGGAGGCCTAAAACTGAGTATAGCGCCCCCAAAAGGTGTTATTTGTCAGCCTGTGAAGTGAAAGCTCTCTCAGTGGGACTTGTTGTGCTGTGGGACACTCTAACAGAATCAGGGAGTGTATGTTTAAATCCTTCAATGATGAGCAGAAAGTGAACAGACTGATATGCAGCCCTAACTGCAGCAGGACATTGGAGCTGTCAGAGCATGCAGAGAGGCAGCAGGTGATCTTACAGTCAGCTTGCTGCAGAGCTGGCAGGTCTGCTGGCTCTCTCTCTGGAGGACAGGAGGCTGCTGGAGCTGGAAGCTCTGAAACACAAAAGGAGTCAAATGTTTGGAGTTGCAGTGAGAAATGTCAGTGCTCTGCTCCTCTGCTCTCTCTGACAGCGTCTCCAGATGAAGCTGAATCACTGCTGAACACAGTCACCAAGCCTTCATTACCTTGTTCTGTTTGGGCCTCCACTGTTCCCCCCTCGTGCTTGACGGAACAGCGGTATTTATATGTGCTGTTCTCTTGCTGATGGAGCAGCAGGATGGAGGCAATGCGTCCCGGCTCTCTGAGCTCCAGCTGCTCTCCCTCAGCAAGGGTCAGATTCTCCAGCGGGCCGTTCTTCTTCTGTCTTTTCCAGGAGAACTGGACCAGAGGAGGAGACATGGCTGAGGCCAGACACAGCAGGGAGCTCTTCCCCTCCAGGTGGGCTCTGGATGCTGCTGGGTACACGCTCACCACGGGCTTCACTACCTGCTCATCTGAAGTTTGACAGCAGCAACAAGCAGCACAGACACACATTCACACAGTCAACAGCAGCTTACAGCACTGCACTGCATTCAGTCTGATCCTGGAAACTACATGATCACTAAACTACTCATCAATACACCACAAACATCATCTACTGGACACTGTATCAATAATCATATCAAACTAAAGCATCATGGAAGCTCATCATATGTCATATATAAAGATTAAAACATCATTTACCACTTTATCAATATTTACCACAACATTAGTTACTAATATAATAAAGTTTATAAATATAAAATATATCATGACATAACAGCCTCACATAAAATACATTTGCTAGTGATTATAGTGTTTTATGTAAAATATATTTACCAACATATACTTTCATTAATAAAAATCAATAAATAATTTTAACATGAGTTTTATCTTTTACTTAAAACAATATTACCACCACCACGACTACCATGTTCAGATACGTCTAATATAATATAATATAATATAATATAATATAATATAATATAATATAATATAATATGATGACGTTTGTCTTAGTAAGATTTGAAGTATAGTTTTATTACTTGGTTAAAATATATTATATTTATGTTACATTTGTAAATGATTATAGTGTTTTATATGAAGTATATTTACCAGCATATACTTTACTCTAATCAGACACACAATACATCAATACTTTTAACAACTTTTTAAAGAGTTTTAGTTTTTATATAAAACACAATTACCACAACGTGTTCAGATATGTAAATAAAATATAATATAATAATATATATTCTTAATTAAATGACAACATGTAAATTATCTGATTCATTATATTTTCTATCAAACACTTTCTAAAATATTTTTTACATTATATATTTGACATCATGTTGATTTCATAAACCAATATGATTTATATTAAATATGGATTAAGATATACAATTATACATTTTATCTATAAATTATATTTAGCTTCATCACACATTTAAAATGAGTTTGTCTTCATGCATTAATTTATCTTCCACTAAAAGACATATTTATCATCATAAACACACAATTATCATGAGATACATTTTACCATTTACAAATATATACTGTATATTTAACACACAATATATTTATCACTATTTGCTTCTAAAATGACATTTAGGAACATTTATTAAATGATGTTTCACATCATATATCATCTTGTTTTTAATAAACAGGAGCTGCTGCTGAATCAGTGAGATTATTAAATACTGTTTATTTGTAACATTACTGATATCAGACTTTTTGGCTGTAAACCAACTTTGAAGTGATGCATAAATAAAGAAGAACTTGTGGTGTGCAGTGAGATTTGAAGCTCTTTTCAGGAGTTATTGATTAGTTTTATGGAAGAATGGCTGCATCAAGAATTCTCTACTAAATATGAAAAAACTAACATGTAAAGCCTGAAGCAGCAGAAACTAAAACTAAAAACACATTTTCAACTTGTTCAATAAAACAACTGAAGGAAAATGAAAGTTTAGTCTTACCTACATACAGTTTAGTTCCAGAGCCAAAGATGAGTCCTCACAGTGAATGAGACTGTGACAAAAACCTGTCTGCTGTTGAATGTGTCAGCTGAGGTGAACGAATCCAAATTATGAACCAGTATCATATTTCATCTCCATGATGTGTTTCTCTAATGTTCATATCAACATGACTGTCTCTTCTTTTATTTGATTTTAGCCACATTAGCAGTGTGACTATATGGATGCTAATGTCAGTCGGTTGGTCGGTCCACCACTTAAGTGCAGATCCATTGGATCTGATTGTGGATCAAAGGACGGATGGATTGTTCATTAAATGTTGTGCAGACGTTCACGGTCCCCAGAGGATTCAATTATTTATTTGACTTGATTGATTCTAACTTTGAATCTAGCGCCACCAGCAGGTTGACATGTTTGGTCCAGACTGAAATATCTTTTCATCTATTGGATGGATTGTCATGTAATTTAGTAGAAATATTCATGTTCCCCTCAGGATGAATTATAATAACTTTGATCCTCTGACTTTTCCTCTAGCGCCACCATCAGGTCAACATTTAAACTCAACTAAGAGCTCATTTAAAATCAAACTGACATTTGTAATGATGCAAATTACTTAAAGCTGCTATAATCAATATTTCTATAATAACCATGATGTGTCAGTGTGTAATGTGTTGGTCGTGGCTCGTAGTGATGAACCTACAGAGAATTATCAGTGACTCTGCAGCTCCTCTCGGCTTTACGGAGCTTTATAATGAGTTTCAGCTCATTGTTTATCTGTCCGGCTGCAACTTTACTGTTTTGTTAAATAAAAATATTAAAGTTCAAAAGTTGTAAAGTTCATATTTGAGGAGATTTGTTGAGTATTATGAACTAAACCAAGTTAGGATGACATTAGTACCTGTGCTGCCATGCAGGTACATTTTCATAGGAGCCGTAGTTTTTGTTTATTTGTCAATCAATTGATGTTCAACATTTTGAATCACATAAAGGATTAAATTTCTAATAGTACATGCTGTAGTGGAGCCATTTGTCTTAGAATATGGACAGTAAACATCAGAACCTGTGGTTAAGGTTTAGTTAGGTTTAGGTAAAGATCATGGTTTGGGTTAAAATGACTTCCTCCTTAAGATGAGGGGAGCTGCGTCGTCATGGTTACAATAATAAACACGTGGTTAAAGTTAGGAAATGATGGTGGTCGTGTTAAAAGAAACAAACAGTGTCTGCTGTCGTTTCTCTTGTGAAGACAGTCTCAGCTGCTCACAGAGCAAAATCCATTTACATTTACCACATTTCTGTTGAGGGGAAATTGTCATAAATCCAAGAATTGTGTTGAATCTTTTACTAAAGTGAAATTATCTGTTCAAATCTGCTCAAAGATGTGACGTGAAGAATGCTGCCTGAAGGCTTTTATTGTGAAATAGTCACAGGAAGTGTTTTCATTAACAGCAGATTATTATTGTGAAGGAGGAATGAACTTTATTCCAGCAGCAGGTCAAAGAAGACCATTTTTATCTTCATCTCAAACTTTCAACTCTGTCAAACATCTTTTTCTATTTATTATTTTCTCAATTTTTGTTATTAAATCAAATGTTAATAAAGTTTCATTTTTCATCTCTCCATTATTTGTCTCTTTTATCTGTGTTATATTGTTGTTTGTTTGTTTGTTTGTGTTCATCTTGTTGTATCATTGTGCTTCTGTGTTGCTCCTTTGTTCTCACTGTGTGGAACAACAGGAAACCTGCTGAAATAGCTGATAAATAATATCAATGAAATATAATGTTTAAATCAAAATCCTGACACCAACAGACAAACATTTAGTCCTCAGCTCAGTTTGTTTGTGACTCTGGCTGAGATGGAGGTGAAATATGTGAACCTAGGCTGTGGTTTACTGCTCTCTTCCTGTCACAAACACTGTTTGACATCTGTTCATCTGGAGGTTTTTGTACAGGCTGCAGGGATCATTTCTCACTGTGGGAAACATCTTTACGACACGAGCAGTAGTAGGTGGCTGAATGTGAGAGTTGAACTGTCTGGATCAACAACTCCCAGCCGTTCCCTTTATTTACAGGTGAGAAATCATCTTTTTGAGGATGATTGTACCTTTTATCTGGCTTACCATTACGCTTGTCAATATCAAGAATCAATGTGAATGTTTCTGTGTCTTTCTTCTGGTACCAGAATACATAACTACCACCACACTGGTCAGTTCCTCTACAGCTGAGTGAGACGTTTTCACCAACTCTCCTGGTCAATGTTAAATCATCCTGAATCAGGTCTGCTGCCATGGCAACCAGCGCTGTAGAGAAACAGACACACAGATGAAGGTCAGTGTGACAGTGTTTGTTAAAGGTTGAGTTTGTTGGCTCCTGATTGGCTGGAAACACTCACCTGAACACAGACAGCACAGAGCAGCAGCTGGGAGGAAAAGCATTTTGTGCAGTGGTGTTTCCTCTGGTGAACCTGGGGAGAAGTGGCGCTCTGATGCAGCTGAGGCCAAACAAGGACGAGCTGTGAGATCAGACGAGGGCCACGTGGTTTCTAACAGCTCCTCAAACCTCCCATCAGCCCCTGCGGCGGACAGATAAGGCTGCTGCTGCTGCTGCTGCTGTGTGGTTTTCCGCTGAGTGGAGGAGCAACAGGCTGCACACAGTTACCATGGAGATGGACGTCACTGACACATCACTGTTTGATTGTTCACAGGTGTTAATGTGAGAATTTATCAGCTCTATTCAAATATTTACAATCATTACAGCTGCATTTAAAAGAAGCAGAAACACAAACTCATATTAGTTTAACAGTGAAAGTGATGGAGAGCAGAGACGGACTGATATTATCTCAACTGGTTTTTAAAATGATTTGACTCTTATTTTTTAATCATATGTTTTCCTCCACGTCTCTGTTTCTCTGTGTGCTTCACTTTCATTTTCTTCATCTTGATTTTAATCTGGCAGCAGATCAAAAATCTGGGACACAACAAAACACAAAAACATTCATGGAACCACAAACACGTTCAGGTTGGTGGTGAATTTAGCAACACAGATTGTTCTCTGTTGTTTGTAGAACAGATGTGATGAAAATAAAAAAAACTACAAATCCACAAAGCTCCTCCTGAACTGTGATTTTAACCTTTAAATGTTCCCCTTATATTTATTTAATCCACTTTAATAAATGAATTGAATTTCCTGCATCATCTGATGGTATCATGCATTCATTGACGCTCTCTTTTAACACTGAGTTTAGACACATTTCCTCAAATTTCATCCTGACAGATTTGATATTTTTGGAAACTTTTCTTATTATTCTTAATAATAATAATAATAATAATAATAATAATAATAATAATAATAATAAGCTTCATATGCTTTGTTACAAAGAAAACTGTATTTAAAAATATGTTTTTCAGATTCATTATTATCTCTTCTATGTTTTTATTTCAGAGTTGTTTTAAGTCTAATATTCTAATGTTAATTTTTGTATAATATTCAATAATAATTCTAATATTACAATAAGAGAAAATGCAGCTTATTTTTAAATAACTGAATATTTATTCATGATTATTAAATAAAAGGTTGGTACCAAATACAATCTGCACCAGTCTACATGTTCAGCTGTTTTCAGGAGCAAAACCAAATGTAATTTTCTCCCTTTTTATTATATAATATTTATATTACATTTTACACAGTATATTTTATGTTATTTATGTTTTTCTGACATTTTATTAGACTTTAAAGCTGTAGTTTACATCTCATTCTCCACTTTATATTGTATTACCTCTATCTGCTCTGTGCTGAGTTGTCAGTAATAAAACCTTTACACTGCTGCCCTCATGTGGCTGCAACAACACATTGCTTCTACTACTACTAGTCTCTTCAAACTTTTGTTTTCATGGCCCCAAATGTGTATAAAGAGTATATATATATATATTCTTTCAATTTTCTTTTGACTTGAACACTTTCTTGTGTTTCTGATTCTTTTTTAAAGTGTTTCCAAAGCACATTGAAACTGCCTCACTATATAAACAGACTTATTACTACTACTACTACTACCAACAGTTGTTTGTCACATCAGACATTGTGACTTGTCTTAGCAGGAGAAGCACAAGTGTTACTAATAACAGGAGCTGCAACAATTAGTTGATTTTATTGATGAGTTGATCGTGCAGCAAGGAAGGACTCACACACAGAGAACAATAAAGAATTCAAACTAATGTCTGGATTTTAAATATTTCTATTTGTTACATTACAGGCCATACAGACAGTGAAACAATGTCCAAAAGTGCATACAGTGCAAGAGTGCAAATGTTTCAGTTCATGTTGGATTTTCCTCAGTGCAAAACCAGACATGCATGATGAGTCACCCTGTATGTGGGTTACTCTACAGGTGCACCTAATCAATGATCCAGGGCTTGAACACCCATGAAGCCAATTGCTTGCAGATCAAGACATTACAAACACATTAGGATAATATAATTCCATAGCATGAACATACTCATACCCATACTGAAATAAAAACATATATATGTTAGCTTTTACACTGGGAATGGGACCCACCGCTGCGGAAAGACAATAAGATATATATCTAATTCTTTATTCAAGCCACCAGAGTGTAACGTTTTAAGGTAGAAGATACATCGATCAGCCAAAACATGAAAACCACTGACAGGTGAAATGAATAACATTAATTATCTTGTTAAAATGTCACCTGTCAAGGGGTGGGCAGCAAGTGAACAGTCAGTTCTTGAAATTGATGTGTTGGAAGCAGGAAAAATGAGCAAGCGTAAGGATCTGATCCACTTTGACAAGGGACAAATTGTGACTGAGTCAGAGCATCTCCAGAACAGCAAAAGTGGTCCAAGGAAGAACAAGCGGTGAACCTGTGACAGGGTCATGGGCACCTAAGGCTCACTGATGCACGTGGGAAGCGAAGGCAAGTCCATCTGGTCCGATCCCTCAGAAGAGTTACTGTAGCACAAATTGCTGAAAATCAATGCTGGCTATGATAGACAGGTGTCAGAACATGCTGACCTCTGTCCACCACTGAAAGCACCTACAATGGGCACGTGAGCATCAGAACTTAATAATGGAGCAATGGAAGAAGGTGGCCTGGTCTGATGAATCATGTTTTCTTTTACATCATGTGGACAGTAGACTTGCAACGGTCGTCGATGTTACCGGTGTTACATAGTGTTCGGACAGACACCAATTACATTACTTGCCCACCGTCCATACCATAGTTTTTCTTTTCTTTATACAAATAAAACCCATTCAGTTAAATTTAGTATATCAGCACCCACATTCATCAAATGAAAACTTTAATTTGAGGACGACTCACTGGCTGCAGCCTGAGGCCCACCGTCACTAACTCTTAAGAGAAAAGAGATGGTATCAAGATGCACTATGGGAAGAAGACAAGCCTGTGGAGGCAGTGTGATGCTCTGAGCAATGTTCTACTGGGAAACCTTGGGTCCTGGCATTCATGTGGATGTTACTTTGACACGTACCACCTACCTAAACATTGTTGCAGACCAAGTATACCCCTTCATGGTGTTGGGCCTCAACCATAGGGTCAGACAAAGGCAGGCCTACATGTAAACTCTGAAGCCTGACCAGGAGGCTTTAGAATTCATCATTGCCTTTACATTGTAACCGCGCCTGAAAGAAGCTTTGCTTTCTCCGTGAGCCAGTTTACTAAAGGAGGTAACCCTGTGCACGTGTAATTCCCCTCACCGACTTTGCCCCATGTTCACCCGAACACAATCACC
Source organism: Thunnus thynnus (assembly GCF_963924715.1). Classification (NCBI taxonomy): domain Eukaryota; kingdom Metazoa; phylum Chordata; class Actinopteri; order Scombriformes; family Scombridae; genus Thunnus; species Thunnus thynnus. The sequence continues at coordinate 31,177,898 of NC_089528.1, forward strand.
AGATCCAAGAGAGAGACCACTGTTTGCAACCCACTGTTTTAACTGTGGCTGGAGAAGGATAAAAGATTTCTTCACAGAGATGCGGAAAACTTCTGTGCCTGGATGTCTACCAACTGGGTCGACTACCAGCCGCCATCAGCCTTGAGGAACTAAGGACGGCACCACTAGGACCACTCACTGTAGGACCCGTGCTGGATTTTACTGACAGACTGAAAAACACATCGATTCACTTCCAAGAACGATAAAAGTTAGAGGTCGTCTTGGCAGAGACTGTATTAGATTTTGTGTGTTAATAAGCTTGTTGCTTGTATTTTGTTGTGTGATTTGACGGGCCGCCGAGTCCTTTTGCCTGCTATACTCTGAGGAGTATTTGAAGTTGCTGCCTGTTTAGTTTGTTTTCACCACTCTAGACTATTTGTGTTGTCTACTGTGTTTGTGCCACAGCGAGTGAAAAGTAAGTTGACAACGTGCGTACCGTTCACCGTCCGTATGCACGCTCTCTGTAGATAAAGCAACCACTGCGGTTGTGGGACCCTGCTGAGAATCGTTTTTTCCTCCTCTTTCTTCCCTCTCTCGCTACTAACCCACCCACACACACACACACCCATACACGCACCTCTATTACACATCTGACAGTCAGATAGCGTGTGACACAGAGCCACTCTGCCCCTCGTCATCTGCCATCAGACACGTGTGTTTGATAAGTTGAATTGGGTGAAATCGAGACACCGACCATCGGTTGGCACCATCTTGCTATTGTTTAACAGAAACGCTGCGGTCACATCCTCCATTTGATTCTTACGTGATGTGACTTCCTCCAAAAGTCACGCCAGCCATGTTGGATCTCGTGCGATGTCCTCTCGCCAGATCACATCCACCATCTTAGCTCGCGTGACGTCATCTGGCCAGATCATGTCCGCCATCTTGTCATCCACACACATGCTTCTGCTTACATGTGGTTGACCGTACACAGCTGCTGTTCTATGTGTATTGTTTGATTAGTATTTGTTGGTAGTATAGTGTTTGTTAATTGAAACATTTGTTGACTTTATTGTTTCTTGTGGAGATTAATGAACACAGTTATAGCTTTAAAGAGAAGTCTTTTGTCATTATTGTGCATATTTATTGTGATAAGTGGCTGATTGAGAGTCAGAACTCTGGATTAAACTGTCACTGTTCACTCGTGGATGCTGACATCCCAGATATCAGCTCTACTAAGACTACCTTATTGATGCCTTGTATTATTAATTAATATTAATAATTTAATGGTTTAATAATTAATCATTATCTCTGATCATTATTATTTATTGCTAATAACCAAACACACTCCTGCCAGCACAGACAATGGAAAAGGTATTCCCTGATGGCAGTGGCCTCTTTCAGCAGGATAATGCCACACTGCCTCACTGCAAAAACTGTTCAGGAATGGTTTGAGGAACATGATCAAGAGTTCAAGGTGTTGCCTTGGCCTCCTAATCCCCCACATCTCAATCTGATCGAGCATTCGTGGGATGTGCTGGAAAAACAAGGTGTAGAGAGACAGACAGAGACTCCTTCCATTTATGTTAGATATATTCAATTGTAATTCTAATATTACAAAATCTACAATAAAATGCAGCTTATTTGCAAATGACTGGATATATTACTGAGATTATCACAAAAAATGACAATTGTATAACATGTTAAAAAATTCATTAAAAACAAGATAATTAACTAAAGAAAATGATAAAAATGTAAATTATTTAACCATTGTTAATGAATTCATTGAATTGTAGTTTTTTTTTATTGTACATTCAGAGGTTAATCTTTATTGGAAATAAACTAGAGTATCATAACACTACAATAAAATTACATAATCAGTAACTGTTAAGGCTTTATTTACAAATATACTGTGTATTTTTGGGGCATAACGCATTAAAATCAGTACAAATACAAATTTTAAAGAAAAATCAACAAAAGACAAAGATCTTCATAAACCACAAACGTGATGATGTTACAGTTTATTGAGAATATCACAGTTATGAATTAAAAAAAGACAAATTTAACTTTGCAGAATGAATAAAACACCAATAAACATAATAAAAGTTTGAAAATACTAAAAACTAAGTATATTTCTTTTTTTATTTTTTGTATAATACAAGTCAAAGCTAAAAGTAGGAAACAAAACAAACCTGAGCTAAAAAAGTAACTGTTAAGGTTTAATTTGTAAATATATATGTGTATATATGTATTTATATATTCAGCACAACTGTATCTAACTTGTGCATAAAGAGAGAAAATGTAAAACCAACCACAACACGTCATAAGTGACATTTGTGATCACTGATCAAAGTGATAAATGAGATGAATTGATGAGATGTGATGGTGAGAAAAGGCGAGCAGAAAACAGTCAGTCAGCATGTGTGCAGTTGGTGGACGGTCCCTTGTTTCTGAGGATCATCAGCAGAGAGAGTCCACAGCAGTACACCAGACTCTTCACTATCAGCACTGTGTACAGCACACAGAGCAGCTTCACCTGGTACTGAGACTGGAAGGACACTGACACACACACACACACACACACACACACACAGACACACACACACACAGGTCAGTCTTCTCTCCACACTGTTTCAGTCTGTTCAACTGTGGACATTTCATCACAATATCATCACATTTTCTTCAGTAGAACTTGGACTTTTCCAGACGGGACGACCAGCTTTACATGAAGACAGGGGTCGACTACAGTTTGACTGACAGCTCAAAGGCCCTTATTAAATACAACAAGTCAGGGCCGGACCCAGCTTTTTAGGGGCCCCAAACAGGATTTGATTTCCTGTTTTCAACTTAAAATAACTTTTGAATCCACAACTAACTACAATTTATAACAATTAAAATCGCTGAAGGATAAAAAGCAAAGTCCAAATACTGTTTAAAAACACACAGGTTACTATAGATTTGAAGTTTTTACCACTTGGGGGCAGAAGAACTCCACAACAAGCTAACAAACTCCCCTCTGACATATTATGGTCTGCCTGCTGTTTGCTGCTGGGCAGGTAGTGTACAGTGGGTTTATCAGAAAACAGCTGCTGCTGCTGCTGGAAACACTGAGACTGAAGCAGACAGGAAATGTGCTGCAAAACCACAACTAGGAGCTAAAAGAGGCTAAAAAGCTCATTTAGTCATTAGATTCATTCTTAATATAAAACTATTGATTAGTGGAGCTTTAAGATATACTCCCTAAACTTGTTCTATCACCCTTGAGGCCTTAAACTGAGTATAGCGCCCCCAAAAGGTGTTATTTGTCAGCCTGTGAAGTGAAAGCTCTCTCAGTGGGACTTGTTGTGCTGTGGGACACTCTATCAGAATCAGGGAGTGTATGTTTAAATCCTTCAATGATGAGCAGCCCTAACTGCAGCAGGACATTGGAGCTGTCAGAGCATGCAGAGAGGCAGCAGGTGATCTTACAGTCAGCTTGCTGCAGAGCTGGCAGGTCTGCTGGCTCTCTCTCTGGAGGACAGGAGGCTGCTGGAGCTGGAAGCTCTGAAACACAAAAGGAGTCAAATGTTTGGAGTTGCAGTGAGAAATGTCAGTGCTCTGCTCCTCTGCTCTCTCTGACAGCGTCTCCAGATGAAGCTGAATCTCTGCTGAACACAGTCACCAAGCCTTCATTACCTTGTTCTGTTTGGGCCTCCACTGTTCCCCCCTCGTGCTTGATGATTCATTGAATAACAAAACACAAATTAATAATACTATTAACATTTTATAAAATTACATTTACTAATTTAATAATTTTTAAGTTTTTAAATTGTGCTGTTTCTGAAATCTTTCATCTTCTTCTAAATTGAGGTTTTTACCTGCAGAGTGTTTAAATTCACACTGTAAGAACATTTTTAACATTCACTTCCTCTCTGCAACATTTAAAAAAATACATCCTACATTTGTTATCATCAATCAGAGCAGCAGAACACAAACCACACTGAGACAAACAAGTCATCTTTACTTGTATTAAAAAGAAAATACACAAATAATAATAGAACACAAACAGTCAGACAATAACACAATTAAGTTTCAAACGTGTATAATCAAGCAACATCAGCAGCTGGTCAAAGCAGAAAATGCTGTTGTTTTTCTCCCAAAAACCTCTTTAATGTTTTCACACTAGAAAGCTCCTCACATAGAGGTGATAACCAACTGATGACAGTTATTTCTGCAAATACTTTACACAAAGGACAATTGGAAATCTGAGCCCAAAAGCTGCTGAAGCCTTTCTTGAGTACATGTATTATTTACTTTAAAATGTATGTTGCAAACATCAGCAAAATCTTCTAGTATCTTTTATTGACTGTAGAAATCCTAAGTGTAATATTTCATGATGCCAAAAATGTAAAAAAAAATGAAAAGAAGAATAAGAATAAAGGCAATAATTATTTTGCTTCTAGCAGTGCAGGGCTCATGAGTTCCTGGATTTATCTGGTTAAAAAGTCCTTTTACTGTAAGAATAATTTATTTGCATGACCATGATCTTCTGACAACTGAAGGTAGTTTAGTTGACAAATCAGACGTTCAGATCAGAAAACACTCATATGTGTTATATTTGGAGGATACTGACAAACAGCCCCTTCTGTCATTTATGTATGAGCACTCGGCAATGACAAGTGTAAACTGTAAAGTGATGGAAGAAGTATTGAACTGTTTTACTTAAGTAAATGTACCAATAATACAGTATAAAATACTACTTTACAAGTAATGGTTTTACTTTCAAAATTACAGAAGTATTATTCACTAAATGTACTTAAAGTATCAAAAGTAAAAGTACCCTTTATGTAAATTGGTTACATTGATCATATACATATATACAGAGCCTGTGAAAAGTATTCACCACTCTTGAAATGTTTCATGTTGTATTGTTTTAAAACATGGAGTCAAAGGGGATTTAATGTGGCTTTTTGAACACTGAAAAAACCCTTATATGTAAAATGAAAATAAATCCCTATGAAGTGAACTAAATGTATTTCAAATATAAAATACGTCATCAGCTTTACTAGTAAAATCTAAATCTGAAAAGTAACTAGTACTTATAGCTGTGAAGTAAATGTAGTGGAGTAGAAAGTAAAATATCTCCCTCTGAAATGTAGTGGAGTGGACGTATAAAGAAGCATAAAATGGAAATACTCATGTAAAATACCTCACAATTGTAGTTAATTACATTCCTCCCCTGCTGTAAAGTGCACCTTTGCTAAAAACAAAAAAGAAAAAGTGACAAGACCTCCAGATGTGTGGCCTTTATTGGTGGCTGGGCTCAGTTTGACTGTGTGGGTGGAGGGCTCAGTGGAAAAAAGGTTTACAGACAACAAGAGAAAAGACCCACATGACAAATGAGAGGGAGGGAAGTTCATGAGTGTACAGCAGCAGGTATGAATCTGTTCTCGGCGGTTATTAGGACTCATATAAAACTGTTGACAGCGAATCAACACTTCCTTTCCTGCAGCAGACGGGCCGTGTGGGTTTCTGCTCAGCAGCCTCCACACTGTTCGCTGTGGTTTTTCACTTTACACAATGACGGTTACAACCATCGACTCTGGTTAAAGAATCATTCCAGGAACTTCAGTATGAATTCAGCGCTCGCTGTCTCAGTTTTAATCTGTGTTATTAATGTGTGAGAGAAGCAGCTCAAATCCTAAACTCAGAGCTGAGAAACTGACATCATTAAATCAAGGGAGACGTTCAAACTCCTGCAGTCTGCTCAGGTCCCACAGTCTGTACTGAGTTCACAAATACATTACTCAATAAGTTTAAACAAATAGATCAAAATAAAATGGTTGAAATTGTGATTGAGGTGTTGAACATCCTAATAATAATAATAATGATAATAAATGCATGACTCATAGAAAAGAAAGCAGAAATAGATTTTGATACAAAGAACCCAACTTAAATCATATTATTTAAAATATTTTGAGTGAATACATCTATTCCTATTCATTAAAAATATAAGTGCACATATACACATATACATATGTTGGTGTGAACCAAGTTCATTTTCTCACATATTCCAGCTTAATTATAATAAATGATTGATTGAATAACAAAACCCAAATTAATAATACTATAAATATTTTATAAAATTACATGTACTAATTCAATAATTAATATATATATTTTAATAATAAAGATTTTATATTTAATAGTTGTATTACTTTATTGTTCCTGTTTGTTTTACTATCAGTTTCTATTATGAAGTTGTTTTTGCTAATACAACAAACCAATTTTTAAATTGTGGTGTTTCTGAAATCTTTCATATTCTTCTAAATTGAAGTTTTTGACTGCCGAGTGTTTAAATTTACAATGTTAGAATATTTATAACATCCACTTCTCTCTGCGACGTTTAAAAAACTACACCCTACATTTGTTATCATCAATCAGAGCAGTAGAATTAATAAATAATCTTAATTTTCTTATAATCATATTATATGGAAATGTACCAATCGATTTTGTCTTGATAAAACTGCAAGAACTGATCAGTATTTTGGTGATTTAGAAAAAAATTAAAAAACACACCCATCATTTTGACAACATTCAGGCTTCAGTGCAGACTAATGAAGCCGCTGTGTGATCGTTTTTATTGCAGCTGTAGCTTCAAAGCAGCTCTCTGCTGTTTCGTCATGTGTGTAAACAACAGTGTCTTCAGCATAGAGTTGTACATTCACACTTAAACAATTATAAAAGATGATCAATACACAAGCTAAATAATGAGGGGACCCATCACCGAACTTGTTGGCACACCACACCTACTTGCTTATGTTTAATAACTTTATGTTTATGTTTACTTGTCTTTACTTTGTTGTTTCCGTTTAGCTGTAAGCTTTTCTTTGTATCTTCCTGTACATTTGTTTTTAGCACTATGTGAAAGTTTACTGAGATCTACTGACGACAAGAGTCAAATTACTTGTATGTTTCAAACTTGGCTAATTTACTGGATTCTGTGTCTGATTATGTGTATTATGTGAAGCCAAAGTCAAATCAATGAAAATATGGATGACTATAAATGACAAAAACTGTGATGTTTCAGTTTATTGAGAATGTTACTCTGAATGACTTTGATAAACCTGCCACCCTCTGCATAATGAATTAAAAAGAAAATACACAAGAAAGAAATATTATAAGCACTTAAATATCTACCAGGTAACTAATGATTCAACTTCATTTTACACTATTATACAAGTCATGATTAAAAGTGGAATTAAACTGGAGCATCAAGATATTAATGTTCTACAGAATTTACACTTAGTAACTGCAAATATACTGTGTTTGTGTGCGTGTGTGTATTTATAGTTTTAGGACAACTGTGTCTTAAACATAAATTTACAACCAACCACAACACATCATAAGTGACATTTCTGAACACTGATCAAAGTGATTGATGAGATGAACTGATGAGATGTGATGGTGAGAAAAGGCGAGCAGAAAACAATCAGTCAGCATGTGTGCAGTTGGTGGACGGTCCCTTGTTTCTGAGGATCATCAGCAGAGAGAGTCCACAGCAGTACACCAGACTCTTCACTATCAGCACTGTGTACAGCACACAGAGCAGCTTCACCTTGTACTGAGACGGGACAAGAGCTGCTGGTGGAGCTGCTGGTGGATCTGCTGGTGGATCTGCTGGTGGATCTGCTGATGGAGCTGGTGTTGGAGTTGCTGGTGGAGCTGCAGTTGAAGCTGATGTTGGTGAATGAAGAGTAGAAATATCTGAAACAGAAAAAAAAGTTAAAAACAAATGTCAGTACTCTGCTACTTCGCTCTCTCTGACAGCATCTCCAGATGAAGCTGAATCACTGCTGAACACAGTCACCAAGCCTTCATTACCTTGTTCTGTTTGGGCCCTCACTGTGCCCCCTTCGTGCTTGACATAGCAGCGGTATTTATATGTGCTCTTCTCTTGCTGATGGAGCAGCAGGATGGAGGCAGTGTGTTTCTGCTCTCTGAGCTCCAGCTGCTCTCCCTCAGCAGGGGGCAGATCCTCCAGCCGGCCGTTCTTCTTCTGTCTTTTCCAGGAGAACTGGACCAGAGGAGGAGACATGGCTGAGGCCAGACACAGCAGGGAGCTCTTCCCCTCCAGGTGGGCTGCTGGGTACACGCTCACCACGGGCTTCACTACCTGCTCAACAGCAGCTTGACAGCAGCAACAAGCAGCACAGACACACATTCACACAGTCAACAGCAGCTTACAGCACTGCACTGCATTCAATCTGATCCTGGAAACTACATGATCACTAAACTACTCATCAATACACCACAAACATCATCTACACTGATACATATTTTCATATATATCTTCATCTAGATAAAAGTTAAAGAAAAAAATGAAAAGATGACAACACAGAGTTCTGTTCATTAATATTTAAATTGTTACATATAATTCATAAAAAAACAATATAATATAAAATATAATAAAATTACATTTGCAGAATGCAGAATATTAACCATCATCATAAAATAGAAATAAATTGTGTTTCCTATATTTTATGATATATATCACTAAACTTTATGCCATGCTTCATCATACATGAGATTGAAAAACTATACATTTGCACAGCAATACATATGTACAGTATATTGATATATAAATGTATCAATCAGTTTTCTTTAAAATGCAGAATCACCATGCAGCATGGTCCCAATACATTTACAATAAAATAATAATAACATAAAATAAAACAAACACATTAAAAACACACACACATATATATATATATAAACTGGTATCACCACATACATGTCTGCAGATAAATAACCAGAAATAACACAACAAAGATGACAAAGATAATCCAGTAATACATAGTTTGTCCACCAGACAGCACTAACAAGTTTTCAGCTGTAAAATATCCTGCTTATTTCACACTTTGCTCACAATTCTTTTATGATAATAATTAAAAAAATCAAATATAGATGTTGGTATGGCCTCCAATTTTTAACATTAGTCAAGCTGCATTTTATATCATATTAAATATATCTTATAAAACACAACATATTTACCTCCATAAATACCATAACACCATAGACCATAATATATCCATAATAAAATACAATATATAAGTCCTAATTTGCTGACATTAAATCTGTATTCATACTTTGTACTTTCTGACCATGTTGATGAAATTAGTGATTGTAGTTTCCACTGAAATGTAGTAAATGAAATGACGGACTGAGACTGAGAGCTTAATGAAATCAACTCTGAATCTGTATGAGACTGAAGAATCCTGCTCATCAATGAAATTTACTTAAATTATCTCAAGATTGTGTATAAAAAGTCAACAGATGATCAGAGCAGGAAAATCTTCAACAATCATTCATCTAGAATTTAATTTCTTTCAGGAGAGAGAGAAGAAGTTTCATTGAACAGCAGCTGATGAGAATACAGAATGAAATTAGAATATCAGTGCTGAGTTTCTCTGAGTATTTGGAAGAGTTTAAAGATTTTACTTTCCAAGAAACATATGAAGACAAACTCCTTTCTGATGCTTATTTAATGATAGAATGGTTGCACAATGAATTCTCTAATTATTATGGAAAATGAATGTGTAAATCCTCAAGCAGCAGAAAATAAACTTAAGAACTTTTACAATAAAACAACTGAAGGAAAATGAAAGTTTAGTCTTACCTGTTACAAACAGTTTAGTGCCAGAGCCAAAGATGAGGTAGTCATCAGCTCCCACAGTGAATGTGACTGTGACAAAAACCTGTCTGCTGTTGAATGTGTCAGCTGAGGCGAATAAATCCAAATTATTAACCAGTATCATATTTCATCTCCATGATGTGTTTCTCTAATGTTCATATCAACATGACTGTCTCTTCTTTTGTTGTATTTCTCTTTATTTCAGCCTACTGAGGTAGAGAGAGGCGGGATCCTGCTACATTTCTAATCAGTCCAATACATGACACATGTTGTCTGTCAGTTTAATAAAATTTGATTTTACACCGGGATCAGTAGCTGTGAAAAAATAGAAAAATAACATAAATATGTAATGTGAAATTCAGCCGGTCTGTAGCCTGAGTGTCCTAGACACTCAGTGTGACAAAAGTGTCCTCCATAAAAGTCAAAATACTCTTCCTGACTTGTACTTTATCCTCAGACTGTCATTTGAAGTTAGAATCCTTTAGATTTTGGTCCTTGTTGATAACTTGTGTTTACTGTTGGTAACAGCCAGTGTGTTATAATAATACATCTACTGGAGCTTTGACAGAAAAGCCTTATCGACCACTGGGGGCAGCAAACACATCTCATCATGAATGAATGAATGAATGAATGAATGAATGAATGAATGAATGAATGAATGAATGAATGAATGAATGAACTTCATTTATATAGCACCTTTCATGCACAGAATGCAGCTCAAAGTGCTTTAAAAAACCCCGAAAAAGACGTGTTTAAAACTGTACACATACACAAGGAGGAAAGGAGAAAATCAGAACAATGAGTATTACTGTTCATAAAATACCATTTACATGGTTTCTTTGGAAAGAAAGTGGGGACAGTACATATGAAAAAGTCATTAAATAAAAATTAGAGAAAATCATAAAAGATTAAAACAGACAACTACAACAGCATATTAGGGCCATCATAGGTTAAAAAAAAGTAACGGAGCTCAGGGAGGGAGGGTAATATTCTGAGGAAAAAAATCAGAATTTTCAAGATTAAAGTCTTAAATTTACGAGAAAAAAATTTGAATACTCTCTGAGACTATAAAGTCATACGTTTATAAGAAAAAGTGTGTTTGAATAAAATAGAATAGTGATTGATGATCTATCGTATTTCTTTATCACAAATATCATTTGAATTGGCCGTAGATGTAACCAGTGATATTCTTACATCTGTCCATTGCGTTGTAGTTTTTGATGCATAAAAGCCATCACCATCATCCAAATCACTATGTTGTTTTCTTCTGAATAGACTCAGTTCACAGGAATGTCTCTTCAAAGTCAGGATACTTCTGATAATATGGTGATGCTGGGCTAAAATTATGAGTATTTCCTTGTTGCTAAATCCAATTGCAAAGTATAATTTGATTAGGTCATCTACTGCAGCATTGTTTCTCAACCCGTGGACTGCCGACCCCTAGTGGTATGTGGTGTAATTGCAAGGACTCTGTCAAACAATACAATATATATTTTAAAAAGATGCTATGGCCCTTATAGACATAGTCTATATATCCTCAAATAGTGACCCGAGCCTTTATTTACCTCAACTGCAGAAGGTATCAGTCCTTTATTTCTAATTCCCTCTGTTTGATAAGTATAGTAATTGGTCATATTTTAGTGCGAAGCCACATTTTGATCCGTTCTCATTTGCCCTGCATTACGCTGTTAATACAAACTCAACACTCCCTGTATCCATTTTAAATTAAAAGCCTTCTAGCGTTTCAGTGGACAGAATCCCTTCCTTAACAAGACTTTTATTGTGAAACATCTGCAGGAACGTGGTTCAGTATATGGCACTTAAAATGTAGCTACAAACACACAAACACACAAGCACAAAGAAAAAGAAGAACTGTTTTTGTTGTTATTAATTTTAGAATTAGCAACATGGAGAAATGGCTAAAACCAAACAAACGGCTGTCTATTTCAGACACCGGTCAAACAGACTCTGGTCCACGTGAGAAGAAAACCAACACAGAGAGCAAAGAGAGGCAACATAAAGAGGATTACATAATTTTCATATTGATAGTGTATACATATGCTGTTTAATGCAGCTGTATTACAATAAACAGTCTCACATCAAAATGTATAATAGCTACAATGGTCCACAGCGCAAAATGTATTAGTTTTACAATAATGGCTCTAAATTAGTGAGATTCCTACAATATTTGTGGCCTATTCTTTGTTATCGGCCTGCATCCACGTCACGTTACTGTCAAGTTTCTGTCTGCTCAAACAAAAAGTCATGGCTGCCATTCCTTTTATTCTCAGTGGAAAATGTAATATTTTAAGATAGTTTCTGCATTAAAATGTGTTTTGATAACATTTCTAGCAGGATATTCGTTCAGTGAATGTATATGATTAGTTTGTTGGTTATTATGGAGATTCTTGCAAGCTTTCTGTTGTTGCTATGGTAGTTCCTATGGACACTGCTGAATTGTCTTTGTGTCATGTAGGTATCTGAGCTGTTATGTTATTTGTGTTGTTTTATGTAACTGTATGATGATGTTCTTTCAAAAAAAAAAAAAAAAATGTAGATTTTAGAGCTTCTCAGGGACGAATTGAATTTGAAATCCAGAATTTGAAACTTTGCAATTGGCTGACCAGAGGACCCGCCACTCGGAAGTATTTTCCTCTATTTCGCTGTGTTACAGTTTTTTTTTTCAAAGTATGTTACCATAGAAACCGATTCTAGTTGAACCAGTTCTAGTTGCAGGAAAGTTAGGCATTAATCTACTGCAATTGTTAACATATTGATAAGCATTCAGGAGGCAGTTTAATACATGATGTGGCTGAATAAAAACATTTTGAATCCATAACAAACAAACTCCTTAAACACAGTTTGAAGCACTGCATAATTCCTGCCGACACTGAACACCAACCGAAAACCCCATTTCTAGAATACTAGCTAAAATATCTGCAATAAACCAACATTCTTACTTTTTCTTAACATAGATCATCCAGATGCAGTGTAATTACTAGTTTGACTGTACTAGATATTTGATATATCCGGTAGATATATCTTTTTACGACCCTATTTTGCAACAAACTTTGCAACCAGGAGAACTACAAATTTGGTGCTGATTTGTATCAAACTGCATGGTGCAGCTCTGAGGAATTTATTCAATTTCAATTTCATTTTTATTCAATTTTATTTATATAGCGCCAAATCACAACAAAAGTCATCTCAGGACACTTTTCACATAGAGCAGGTCTAGACCATACTCTTTAATTTACAGAGACCCAACAATTCCCCCATCAGCAGTGCTTGGTGACAGCGGTAAGGAAAAACTCCCATAAAACAGGAAGGGACACAAAGAAGCAGAACAACAAGAGCAACAACAACAACAACAACAACAGATACATGGCTAGCAACAACAAACAGCAGCAACAGCTGGAGAAGGACATCCCCACGGCTAAGGGCCACAGCTTGGTCCATGGGGTTTCCTGCAGATGAGAAAGCAGGAAGAATTCCAGGGAAGAAGCCAAGTTAGTAACATACAGTAATGGTATATGAATACATACAGATGGAGAGGAGGAGAGAGTAGCTCAGTGCATCATGGGAAGTCCCCCGGCAGACTAGGCCTATAGCAGTATAACCAAGGCCTGGTCCAAGGTGAGCTTGGTCGGCCCTAACTATAAGCTTTATCAAAAAGGAAAGTGTTAAGCCTAGTCCTAAACGTAGAGAGGATGTCTGCCCCCTGGACCGAATCCGGAAGATGGATTCACAGGAAAGGAGCCTGTTAACTGAAGGCTCTGCCTCCCATTCTACTTTTGGAGACTGTAGGAACCACCAGTAAGCCTGCAGTCTGGGAGCGCAGTGTTCTAGTGGGGTATTAGGGTACTATGAGCTCTTTAAGATATGATGGTGCCTGACCATTAAGAGCTTTGTAGGTGAGAAAAAGGATTTTAAATTCAATTCTGGATTTTACTGGAAGCCAGTGCAGCGAAGCTAAGATGGTAGAAATATGATATCTTTTTCTAGTTTTTGTCAATACACGTGCAACAGCATTCTGGACCAGCTGGAGAGTCTTTAGAGACTTGTTAGGGTCGCCTGATAATACAGAATTGCAATAATCCAGCCTAGAGGTAACAAATGCGTGGACTATTTTTTCTGCATCTTTTTGGGCAAGGATGTGCCTGATTTTTGCAGTATTATGTAAGTGAAAAAAGGCAGTCCTTGAAATTTGTTTCATGTGGGAGTTAAAGGACATATTCTGATCAAAAATAACTCCCAGATTCCTTACAGTGGTGCTGGAGGCCAGGGTAATGCCATCTAGAGAGCCATATCATTAGATAATGTGTCTAAGGTGTTTAGGGCCAAGCACAATAATGTTTTGTCTGAGTTTAGTTGCAGGAAATTGCAGATCATCCAGGTCTTTATGTCCTTAAGGCATGTTTGGACTTTAGTTAAGTGATTGGTTTCATCAGGCTTCGTTCATAAATATATTTGGGTTTCATCTACATAGCAATGAAAATTTATGGAGTGTTTCCGAATAATATTACCTAACGGAAGCATATACAAGGTGAATAGTATTGGTCCAAGTACAGAACCTTGTGGAACTCCGTGTCTAGCTCTTGCCTTCATGGAGAATTCATAATTAACGTGTACAAACTGAAATCGATCTGATAAATAGGACTTAAACCAGATTAATGCAGTTCCTTTAATTCCTTTAAATGTTCCAGTCTCTGTAATAGGATGTGATGATCAATTGTGTCAAATGTGGCACTGAGGTCTAACAAGACAAGTACAGAGAGAAATCCTTTGTCTGATGCACTCAGGAGATCATTTGTGACTTTCACCAGTGCTGTCTCTGTGCTATGATGCACTCATATCTAGTAAAGAAGTGCTAATTAAGGGCAAGACTTCCTTAAGCAGCCTAGTTGAGATGGGGTCTAAGAGACAGGTTGATGGTTTGGATGAAGAAATCGTTGAAGTTAATTCAGAAAGGTCAATTGGAGAAAAACAGCCTAAATATATGTCAGATTTTACAGCTGTTTCTAAGGGTCCTGTGTTTGTGGATAAATCAGTGCCTGTTGAGGGCAAAAGAGATGGTCAGCTCATCCCCCTGCCAACTCTGCTACCAGGCCAGTCCAGACTTTTAAACATAAACATCAGATTAAACATCAAGTAAGACCATCTGTACGTCCAAGGAAACGGTCCTGGACACATGGATCCTCTGGTGTTCCTAACGGCCCGGATGGCGGCCTTTTCTCCGAGGGACTTAAGAGGAGCTTCTACCCTCTGGCCACCAGGATCCTGAATGGGATTGCTACATAGGACTGTCCTTTGAGGCCATTTATCGTACCACAGAGCATGCCTGTCAAACCTTGCGTCAAATTCAAAGCAGTGTTTCATCAGCAAAAACACCTGGGCTGTGTTTCATGGAGTGCTCTTTGGACTACTGTTTGTACTCATTGCTGTATTGCCTGTACGTGTCTGTCTGGCCAGAGCATTCAACATTGATGGAAAACAACTGGGACACCAAGTGATTGAGCTTGGGACAAATGCTGGCTCATGGCCAGTTGATACTCCTACAGTGAGTTTTCATCATAACTTACTGGGATATTTTGCAATCTATTCCTCTGTCCTGCAGCACGGGCGAGCCCAGGTACCAGAGCGAATCACCGATCCAGTGGACCGGTCATCTGCCACCCCATTTCAGTGAAGAGCAGGTCTCCTCTTCATGCTGATCCTGCTCTCCGGAGATGTTCAGCTAAATCCTGGATCAGTGACCCCTGATCAGTGCTTCAGAACTTCGATTCTGATTTGTGCCCAAATGTGTCTGGGACTCCTCTGGTGCCAGTGACGAATGAGCAGCAATTTTCTGAGCCGGGCTTCTCCCTTAACAGACTAAACTTTGTTAACACGAGGCATAATGGCTCAATGAATAACTTTTCGCTACCTTGCTGTAGAAACCTCGATAGGTCCAGTGTCTCTCTCATAAAACCTGCTGCTGGCACCACTGTGTGTCGAAACCCTGCAGTGAGGAGGCAGAGGTTATTCAAAACCTTCCAAACTGTCAATCATGCAAAAGCCTTATGGGACCCGAAGCTGAAACCAAAGGGGCTAATCGGTGGACATTTTAACATCAGAAGCATTACTGCAAAGAGCAATTATCGTGTGAACTCATCATGTGTCTGACTCAAATCTGGACTTTCTCTGTCTGACTGAAACATGGTTGAAACAAACAACTCCTGCAAGTGTGTTCATGGTGCCTGGATACCAATGTTTCAGAAGATACAGACCTATGACAATGATCCTTCAATGCATACCCAGAGCTAAGCAAGAAGAATTTACCAATGAATTTAACAGCTTGAACTGGGGTGATGTACTGTCCTCTGTTGATCTGGACTATGGCTGTGATACTTTTACTCACAGAATCAACTCTGTGAGGGAAATATTTAATGTGAGGATACAGATAAAATCTAAAAATAAAAACAATTTACCATGGTTTAATGAAAATTTATGGTAACTAATGAAATCTAGAGATGCTGCACTAAGGAAGGCAATTAAAACTAGAAGAGACACTGACATGCTGCTTTATAAAGGTTTAAGGAACAAAGTTATCCAAGAGCTAAGAGAATCTAAATCTCGTTTTTATCTCATTATTTTGAATGAGGCAAAAGGCAACAGTAAATTGATCTGGAAAAACATTGATAATCTCACAAGGAGGGACCCAAAATTTTTAGGAGATTTTAAACTCAAAGTACAGGGAAGGTTAATTGAAGATCATCTTACTGTTGCTTCTGTCTTTAATATTTTTTTTCTTGAGTCTGTAAATGAGTTAGGAAAAAAAAATTACGAAAAGGAAACTGGATATTGTTCCTATGGATGGTATAAGGTTTTCGAGCTGGTAGAAACTAATGAGTTACAAGTAAACAAAATCATCAGCTCCTTAAAAAGCTCCAAAAGTAGAGATGCTTTCCAATTTGACACCATGTTTGTCAAATCACACAAACATATTTTAACTCCCCCTATTGCTCATTTAATTAATTGTCTTTTAAAGACAGCTCCTTTCCTGATGACTGGAAATGTGCCATTGTCACGCCTATTTTTAAATCTGGAGACCGCCTTGAAGCCAGTAACTACAGACCAATAAGTATATTGCCACTACTCTCAAAGGTTGCTGAGAAAATTGTCATCAAACAACTGTCAACATTTCTTAATACAAACAATTTGGTCTACATTTTATGCAATTTGGCTTTAGAGCAAATCATTCCACCGAAACTGCTACCTTGCACTTAATAGAACAAATTAAATTGACACTTGACAAAGGAGGAGTAGTTGGTGCTGTATTTTTAGATCTGTGTAAAGCATTCAACACAGTCAATCGTGATCTTTTAATATCGAAACTCTCTCAATTTAACTTCTCATCTAGAGCACTGGCATGGATGTCTTCATATTTATCTAATAGGAGACAATGTATTAAAGTTGGTGACACACTGTCCAGTAATATGAAATGCACAATGGGTGTTCCTCAAGGGTCAGTGTTAGGTCCCCTATTATTTATCCTATATATTAATGATCTCCCTCAACAGTGTCATGATGCAGAGCTACAAATGTATGCAGATGACACTGTTGTGTACACACATGCAAAAACAGCTGAGTTAGCTGCTGCAAAGCTAACAATTGCATTGGAAAGGATCACAAATTGGCTTGATCAATCATGTCTGAGTCTAAATGTAAACAAGACAAAGGGTATGTTTTTCTCTAAGACTATGATACAACCTCCTAATGCTGATATTTTCATCAAAGGTGAAAAAATTGACATAGTTACTGATTTTAAATATCTTGGTGTGACACTGGATCCAAATTTGAACTTTAAGAAACATGTTAAAAAAACGATTAAAACCATAAAGTACAACTTAGCAAATTTTAGACATATTAGAAACTGTCTCTCGGACGCAGCCAAGATATTTATGCAGCTATGATTCTTTCCCATATGTCTTATTGCATCACATGTTGGGGGCAGGCTGGAGAAACAGCCATAAGACCTCTTGAGTCCTTATATAAACAAACTCTTAAAACTCAGGACAAAAAGCCAATGCATTTCCATCACTGTAGGGTTCTGAAGAAATACAATTTACTGAGCTTTGACAATTTTAGATTATTCTCAAATTTGTGCCTAGTTTTAAATGGTTTGGTCCTTCCTCCACTATGTGACTTTGTGTACACTCACTCAGTAAGTTCTATTAGATCCTCCAGAATATCGTCTATACAAGATTGTATCAGACCATTTCGTCGCACTGCATTTGGGCAGTCAGCTTTCTCTGTGAAAGTCACAACTCAGTGGAATGCCCTACCCGATGATGTGAAGAACTGTAGTTCAATCAATACATTCAAGGCCAAATTAAAAAAATCTACAAGAGACCAATCAGCTGTGACCATTGAGTCTAAACTCCATCTATGGTCTTGATTTAAATTTGACAAGTTCTAATTGATATTGTGGGTGTATGTGATGTTCTGTGTGTAGTTTTGTATTTTGTATGGTGTGTTCTGTGTGTGTGTTTTTTTTGTTTGTTTTTTTGCTTTGTACTGTTTGTCGTTGTGCTGTTGTATGTTTTTTGTTGGGGACTACAGATGCAAACTAGCTACAAGCTGACTGCTGGTGCAGTGCATCTTCAATGTTTTAATCTTCACACTGTCCCAGTCAATAAATCAATCAATCAATATGGAATGGAACAGATGTTTGCCAGGAACTTTAGTACAGTGGTTGCTATGGGTGGAAAATCAAATCCCTATCTGCAATTGGTTGCTGCTTCAGCGGTGTCGCTGCTAATTTGCATATAGTTAAACTCTGCTCAACTTCAACTCGTCGTTCTTGGCTCTGGCATCGCGTTGCTCACTGCTGCCAAGGCGTCTGACGCCCTTTGTCACCAGCTTTCACTGAAAATGAATGACTGCCAGCTGCTTTTGTTGTTTATAAATCTTTGGATGTGAGTGTATCTGTATGTCTACTCTGCTGCAGCTGCCGCTGAGCTGCTGCTTGTCAACGATGTGCAAAACGGCTTGACATTGTGTTACCAGATCATCAGGTCAGGGATCCCCCATATCACGTTTTTTCACTCTTTATCATAATAACCCACTTTTTGCATAAAACACACAAACCTGGAAACTCTGCAGAGATCTTATTGTTAACATCATGTCAAGTTAAAATGAAAAGATGTTTGAGATCGGTGAAAATGTTGGTAGGGACAATTCAGCAACACCTTGACATTGATAGCGACATGTCCCTTCTGTAATCACTCAAATCTACACCCATGAGTAATGTAAGTGACTTCATATTATGAAATCTGCTGATAGATGTATAGGGAAGGGCACAAGAAGGTTTTTATTGTGAAGGAGCAACAGGAAGTTTTGGCATTTAGAGCAGATTAGCATTGTGAGGGAGGAATGAAATTTATTGCAACAGAAGGTCAAAGAAGTGTCCATGTGTTCTGTATTCATCCTTTGTTTTCACTGTGTGGAACAACAAGAATCCTTCTGAAATACCTGATCAACATTTAAAAGCTCAGTTTGTTAGTGACTCTGGCTGAGATGGAGGTGAAATATGTGAACCTGGGCTGTGGTTTACTGCTCTCTTCCTGTCACAAACACTGTTTGACATCTGTTCATCTGGAGGTTTTTGTACAGGCTGCAGGGATCATTTCTCACTGTGGGAGCCAGTTTTATAACAGGCG
This sequence comes from Thunnus thynnus, assembly GCF_963924715.1. Lineage (NCBI taxonomy): Eukaryota > Metazoa > Chordata > Actinopteri > Scombriformes > Scombridae > Thunnus > Thunnus thynnus. Next base: position 31,197,254 of record NC_089528.1, read on the forward strand.
CAGTAGTAGGTGGCTGAATGTGAGGGTGTAATTTTAATCACCAAGTCACAGCCGTTCTTTTTTCTTGCAGCCGAGAAATCATCTCTCTGGGGATGATTGTACCTTCTATCAATTTTACCATTATTCTTATCAATATGTAGAATCACTGTGAATGTTTCTGTGTCTTTCTTCTGGAGCCAGTATACATTTGTACCACCACACTGATCAGTTCCTTTACATCTGAAGGAGACTTTTTCACCATCTCTCCTGGTCAATGTTAAATCATCCTGAATCAGGTCTGCTGCCATGGCAACCAGCGCTGTAGAGAAACAGACACACAGATGAAGGTGAGTGTGACAGTGTTTGTTAAAGGTTGAGTTTGTTGGCTCCTGATTGGCTGGAAACACTCACCTGAACACAGACAGCACAGAGCAGCAGCTGGGAGGAAAAGCATTTTGTGCAGTGGTGTTTCCTCTGGTGAACCTGGGGAGAAGTGGCGCTCTGATGCAGCTGAGGCCAAACAAGGACGAGCTGTGAGATCAGACGAGGGCGTCGTGGTTTCTAACAGCTCCTCAAACCTCCCATCAGCCCCTGCGGCGGACAGATAAGGCTGCTGCTGCTGCTGCTGCTGCTGTGTGGTTTTACATTTCAGTTTAATAAATAAATTGAATTTCCTGCATCATCTGATGGTATCATGCATTCATTGACGTTCTCTTTTAACACTGAGTTTAGACACATTTCCTCAAATTGACAGATTTGGTATTTTTGGAAGCTTTGTGATCTCTACAAGAATTAGAGAATTAGAAATAAAGTTCTGAGGGTTTAGTTTGTAGAGACGAAGCCACCGGAGGGTTCAGAAGAGTTTAAAGTCAGGTGTCGTCTACATGTCTCTTTGGTGGAACTGATAACAACCCATCTGCAACATGAGGAGACACAACTACACACTGCTTTACTGATTTATTGTATTTTTTAAGTTACTATATCTTTTTTTTAAATTTAAATTTAAAATATTAATCTCAAAAGTAACTACAGCAACAAAAATACAATATTTCCCTCTGAAGTGTTGTGTAGTAGAGGTTTAAAGTAGTTTAAAATGGAAAAACTCAAGTTAAATACAAGTACTGTAAAACTGTACTTGAGTACATTAACTGAGTAAATGTACTTATTTACTTTTCACCTCTGTAGGAAAAAACAGCTGGATGTAATTTCATCATTTTTCATTCTTTTTTTGTTATTTTAGTGTCATTTATTTTTCCACATGTTGCGCCCTGCAGTTAAACAGCCCGATTATTTGACATATACATTCTATATACAATATGAATATATAAAATAAAATATATTAGATATTTAGACTAAATATTACTTAAATATGATCCAAATATGTTTTTCCACTGTAAATATTTTGCGTAACATACATCATTTTAGTCTGATCTGAATATTTGTGTTACAGTTACAATCATTTAGAGGCTATTTGTAGTCTAATGAATGAATCTTTTTTACCGCCATTCTGTATAATCCAATATCTTTAATAAAATTTCACAATATTATCTGCTACTGAATATCAGTTTATAAATCAAAGTTCAATTTCACGTGTTTTTAAATAAAAAAGGTTTAAAAAATGTCTGTTTTCAGATTCATTAAGATCTTTATTTTTTAAAGTTGCTTTTAATTCTGATATTCTAATATTAATTTGTACTAGTGCAGTGCTTGTTCAAAATATGTCTGTTATGAATGGGTTGATTACTTGGCCTCTGGTGTTGCTGCTTGCGGATTTCTCGAGAACCGCTCATCCAAACAACTTCACACTCGACGCTGCACTTCATCGTGTCATCAGCAAAACACCAGACAAGTGTGAAGTCGATCAGATGAACTGTTGTAGAGAAAATCAAAGGACACGCATACATACAGACAGACAGAGACTCCTTCCATTTTAGTTAAATATATTCAAATGTAATTCTAATATTAGAAAATCTATAATAAAAGAAAATTCAACCAATTTGCAAATAACTAGACAGATTATTGAAATTATCACATTTAAAAATGACAATTGTATGATAAGTTACAACAACAAGATAATCAGCTAAATAAAAAATGAAAGGTGTAAAATATTTAACCATAGTTCTTATTTAATTATATGTTTTTTTATTGTTCATTGAGAAGTGACTATTGATTGGGAATAAACTAGAGCATTATAACACTGCAATAAAATTATATAATTAGTAACTGTTCAGGTGTTATTTGCAAATATATTGTATTTTTTGGGGCATAACACATTAAAATCGGTTCAGAGACACAAATTTTGAAGGAAAATCAACAAAAACAAAGAACTTCATAAAACACAGACACTGTGATGTTACAGTTTATTAAGAATATCAAAGTTATGAAGTAAAAAGACAAATCTAACTTTGCAGAATGTATTAAACACAAAATAATAAATGTAATAAAGGTTTGAAAAACACTAAAAACTAAATTATATTTTCTATGTATATTTTTATTTTTTTTATAATACAAGTCAACATTAAAAGTAGGAAACAAAACAAACTTGAGCTAAAAAAGTAACTGTTAAGGTTTAATTGGTAAATTTATATGTGTATATATGTATTTATATATTCAGCGAAACTGTATCTAACTTGTGCATAAAGAGAGAAAATGTAAAACCAAGCACAACACGTCATAAGTGACATTTGTGAACACTGATCAAAGTGATAAATGAGATGAATTGATGAGATGTGATGGTAAGAAAAGGCGAGCAGAAAACAGTCAGTCAGCATGTGTGCAGTTGGTGGACGGTCCCTTGTTTCTGAGGATCATCAGCAGAGAGAGTCCACAGCAGTACACCAGACTCTTCACTATCAGCACTGTGTACAGCACACAGAGCAGCTTCACCTGGTACTGAGACGGGAAGGACACTGACACACACACACACACACACACACACACACACACACACACACACACACACACACACACACACACACACACACACACAGGTCAGTCTTCTCTCCACACTGTTTCAGTCTGTTCAACTGTGGACATTTCATCACAATATCATCACATTTTCTTCAGTAGAACTTGGACTTTTCCAGACGGGACGACCAGCTTTACATGAAGACAGGGGTCGACTACAGTTTGACTGACAGCTCAAAGGCCCTTATTAAATACAACAAGTCAGGGCCGGACCCAGCTTTTTAGGGGCCCCAAACAGGATTTGATTTCCTGTTTTCAACTTAAAATAACTTTTGAATCCACAACTAACGACAATTTATAACAATTAAAATCACTCAAGGACAAAAAGCAAAGTCCAAATACTGTTTAAAAACACACAGGTTACTATAGATTTGAAGTTTTTACCACTTGGGGGCAGAAGAACTCCACAACAAGCTAACAAACTCCTCTCTGACATATTATGGTCTGTCTGCTGTTTGCTGCTGGGCAGCTAGTGTACAGTGGGTTTATCAGAAAACAGCTGCTGCTGCTGGAAACACTGAGACTGAAGCAGACAGGAAATGTGCTGCAAAACCACAACTAGGAGCTAAAAGAGGCTAAAAAGCTCATTTAGTCATTAGATTCATTCTTAATATAAAACTATTGATTAGTGGAGCTTTAAGATATACTCCCTAAACTTGTTCTATCACCCTGGAGGCCTAAAACTGAGTATAGCGCCCCCAAAAGGTGTTATTTATCAGCCTGTGAAGTGAAAGCTCTCTCAGTGGGACTTGTTGTGCTGTGGGACACTCTAACAGAATCAGGGAGTGTATGTTTAAATCCTTCAATGATGAGCAGAAAGTGAACAGACTGATATGCAGCCCTAACTGCAGCAGGACATTGGAGCTGTCAGAGCATGCAGAGAGGCAGCAGGTGATCTTACAGTCAGCTTGCTGCAGAGCTGGCAGGTCTGCTGGCTCTCTCTCTGGAGGACAGGAGGCTGCTGGAGCTGGAAGCTCTGAAACACAAAAGGAGTCAAATGTTTGGAGTTGCAGTGAGAAATGTCAGAGCTCTGCTCCTCTGCTCTCTCTGACAGCGTCTCCAGATGAAGCTGAATCACTGCTGAACACAGTCACCAAGCCTTCATTACCTTGTTCTGTTTGGGCCTCCACTGTTCCCCCCTCATGCTTGACGGAGCAGCGGTATTTATATGTGCTGTTCTCTTGCTGATTGAGCAGCAGGATGGCGACGGTGCGTCCCGGCTCTCTGAGCTCCAGCTGCTGTCCCTCAGCAGAGGTCAGATTCTCCAGCGTGCCGTTCTTATTCTGTCTTTTCCAGGAGAACTGGACCAGAGGAGGAGACATGGCTGAGGCCAGACACAGCAGGGAGCTCTTCCCCTCCAGGTGGGCTCTGGATGCTGCTGGGTACACGCTCACCACGGGCTTCACTACCTGCTCATCTGAAGTTTGACAGCAGCAACAAGCAGCACAGACACACATTCACACAGTCAACAGCAGCTTACAGCACTGCACTGCATTCAGTCTGATCCTGGAAACTACATGATCACTAAACTACTCATCAATACACCACAAACATCATCTACTGGACACTGTATCAATAATCATATCAAACTAAAGCATCATGGAAGCTCATCATATGTCATATATAAAGATTAAAACATCATTTACCACTTTATCAATATTTACCACAACATTAGTTACTAATATAATAGAGTTTATAAAATATAAAATATATCATGACATAACAGCCTCATATAAAATACATTTGCTGATGATTATAGTGTTTTATGTAAAATATATTTACCAACATATACTTCAATTAATAAAAATCAATAAATAATTTTAACATGAGTTTGATCTTTTACTTAAAACAATATTACCACCACCACGACTACCATGTTCAGATACGTCTAATATAATATAATATAATATAATATAATATAATATAATATAATATAATATAATATAATATAATATGATGACGTTTGTCTTAATAAAATTTAAAGTATAGTTTTATTACTTGGTTAAAATATATTATATTTATGTTACATTTGTAAGTTATTATAGTGTTTATATGAAGTATATTTACCAGCATATACTTTACTCTAATCAGACACACAATACATCAATACTTTTAACAACTTTAAGAGTTTTAGCTTTTATATAAAACACAATTACCACAACATGTTCAGATATGTAAATAAAATATAATATAATAATATATATTCTTAATTAAATGACAACATGTAAATTATCTGATTCATTATATTTTCTATCAAACACTTTCTAAAATATTTTTTTACATTATATATTTGACATCATGTTGATTTCATAAACCAATATGATTTATATTAAATATGGATTAAGATATATAATTATACATTTTATCTATAAATTATATTTAGCTTCATCACACATTTAAAATGAGTTTGCCTTCATGCATTAATTTATCTTCCACTAAAAGACATATTTATCATCATAAACACACAATTATCATGAGATACATTTTACCATTTACAAATATATACTGTATATTTAACACACAATATATTTATCACTATTTGCTTCTAAAATGACATTTAGGAACATTTATTAAATGATGTTTCACATCATATATCATCTTGTTTTTAATAAACAGGAGCTGCTGCTGAATCAGTGAGATTATTAAATACTGTTTATTTGTAACATTACTGATATCAGACTTTTTGGCTGTAAACCAACTTTGAAGTGATGCATAAATAAAGAAGAACTTGTGGTGTGCAGTGAGATTTGAAGCTCTTTTCAGGAGTTATTGATTAGTTTTATGGAAGAATGGCTGCATCAAGAATTCTCTACTAAATATGAAAAAACTAACATGTAAAGCCTGAAGCAGCAGAAACTAAAACTAAAAACACATTTTCAACTTGTTCAATAAAACAACTGAAGGAAAATGAAAGTTTAGTCTTACCTACATACAGTTTAGTTCCAGAGCCAAAGATGAGTCCTCACAGTGAATGAGACTGTGACAAAAACCTGTCTGCTGTTGAATGTGTCAGCTGAGGTGAACGAATCCAAATTATGAACCAGTATCATATTTCATCTCCATGATGTGTTTCTCTAATGTTCATATCAACATGACTGTCTCTTCTTTTATTTGATTTTAGCCACATTAGCAGTGTGACTATATGGATGCTAATGTCAGTCGGTTGGTCGGTCCACCACTTAAGTGCAGATCCATTGGATCTGATTGTGGATCAAAGGACGGATGGATTGTTCATTAAATGTTGTGCAGACGTTCACGGTCCCCAGAGGATTCAATTATTTATTTGACTTGATTGATTCTAACTTTTAATCTAGCGCCACCAGCAGGTTGACATGTTTGGTCCAGACTGAAATATCTTTTCATCTATTGGATGGATTGTCATGTAATTTAGTAGAAATATTCATGTTCCCCTCAGGATGAATTATAATAACTTTGATCCTCTGACTTTTCCTCTAGCGCCACCATCAGGTCAACATTTAAACTCAACTAAGAGCTCATTTAAAATCAAACTGACATTTGTAATGATGCAAATTACTTAAAGCTGCTATAATCAATATTTCTATAATAACCATGATGTGTCAGTGTGTAATGTGTTGGTTGTGGCTCGTAGTGATGAACCTACAGAGAATTATCAGTGACTCTGCAGCTCCTCTCGGCTTTACGGAGCTTTATAGTGAGTTTCAGCTCATTGTTTATCTGTCCGGCTGCAACTTTACTGTTTTGTTAAATAAAAATATTAAAGTTCAAAAGTTGTAAAGTTCATATTTGAGGAGATTTGTTGAGTATTATGAACTAAACCAAGTTAGGATGACATTAGTACCTGTGCTGCCATGCAGGTACATTTTCATAGGAGCCGTAGTTTTTGTTTATTTGTCAATCAATTGATGTTCAACATTTTGAATCACATAAAGGATTAAATTTCTAATAGTACATGCTGTAGTGGAGCCATTTGTCTTAGAATATGGACAGTAAACATCAGAACCTGTGGTTAAGGTTTAGTTAGGTTTAGGTAAAGATCATGGTTTGGGTTAAAATGACTTCCTCCTTAAGATGAGGGGAGCTGCGTCGTCATGGTTACAATAATAAACATGTGGTTAAAGTTAGGAAATGATGGTGGTCGTGTTAAAAGAAACAAACAGTGTCTGCTGTCGTTTCTCTTCTGAAGACAGTCTCAGCTGCTCACAGAGCAAAATCCATTTACATTTACCACATTTCTGTTGAGGGGAAATTGTCATAAATCCAAGAATTGTGTTGAATCTTTTACTAAAGTGAAATTATCTGTTCAAATCTGCTCAAAGATGTGACGTGAAGAATGCTGCCTGAAGGCTTTTATTGTGAAATAGTCACAGGAAGTGTTTTCATTAACAGCAGATTATTATTGTGAAGGAGGAATGAACTTTATTCCAGCAGCAGGTCAAAGAAGACCATTTTTATCTTCATCTCAAACTTTCAACTCTGTCAAACATCTTTTTCTATTTATTATTTTCTCAATTTTTGTTATTAAATCAAATGTTAATAAAGTTTCACTTTTGATCTCTCCATTATTTGTCTCTTTTATCTGTGTTATATTGTTGTTTGTTTGTTTGTTTGTTTGTCTTCATCTTGTTGTATCATTGTGCTTCTGTGTTGCTCCTTTGTTCTCACTGTGTGGAACAACAGGAAACCTGCTGAAATAGCTGATAAATAATATCAATGAAATATAATGTTTAAATCAAAATCCTGACACCAACAGACAAACATTTAGTCCTCAGCTCAGTTTGTTTGTGACTCTGGCTGAGATGGAGGTGAAATATGTGAACCTAGGCTGTGGTTTACTGCTCTCTTCCTGTCACAAACACTGTTTGACATCTGTTCATCTGGAGGTTTTTGTACAGGCTGCAGGGATCATTTCTCACTGTGGGAAACATCTTTACGACACGAGCAGTAGTAGGTGGCTGAATGTGAGAGTTGAACTGTCTGGATCAACAACTCCCAGCCGTTCCCTTTATTTACAGGTGAGAAATCATCTTTTTGAGGATGATTGTACCTTTTATCTGGCTTACCATTACGCTTGTCAATATCAAGAATCAATGTGAATGTTTCTGTGTCTTTCTTCTGGTACCAGAATACATAACTACCACCACACTGGTCAGTTCCTCTACAGCTGAGTGAGACGTTTTCACCAACTCTCCTGGTCAATGTTAAATCATCCTGAATCAGGTCTGCTGCCATGGCAACCAGCGCTGTAGAGAAACAGACACACAGATGAAGGTCAGTGTGACAGTGTTTGTTAAAGGTTGAGTTTGTTGGCTCCTGATTGGCTGGAAACACTCACCTGAACACAGACAGCACAGAGCAGCAGCTGGGAGGAAAAGCATTTTGTGCAGTGGTGTTTCCTCTGGTGAACCTGGGGAGAAGTGGCGCTCTGATGCAGCTGAGGCCAAACAAGGACGAGCTGTGAGATCAGACGAGGGCCACGTGGTTTCTAACAGCTCCTCAAACCTCCCATCAGCCCCTGCGGCGGACAGATAAGGCTGTTGCTGCTGCTGCTGCTGCTGCTGCTGCTGTGTGGTTTTCCTCTGAGTGGAGGAGCAACAGGCTGCACACAGTTACCATGGAGATGGACGTCACTGACACATCACTGTTTGATTGTTCACAGGTGTTAATGTGAGAATTTATCAGCTCTATTCAAATATTTACAATCATTACAGCTGCATTTAAAAGAAGCAGAAACACAAACTCATATTAGTTTAACAGTGAAAGTGATGGAGAGCAGAGACGGACTGATATTATCTCAACTGGTTTTTAAAATGATTTGACTCTTATTTTTTAATCATATGTTTTCCTCCACGTCTCTGTTTCTCTGTGTGCTTCACTTTCATTTTCTTCATCTTGATTTTAATCTGGCAGCAGATCAAAAATCTGGGACACAACAAAACACAAAAACATTCATGGAACCACAAACACGTTCAGGTTGGTGGTGAATTTAGCAACACAGATTGTTCTCTGTTGTTTGTAGAACAGATGTGATGAAAATAAAAAAAACTACAAATCCACAAAGCTCCTCCTGAACTGTGATTTTAACCTTTAAATGTTCCCCTTATATTTATTTAATCCACTTTAATAAATGAATTGAATTTCCTGCATCATCTGATGGTATCATGCATTCATTGACGCTCTCTTTTAACACTGAGTTTAGACACATTTCATCAAATTTCATCCTGACAGATTTGATATTTTTGGAAACTTTTCTTATTATTCTTAATAATAATAATAATAATAATAATAATAATAATAATAATAATAATAATAATAATAATAAGCTTCATATGCTTTGTTACAAAGAAAACTGTATTTAAAAATATGTTTTTCAGATTCATTATTATCTCTTCTATGTTTTTATTTCAGAGTTGTTTTAAGTCTAATATTCTAATGTTAATTTTTGTATAATATTCAATAATAATTCTAATATTACAATAAGAGAAAATGCAGCTTATTTTTAAATAACTGAATATTTATTCATGATTATTAAATAAAAGGTTGGTACCAAATACAATCTGCACCAGTCTACATGTTCAGCTGTTTTCAGGAGCAAAACCAAATGTAATTTTCTCCCTTTTTATTATATAATATTTATATTACATTTTACACAGTATATTTTATGTTATTTATGTTTTTCTGACATTTTATTAGACTTTAAAGCTGTAGTTTACATCTCATTCTCCACTTTATATTGTATTACCTCTATCTGCTCTGTGCTGAGTTGTCAGTAATAAAACCTTTACACTGCTGCCCTCATGTGGCTGCAACAACACATTGCTTCTACTACTACTAGTCTCTTCAAACTTTTGTTTTCATGGCCCCAAATGTGTATAAAGAGTATATATATATATATTCTTTCAATTTTCTTTTGACTTGAACACTTTCTTGTGTTTCTGATTCTTTTTTAAAGTGTTTCCAAAGCACATTGAAACTGCCTCACTATATAAACAGACTTATTACTACTACTACTACCACTACTACTACTACTACTACCAACAGTTGTTTGTCACATCAGACATTGTGACTTGTCTTAGCAGGAGAAGCACAAGTGTTACTAATAACAGGAGCTGCAACAATTAGTTGATTTTATTGATGAGTTGATCGTGCAGCAAGGAAGGACTCACACACAGAGAACAATAAAGAATTCAAACTAATGTCTGGATTTTAAATATTTCTATTTGTTACATTACAGGTCATACAGACAGTGAAACAATGTCCAAAAGTGCATACAGTGCAAGAGTGCAAATGTTTCAGTTCATGTTGGATTTTCCTCAGTGCAAAACCAGACATGCATGATGAGTCACCCTGTATGTGGGTTACTCTACAGGTGCACCTAATCAATGATCCAGGGCTTGAACACCCATGAAGCCAATTGCTTGCAGATCAAGACATTACAAACACATTAGGATAATATAATTCCATAGCATGAACATACTCATACCCATACTGAAATAAAAACATATATATGTTAGCTTTTACACTGGGAATGGGACCCACCGCTGCGGAAAGACAATAAGATATATATCTAATTCTTTATTCAAGCCACCAGAGTGTAACGTTTTAAGGTAGAAGATACATCGATCAGCCAAAACATGAAAACCACTGACAGGTGAAATGAATAACATTAATTATCTTGTTAAAATGTCACCTGTCAAGGGGTGGGCAGCAAGTGAACAGTCAGTTCTTGAAATTGATGTGTTGGAAGCAGGAAAAATGAGCAAGCGTAAGGATCTGATCCACTTTGACAAGGGACAAATTGTGACTGAGTCAGAGCATCTCCAGAACAGCAAAAGTGGTCCAAGGAAGAACAAGCGGTGAACCTGTGACAGGGTCATGGGCACCTAAGGCTCACTGATGCACGTGGGAAGCGAAGGCAAGTCCATCTGGTCCGATCCCTCAGAAGAGTTACTGTAGCACAAATTGCTGAAAATCAATGCTGGCTATGATAGACAGGTGTCAGAACATGCTGACCTCTGTCCACCACTGAAAGCACCTACAATGGGCACGTGAGCATCAGAACTTAATAATGGAGCAATGGAAGAAGGTGGCCTGGTCTGATGAATCATGTTTTCTTTTACATCATGTGGACAGTAGACTTGCAACGGTCGTCGATGTTACCGGTGTTACATAGTGTTCGGACAGACACCAATTACATTACTTGCCCACCGTCCATACCATAGTTTTTCTTTTCTTTATACAAATAAAACCCATTCAGTTAAATTTAGTATATCAGCACCCACATTCATCAAATGAAAACTTTAATTTGAGGACGACTCACTGGCTGCAGCCTGAGGCCCACCGTCACTAACTCTTAAGAGAAAAGAGATGGTATCAAGATGCACTATGGGAAGAAGACAAGCCTGTGGAGGCAGTGTGATGCTCTGAGCAATGTTCTACTGGGAAACCTTGGGTCCTGGCATTCATGTGGATGTTACTTTGACACGTACCACCTACCTAAACATTGTTGCAGACCAAGTACACCCCTTCATGGTGTTGGGCCTCAACCATAGGGTCAGACAAAGGCAGGCCTACATGTAAACTCTGAAGCCTGACCACGAGGCTTTAGAATTCATCATTGCCTTTACATTGTAACCGCGCCTGAAAGAAGCTTTGCTTTCTCCGTGAGCCAGTTTACTAAAGGAGGTAACCCTGTGCACGTGTAATTCCCCTCACCGACTTTGCCCCATGTTCACCCGAACACAATCACCAGATCCAAGAGAGAGACCACTGTTTGCAACCCACTGTTTTAACTGTGGCTGGAGAAGGATAAAAGATTTCTTCACAGAGATGCGGATAACTTCTGTGCCTGGATGTCTACCAACTGGGTCGACTACCAGCCGCCATCAGCCTTGAGGAACTAAGGACGGCACCACTAGGACCACTCACTGTAGGACCCGTGCTGGATTTTACTGACAGACTGAAAAACACATCGATTCACTTCCAAGAGTGATAAAAGTTAGAGGTCGTCTTGGCAGAGACTGTATTAGATTTTGTGTGTTAATAAGCTTGTTGCTTGTATTTTGTTGTGTGATTTGACGGGCCGCCGAGTCCTTTTGCCTGCTAAACTCTGAGGAGTATTTGAAGTTGCTGCCTGTTTAGTTTGTTTTCACCACTCTAGACTATTTGTGTTGTCTACTGTGTTTGTGCCACAGCGAGTGAAAAGTAAGTTGACAACGTGCGTACCGTTCACCGTCCGTATGCACGCTCTCTGTAGATAAAGCAACCACTGCGGTTGTGGGACCCTGCTGAGAATCGTTTTTTCCTCCTCTTTCTTCCCTCTCTCGCTACTAACCCACCCACACACACACACACACACCCATACACGCACCTCTATTACACATCTGACAGTCAGATAGCGTGTGACACAGAGCCACTCTGCCCCTCGTCATCTGCCATCAGACACGTGTGTTTGATAAGTTGAATTGGGTGAAATCGAGACACCGACCATCGGTTGGCACCATCTTGCTATTGTTTAACAGAAACGCTGCGGTCACATCCTCCATTTGATTCTTACGTGATGTGACTTCCTCCAAAAGTCACGCCAGCCATGTTGGATCTCGTGCGATGTCCTCTTGCCAGATCACATCCACCATCTTATGTCGCGTGACGTCATCTGGCCAGATCATGTCCGCCATCTTGTCATCCACACACATGCTTCTGCTTACATGTGGTTGACCGTACACAGCTGCTGTTCTATGTGTATTGTTTGATTAGTATTTGTTGGTAGTATAGTGTTTGTTAATTGAAACATTTGTTGACTTTATTGTTTCTTGTGGAGATTAATGAACACAGTTATAGCTTTAAAGAGAAGTCTTTTGTCATTATTGTGCATATTTATTGTGATAAGTGGCTGATTGAGAGTCAGAACTCTGGATTAAACTGTCACTGTTCACTCGTGGATGCTGACATCCCAGATATCAGCTCTACTAAGACTACCTTATTGATGCCTTGTATTATTAATTAATATTAATAATTTAATGGTTTAATAATTAATCATTATCTCTGATCATTATTATTTATTGCTAATAACCAAACACACTCCTGCCAGCACAGACAATGGAAAAGGTATTCCCTGATGGCAGTGGCCTCTTTCAGCAGGATAATGCCACACTGCCTCACTGCAAAAACTGTTCAGGAATGGTTTGAGGAACATGATCAAGAGTTCAAGGTGTTGCCTTGGCCTCCTAATCCCCCACATCTCAATCTGATCGAGCATTCGTGGGATGTGCTGGAAAAACAAGGTGTAGAGAGACAGACAGAGACTCCTTCCATTTATGTTAGATATATTCAATTGTAATTCTAATATTACAAAATCTACAATAAAATGCAGCTTATTTGCAAATGACTGGATATATTACTGAGATTATCACAAAAAATGACAATTGTATAACATGTTAAAAAATTCATTAAAAACAAGATAATTAACTAAAGAAAATGATAAAAATGTAAATTATTTAACCATTGTTAATGAATTCATTGAATTGTAGTTTTTTTTTATTGTACATTCAGAGGTTAATCTTTATTGGAAATAAACTAGAGTATCATAACACTACAATAAAATTACATAATCAGTAACTGTTAAGGCTTTATTTACAAATATACTGTGTATTTTTGGGGCATAACGCATTAAAATCAGTACAAATACAAATTTTAAAGAAAAATCAACAAAAGACAAAGATCTTCATAAACCACAAACGTGATGATGTTACAGTTTATTGAGAATATCACAGTTATGAATTAAAAAAAGACAAATTTAACTTTGCAGAATGAATAAAACACCAATAAACATAATAAAAGTTTGAAAATACTAAAAACTAAGTATATTTCTTTTTTTATTTTTTGTATAATACAAGTCAAAGCTAAAAGTAGGAAACAAAACAAACCTGAGCTAAAAAAGTAACTGTTAAGGTTTAATTTGTAAATATATATGTGTATATATGTATTTATATATTCAGCACAACTGTATCTAACTTGTGCATAAAGAGAGAAAATGTAAAACCAACCACAACACGTCATAAGTGACATTTGTGAACACTGATCAAAATGATAAATGAGATGAATTGATGAGATGTGATGGTGAGAAAAGGCGAGCAGAAAACAGTCAGTCAGCATGTGTGCAGTTGGTGGACGGTCCCTTGTTTCTGAGGATCATCAGCAGAGAGAGTCCACAGCAGTACACCAGACTCTTCACTATCAGCACTGTGTACAGCACACAGAGCAGCTTCACCTGGTACTGAGACTGGAAGGACACTGACACACACACACACACACACACACACACACAGACACACACACACACAGGTCAGTCTTCTCTCCACACTGTTTCAGTCTGTTCAACTGTGGACATTTCATCACAATATCATCACATTTTCTTCAGTAGAACTTGGACTTTTCCAGACGGGACGACCAGCTTTACATGAAGACAGGGGTCGACTACAGTTTGACTGACAGCTCAAAGGCCCTTATTAAATACAACAAGTCAGGGCCGGACCCAGCTTTTTAGGGGCCCCAAACAGGATTTGATTTCCTGTTTTCAACTTAAAATAACTTTTGAATCCACAACTAACTACAATTTATAACAATTAAAATCGCTGAAGGATAAAAAGCAAAGTCCAAATACTGTTTAAAAACACACAGGTTACTATAGATTTGAAGTTTTTACCACTTGGGGGCAGAAGAACTCCACAACAAGCTAACAAACTCCCCTCTGACATATTATGGTCTGCCTGCTGTTTGCTGCTGGGCAGGTAGTGTACAGTGGGTTTATCAGAAAACAGCTGCTGCTGCTGCTGGAAACACTGAGACTGAAGCAGACAGGAAATGTGCTGCAAAACCACAACTAGGAGCTAAAAGAGGCTAAAAAGCTCATTTAGTCATTAGATTCATTCTTAATATAAAACTATTGATTAGTGGAGCTTTAAGATATACTCCCTAAACTTGTTCTATCACCCTTGAGGCCTTAAACTGAGTATAGCGCCCCCAAAAGGTGTTATTTGTCAGCCTGTGAAGTGAAAGCTCTCTCAGTGGGACTTGTTGTGCTGTGGGACACTCTATCAGAATCAGGGAGTGTATGTTTAAATCCTTCAATGATGAGCAGCCCTAACTGCAGCAGGACATTGGAGCTGTCAGAGCATGCAGAGAGGCAGCAGGTGATCTTACAGTCAGCTTGCTGCAGAGCTGGCAGGTCTGCTGGCTCTCTCTCTGGAGGACAGGAGGCTGCTGGAGCTGGAAGCTCTGAAACACAAAAGGAGTCAAATGTTTGGAGTTGCAGTGAGAAATGTCAGTGCTCTGCTCCTCTGCTCTCTCTGACAGCGTCTCCAGATGAAGCTGAATCTCTGCTGAACACAGTCACCAAGCCTTCATTACCTTGTTCTGTTTGGGCCTCCACTGTTCCCCCCTCGTGCTTGATGATTCATTGAATAACAAAACACAAATTAATAATACTATTAACATTTTATAAAATTACATTTACTAATTTAATAATTTTTAAGTTTTTAAATTGTGCTGTTTCTGAAATCTTTCATCTTCTTCTAAATTGAGGTTTTTACCTGCAGAGTGTTTAAATTCACACTGTAAGAACATTTTTAACATTCACTTCCTCTCTGCAACATTTAAAAAAATACATCCTACATTTGTTATCATCAATCAGAGCAGCAGAACACAAACCACACTGAGACAAACAAGTCATCTTTACTTGTATTAAAAAGAAAATACACAAATAATAATAGAACACAAACAGTCAGACAATAACACAATTAAGTTTCAAACGTGTATAATCAAGCAACATCAGCAGCTGGTCAAAGCAGAAAATGCTGTTGTTTTTCTCCCAAAAACCTCTTTAATGTTTTCACACTAGAAAGCTCCTCACATAGAGGTGATAACCAACTGATGACAGTTATTTCTGCAAATACTTTACACAAAGGACAATTGGAAATCTGAGCCCAAAAGCTGCTGAAGCCTTTCTTGAGTACATGTATTATTTACTTTAAAATGTATGTTGCAAACATCAGCAAAATCTTCTAGTATCTTTTATTGACTGTAGAAATCCTAAGTGTAATATTTCATGATGCCAAAAATGTAAAAAAAAATGAAAAGAAGAATAAGAATAAAGGCAATAATTATTTTGCTTCTAGCAGTGCAGGGCTCATGAGTTCCTGGATTTATCTGGTTAAAAAGTCCTTTTACTGTAAGAATAATTTATTTGCATGACCATGATCTTCTGACAACTGAAGGTAGTTTAGTTGACAAATCAGACGTTCAGATCAGAAAACACTCATATGTGTTATATTTGGAGGATACTGACAAACAGCCCCTTCTGTCATTTATGTATGAGCACTCGGCAATGACAAGTGTAAACTGTAAAGTGATGGAAGAAGTATTGAACTGTTTTACTTAAGTAAATGTACCAATAATACAGTATAAAATACTACTTTACAAGTAATGGTTTTACTTTCAAAATTACAGAAGTATTATTCACTAAATGTACTTAAAGTATCAAAAGTAAAAGTACCCTTTATGTAAATTGGTTACATTGATCATATACATATATACAGAGCCTGTGAAAAGTATTCACCACTCTTGAAATGTTTCATGTTGTATTGTTTTAAAACATGGAGTCAAAGGGGATTTAATGTGGCTTTTTGAACACTGAAAAAACCCTTATATGTAAAATGAAAATAAATCCCTATGAAGTGAACTAAATGTATTTCAAATATAAAATACGTCATCAGCTTTACTAGTAAAATCTAAATCTGAAAAGTAACTAGTACTTATAGCTGTGAAGTAAATGTAGTGGAGTAGAAAGTAAAATATCTCCCTCTGAAATGTAGTGGAGTGGACGTATAAAGAAGCATAAAATGGAAATACTCATGTAAAATACCTCACAATTGTAGTTAATTACATTCCTCCCCTGCTGTAAAGTGCACCTTTGCTAAAAACAAAAAAGAAAAAGTGACAAGACCTCCAGATGTGTGGCCTTTATTGGTGGCTGGGCTCAGTTTGACTGTGTGGGTGGAGGGCTCAGTGGAAAAAAGGTTTACAGACAACAAGAGAAAAGACCCACATGACAAATGAGAGGGAGGGAAGTTCATGAGTGTACAGCAGCAGGTATGAATCTGTTCTCGGCGGTTATTAGGACTCATATAAAACTGTTGACAGCGAATCAACACTTCCTTTCCTGCAGCAGACGGGCCGTGTGGGTTTCTGCTCAGCAGCCTCCACACTGTTCGCTGTGGTTTTTCACTTTACACAATGACGGTTACAACCATCGACTCTGGTTAAAGAATCATTCCAGGAACTTCAGTATGAATTCAGCGCTCGCTGTCTCAGTTTTAATCTGTGTTATTAATGTGTGAGAGAAGCAGCTCAAATCCTAAACTCAGAGCTGAGAAACTGACATCATTAAATCAAGGGAGACGTTCAAACTCCTGCAGTCTGCTCAGGTCCCACAGTCTGTACTGAGTTCACAAATACATTACTCAATAAGTTTAAACAAATAGATCAAAATAAAATGGTTGAAATTGTGATTGAGGTGTTGAACATCCTAATAATAATAATAATGATAATAAATGCATGACTCATAGAAAAGAAAGCAGAAATAGATTTTGATACAAAGAACCCAACTTAAATCATATTATTTAAAATATTTTGAGTGAATACATCTATTCCTATTCATTAAAAATATAAGTGCACATATACACATATACATATGTTGGTGTGAACCAAGTTCATTTTCTCACATATTCCAGCTTAATTATAATAAATGATTGATTGAATAACAAAACCCAAATTAATAATACTATAAATATTTTATAAAATTACATGTACTAATTCAATAATTAATATATATATTTTAATAATAAAGATTTTATATTTAATAGTTGTATTACTTTATTGTTCCTGTTTGTTTTACTATCAGTTTCTATTATGAAGTTGTTTTTGCTAATACAACAAACCAATTTTTAAATTGTGGTGTTTCTGAAATCTTTCATATTCTTCTAAATTGAAGTTTTTGACTGCCGAGTGTTTAAATTTACAATGTTAGAATATTTATAACATCCACTTCTCTCTGCGACGTTTAAAAAACTACACCCTACATTTGTTATCATCAATCAGAGCAGTAGAATTAATAAATAATCTTAATTTTCTTATAATCATATTATATGGAAATGTACCAATCGATTTTGTCTTGATAAAACTGCAAGAACTGATCAGTATTTTGGTGATTTAGAAAAAAATTAAAAAACACACCCATCATTTTGACAACATTCAGGCTTCAGTGCAGACTAATGAAGCCGCTGTGTGATCGTTTTTATTGCAGCTGTAGCTTCAAAGCAGCTCTCTGCTGTTTCGTCATGTGTGTAAACAACAGTGTCTTCAGCATAGAGTTGTACATTCACACTTAAACAATTATAAAAGATGATCAATACACAAGCTAAATAATGAGGGGACCCATCACCGAACTTGTTGGCACACCACACCTACTTGCTTATGTTTAATAACTTTATGTTTATGTTTACTTGTCTTTACTTTGTTGTTTCCGTTTAGCTGTAAGCTTTTCTTTGTATCTTCCTGTACATTTGTTTTTAGCACTATGTGAAAGTTTACTGAGATCTACTGACGACAAGAGTCAAATTACTTGTATGTTTCAAACTTGGCTAATTTACTGGATTCTGTGTCTGATTATGTGTATTATGTGAAGCCAAAGTCAAATCAATGAAAATATGGATGACTATAAATGACAAAAACTGTGATGTTTCAGTTTATTGAGAATGTTACTCTGAATGACTTTGATAAACCTGCCACCCTCTGCATAATGAATTAAAAAGAAAATACACAAGAAAGAAATATTATAAGCACTTAAATATCTACCAGGTAACTAATGATTCAACTTCATTTTACACTATTATACAAGTCATGATTAAAAGTGGAATTAAACTGGAGCATCAAGATATTAATGTTCTACAGAATTTACACTTAGTAACTGCAAATATACTGTGTTTGTGTGCGTGTGTGTATTTATAGTTTTAGGACAACTGTGTCTTAAACATAAATTTACAACCAACCACAACACATCATAAGTGACATTTCTGAACACTGATCAAAGTGATTGATGAGATGAACTGATGAGATGTGATGGTGAGAAAAGGCGAGCAGAAAACAATCAGTCAGCATGTGTGCAGTTGGTGGACGGTCCCTTGTTTCTGAGGATCATCAGCAGAGAGAGTCCACAGCAGTACACCAGACTCTTCACTATCAGCACTGTGTACAGCACACAGAGCAGCTTCACCTTGTACTGAGACGGGACAAGAGCTGCTGGTGGAGCTGCTGGTGGATCTGCTGGTGGATCTGCTGGTGGATCTGCTGATGGAGCTGGTGTTGGAGTTGCTGGTGGAGCTGCAGTTGAAGCTGATGTTGGTGAATGAAGAGTAGAAATATCTGAAACAGAAAAAAAAGTTAAAAACAAATGTCAGTACTCTGCTACTTCGCTCTCTCTGACAGCATCTCCAGATGAAGCTGAATCACTGCTGAACACAGTCACCAAGCCTTCATTACCTTGTTCTGTTTGGGCCCTCACTGTGCCCCCTTCGTGCTTGACATAGCAGCGGTATTTATATGTGCTCTTCTCTTGCTGATGGAGCAGCAGGATGGAGGCAGTGTGTTTCTGCTCTCTGAGCTCCAGCTGCTCTCCCTCAGCAGGGGGCAGATCCTCCAGCCGGCCGTTCTTCTTCTGTCTTTTCCAGGAGAACTGGACCAGAGGAGGAGACATGGCTGAGGCCAGACACAGCAGGGAGCTCTTCCCCTCCAGGTGGGCTGCTGGGTACACGCTCACCACGGGCTTCACTACCTGCTCAACAGCAGCTTGACAGCAGCAACAAGCAGCACAGACACACATTCACACAGTCAACAGCAGCTTACAGCACTGCACTGCATTCAATCTGATCCTGGAAACTACATGATCACTAAACTACTCATCAATACACCACAAACATCATCTACACTGATACATATTTTCATATATATCTTCATCTAGATAAAAGTTAAAGAAAAAAATGAAAAGATGACAACACAGAGTTCTGTTCATTAATATTTAAATTGTTACATATAATTCATAAAAAAACAATATAATATAAAATATAATAAAATTACATTTGCAGAATGCAGAATATTAACCATCATCATAAAATAGAAATAAATTGTGTTTCCTATATTTTATGATATATATCACTAAACTTTATGCCATGCTTCATCATACATGAGATTGAAAAACTATACATTTGCACAGCAATACATATGTACAGTATATTGATATATAAATGTATCAATCAGTTTTCTTTAAAATGCAGAATCACCATGCAGCATGGTCCCAATACATTTACAATAAAATAATAATAACATAAAATAAAACAAACACATTAAAAACACACACACATATATATATATATAAACTGGTATCACCACATACATGTCTGCAGATAAATAACCAGAAATAACACAACAAAGATGACAAAGATAATCCAGTAATACATAGTTTGTCCACCAGACAGCACTAACAAGTTTTCAGCTGTAAAATATCCTGCTTATTTCACACTTTGCTCACAATTCTTTTATGATAATAATTAAAAAAATCAAATATAGATGTTGGTATGGCCTCCAATTTTTAACATTAGTCAAGCTGCATTTTATATCATATTAAATATATCTTATAAAACACAACATATTTACCTCCATAAATACCATAACACCATAGACCATAATATATCCATAATAAAATACAATATATAAGTCCTAATTTGCTGACATTAAATCTGTATTCATACTTTGTACTTTCTGACCATGTTGATGAAATTAGTGATTGTAGTTTCCACTGAAATGTAGTAAATGAAATGACGGACTGAGACTGAGAGCTTAATGAAATCAACTCTGAATCTGTATGAGACTGAAGAATCCTGCTCATCAATGAAATTTACTTAAATTATCTCAAGATTGTGTATAAAAAGTCAACAGATGATCAGAGCAGGAAAATCTTCAACAATCATTCATCTAGAATTTAATTTCTTTCAGGAGAGAGAGAAGAAGTTTCATTGAACAGCAGCTGATGAGAATACAGAATGAAATTAGAATATCAGTGCTGAGTTTCTCTGAGTATTTGGAAGAGTTTAAAGATTTTACTTTCCAAGAAACATATGAAGACAAACTCCTTTCTGATGCTTATTTAATGATAGAATGGTTGCACAATGAATTCTCTAATTATTATGGAAAATGAATGTGTAAATCCTCAAGCAGCAGAAAATAAACTTAAGAACTTTTACAATAAAACAACTGAAGGAAAATGAAAGTTTAGTCTTACCTGTTACAAACAGTTTAGTGCCAGAGCCAAAGATGAGGTAGTCATCAGCTCCCACAGTGAATGTGACTGTGACAAAAACCTGTCTGCTGTTGAATGTGTCAGCTGAGGCGAATAAATCCAAATTATTAACCAGTATAATATTTCATCTCCATGATGTGTTTCTCTAATGTTCATATCAACATGACTGTCTCTTCTTTTGTTGTATTTCTCTTTATTTCAGCCTACTGAGGTAGAGAGAGGCGGGATCCTGCTATATTTCTAATCAGTCCAATACATGACACATGTTGTCTGTCAGTTTAATAAAATTTGATTTTACACCGGGATCAGTAGCTGTGAAAAAATAGAAAAATAACATAAATATGTAATGTGAAATTCAGCCGGTCTGTAGCCTGAGTGTCCTAGACACTCAGTGTGACAAAAGTGTCCTCCATAAAAGTCAAAATACTCTTCCTGACTTGTACTTTATCCTCAGACTGTCATTTGAAGTTAGAATCCTTTAGATTTTGGTCCTTGTTGATAACTTGTGTTTACTGTTGGTAACAGCCAGTGTGTTATAATAATACATCTACTGGAGCTTTGACAGAAAAGCCTTATCAACCACTGGGGGCAGAAATGAATGAATGTCACTCTGTCAGAAATGAATGAATGAATGAATGAATGAATGAATGAATGAATGAATGAACTTCATTTATATACCACCTTTCATGCACATAATGCAGCTCAAAGTGCTTTACAATTCATCAGCAAGTTTAAAAAAAGACGAGTTTAAAACTGTACACATACACAAGGAGGAAAGGAGAACATGAGAACAATGAGTGTTACTGTTCATAAAATACCATTTACATGGTTTCTTTGGAAAGAAAGTGGGGACAGTACATATGAAAAAGTCATTCAATAAAAATTAGAGAAAATCATAAAAGATTGAAACAGACAACTACAACAGCGTATTAGGGCCATCATAGGTTAAAAAAAAAGTTACGGAGCTCAGGGAGGGAGGGTAATATTCTGAGGAAAAAATCAGAATTTTCAAGATTAAATTCTTAAATTTACGAGAAAAAAATTTGAATACTCTCTGAGACTATAAAGTCATACATTTGCAAGAAAAAGTGTGTTTGAATAGAATAGAATAGTGATTGATGATCTGTCGTATTTCTGTACCACAAATATCATTTGAATTGGCCGTAGATGTAACCAGTGATATTCTTACATCTGTCCATTGCATTTTAGTTTTTGATGCATAAAAGCCATCACCATCATCCAAATCACTATGTTGTTTTCTTCTGAATAGACTCAGTTCACAGGAATGTCTCTTCAAAGTCAGGATGCTTCTGATAATATGGTAGTTCTGGGCTAAAATTATGAGTATTTCCTTGTTGCTAAATCCAATTGCAAAGTACAATTTGATTAGGTCATCTACTGCAGCATTGTTTCTCAACCCGTGGACTGCAGACCCCTAGTGGTATGTGGTGTAATTGCAAGGACTCTGTCAAACAATACAATATATATTTTAAAAAGATGCTATGGCCCTTATAGACATAGTCTATATATCCTCAAATAGTGACCCGAGCCTTTACTTACCTCAACTGCAGAAGGTATCAGGCCTTTATTTCTAATTCCCTATGTTTGATAAGTATAGTAATTGGTCATATTTTAGTACGAAGCCACATTTTGATCCGTTCTCATTTGCCCTGCATTACACTGTTAATACAAACTCAACACTCCCTGTATCCATTTGAAATTAAAAGCCTTCTAGCGTTTCAGTGGACAGAATCTCTTTCTTAACAAGGCTTTTATTGTGACACATCTGCAGGAACGTGGTGTGGAAAACTTATTGACTTACGAGGTTCAGTATACGGCACTTAAAATGTAGCTACAAACACACAAACACACAAACACACAAGCACAAAGAAGAGGAGGAACTCTTTTTATTATTATCAATTTTAGAATTAGCAATATGGAGAAATGGCTAAAACCAAACAAACGGCTGTCTATTTCAGACACCGGTCAAACAGACTCTGGTCCACGTGAGAAGAAAGCCAACACAGAGAGCAAAGAGAGGCAATATAAAGAGGATTACATCATCTTCATATCGATAGTGTATACATATGCTGTTTAATGCAGTTGTATTACAATAAACAACCCAGTCTCACATCAAAATGTATAATAGCTACGTTGGTCCACAGCGCAAAATGTATTACTTTTACAATAACAGCTCTAAAATAGTGAGATTCCTACAATATTTGTGGCCTATTCTTTGTTATCGGCCTGCATCCACGTCATGTTACTGTCAAGTTTCTGTCTGCTCAAACAAAAAGTCATGGCTGCCATTCCTTTTATTCTCAGTGGAAAATGTAATATTTTAAGTTTTTGCATTAAAATGTGTTTTGATAACATTTCTAGCAGGATATTCGTTCAGTGAATGTATATGATTAGTTTGTTGTTATTATGGAGATTCTTGCAAGCTTTCTGTTGTTGCTATGGTAGTTGCTATGGACACTGCTGAATTGTCTTTGTGTCATGTAGGTATCTGAGCTGTTATGTTATTTGTGTTGTTTTATGTAACTGTATGATGATGTTCTTTCAAAAAAAAACAACATAGATTTTAGAGCTTCTCAGGGACGAATTGAATTTGAAATCCAGAATTTGAAACTTTGCAATTGGCTGACCAGAGGACCCGCCACTCAGAAGTATTTTCCTCTATTTCGCTGTGTTACAGTTTTTTTTCAAAGTATGTTACCATAGAAACCAATAGATCAGTTCTAGTTGCAGGAAAGTTAGCCATTAATCTACTGCAATTGTTAACATATTGATAAGCATTCAAGAGGCAGTTTAATACATGATGTGGCTGAACAAACATTTTGAATCCATAACAAACAAACTCCTTAAACACAGTTTGAAGCACTGCATAATTCCTGCCAACACTGAACACCAACCGAAAACCCATTTCTAGAATACTAGCTAAAATATCCGCAATAAACCAACATTCTTACTTTTTCTTAACATAGACCATCCAGATGCAGTGTAATTACTAGTTTGGCTATACTAGATATTTGATATATTCAGTAGATATATCTTTTTACGACCCTATTTTGCAACCCTATGTTGCAACCAGGAGAACTACAACTTCGGTGCTGATTTGTATCAAGCTGCATGGTGCAGCTCTGAGGAATTAATTCAATTTCAATTTTATTTTTATTAAATTTTATTTATATAGCGCCAAATCACAACAAAAGTCATCTCAGGACACTTTTCACATAGAGCAGGTCTAGACCATACTCTTTAATTTACAGAGACCCAACAATTCCCCCATCAGCAGTGCTTGGCGACAGCGGTAAGGAAAAACTCCCCTTTAACAGGAAGGGACACAAAGAAGCAGAACAACAAGAGCAACAACAACAACAACAACAACAACAGATACATGGCTAGCAACAACAAAAAGCAGCAACAGCTGGAGAAGGACATCCCCATGGCTAAGGGCCACAGCTTGGTCCATGGGGTTTCCTGCGGATGAGAAAGCAGGAAGAATTCCAGGGAAGAAGCCAAGTTAGTAACATACAGTAATGGTATATGAATACATACAGATGGAGAGGAGGAGAGAGTAGCTCAGTGCATCATGGGAAGTCCCCCGCCAGTCTAGGCCTATAGCAGTATAACCAAGGCCTGGTCCAAGGTGAGCTTGGTCAGCCCTAACTATAAGCTTTATCAAAAAGGAAAGTTTTAAGCCTACTCCTAAACGTAGAGAGGATGTCTGCCCTCCGGACCGAATCCGGAAGATGGCTCCACAGGAGAGGAGCCTGTTAGCTGAAGGCTCTGCCTCCCATTCTACTTTTGGAGACTGAAGGAACCACAAGTAAGCCTGCAGTTTGGGAGCGCAGTGCTGTAGTGGGGTATTAGGGTACTATGAGCTCTTTAAGATATGATGGTGCCTGACCATTAAGAGCTTTGTAGGTGAGAAAAAGGATTTTAAATTCTGGATTCAATTTTGGATTTTACTGGAAGCCAGTGCAGCGAAGCTAAGATGGTATAAATATGATATCTTTTTCTAGTTTTTGTCAATACACGTGCAACAGCATTCTGGACCAGCTGGAGAGTCTTTAGAGACTTGTTAGGGCCGCCTGATAATACAGAATTGCAATAATCCAGCCTAGAGGTAACAAATGTGTGGACTATTTTTTCTGCATCTTTTTGGGCAAGGATGTGCCTGATTTTTGCAGTATTATGTAAGTGAAAAAAGGCAGTCCTTGAAATTTGTTTCATGTGGGAGTTAAAGGACATATTCTGATCAAAAATAACTCCCAGATTCCTTACAGTGGTGCTGGAGGCCAGGGTAATGCCATCTAGAGAGCTATATCATTAGTTAATGTGTTTCTAAGGTGTTTAGGGCCAAGCACAATAATGTTTTGTCTGAGTTTAGTAGCAGGAAATTGCGGGTCATCCAGGTCTTTATGTCCTTAAGGCATGTTTGGAGTTTACTGATTAGTTTCATCTGGCTTCATTCATAAATATATTTGGGTATCATCTACATAGCAATGAAAATTTATGGAGTGTTTCCGAATAATATTACCTAAAGGAAGCGTATACAAGGTGAATAGTATTGGTCCAAGTACAGAACCTTGTGGAACTCCGTGTCTAGCTCTTGCCTTCATGGAGAATTCATAATTAACATGTACAAACTGAAATTGATCTGATAAATAGGACTTAAACCAGATTAATGCAGTTCCTTTAATTCCTTTAAATGTTCCAGTCTCTGTAATAGGATGTGATGATCAATTGTGTCAAATGCGGCACTGAGGTCTAACAAGACAAGTACAGAGAGAAATCCTTTGTCTGATGCACTCAGGAGATCATTTGTGACTTTCACCAGTGCTATCTCTGTGCTATGATGCGCTCTAAATCTTGACTGAAAATCCTCAAATAAACTATTGTTATGTAGAAAGTCACACAACTGATTGGTGACTGCTTTCTCAAGGATCTTAGAGAGAAATGGAAGGTTAGATATAGGTCTATAGTTGGCTAAGACACCTGAATCAAGAGTAGGCTTCTTAAGAAGAGGTTTAAAGGACTGTGGTACATAGCCTATAAAGACAGATTGAACATATCTAGTAAAGAAGTGCTAATTAAGGGCAAGACTTCCTTAAGCAGCCTAGTTGAGATGGGGTCTAAGAGACAGGTTGATGGTTTGGATGAAGAAATCGTTGAAGTTAATTCAGAAAGGTCAATTGGAGAAAAACAGCCTAAATATATGTCAGATTTTACAGCTGTTTCTAAGGGTCCTGTGTTTGTGGATAAATCGGTGCCTGTTTAGGGCAACAGGTGTTGACTTTTGTCTCTAATAGTTATAATTTTATCATTAAAGAGTTATTACTCTTTGTCAGCCTGGCCAAAGTGCTGAAAAGAAACCTAGGGCTGTTTTTATTCTCCTCTATTAATGATAAGTAATAGGCTCTGGAATGGCAGATGGCCTTCCTATATGTTTTAAGACTATCCTTTTAGTTTTTAAAAAATATTAGTGTTCCTCCTTGAACTGGAAGGTGTAAATACTAAATTGGGAATACACTGTGGAGTTTAAGGCAATGTTAAACATATTTGTGTAATCGGATATTAAATATCTGATTGTTAAATGGTTGAAAATTAATTTTAACCATGTTTTACCCATATTTGACAGTGCCCCCAGTTGTTGACTATAATCACATGGTAGCTGAGGTCAAGAGCTCTCTATAACAGTTGGTTTCATGTCTGCAGCCCCTTTTGTTGCTGAGTTATAAGCCTTCAGGCTCTCCAGGCCGAGACCTTTCCAAAGATGTATTTGGTTTAGCTCTACAGCAAAGTTTTGACTTTCTCATGTCATGGACACAAGCCATCCCAGGCCCAGTTTCAGAGAGCACTTAAAAGGCCTAAGATATAAAATGAAGCTTTTTGTTTGTTTGTGTTTTTTTCTTTTTTAGTGGAAATAGTGACCAAAATGAGTCACCTTCAGTGATTAGAATACTGCTGACAATCTACAGCATTACTACAGGCTTGGAGGAAGTCCTGAAGTGCTTGGGTTAGAGTTAGGACTGAAAAGACCAACCTGTTCTCATTCATGCATAGGCTACTAGTTACTGGGCCCTCACACCAAGATATTCATGAGCAGCAGCGGTTGCTCTGATTTGTGGCCGCTCACTGCCAGCCCGTAGCAGTGCACGGCAGGGGCGGGTCATTCAAGCAGCGCTATTTTTTTAAAATTTTCAGTTGTGGCCAATATCAAGTTTGTAGTAGAGCTATTTGGCAGCCTGGCCATGAACTTGACAGGGATGATAAAATATACAATGTTTCATGTTTCCACTGTGTATTATTTAGCAAGAAAATGTGCCTAGTCTATATTTCTGTTAATTAAAAAATAAAAATGCTGTTTTACTTTCAAAATCATGTTGTTGGCCACGTAACCTATGGAATAAAGCATTATAGGCTAGTTTTGTTCATGTCACGGTAAACAAACAATGACAAATCGTATAGCTCCGGGAAAACGGATTTCTCTTCCATTGTCAACATGATATATTGATATATTCCAAAGGAAATACAGCAGTAAAGAAGCTAACAGAAGAGTATTTGTTTTGAAAACAAGAAGAAAACTTAAAGGATCCTTTCTGGTAATGTAATCCACACATGCTGGAGCCTCTCTGTGCACCCTGGACTTAAGAAGTGATGGCATATGACTGGGGGTCACTCATCGGGATGGGGAGATGGTCAGCTCATCCCCCTGCCAACCCTTCTATCAGGCCAGTCCAGGTTTTTAAACATAAACATCGGATTAAACATCAAGTAAGACCATCTGTACATCCATCTCAACATCGAAGGAAACGGTCCTGGACACATGGATCTTTTGGGGTTCCTAACCGCCTGGATGGCAGCCTTTTCTCCCCGCTGAGGTCGAGAGGAGGTTCCAGGTGCACTGGGCTGGTGCTGAGGGGCTTAAGAGGAACTTCTACACTCTGGCCACCAGGATCCTGAATGGGATTGCTACATAGGACTGTCCTTTGAGACCGTTTATTGTACCACAGAGCATGCCTGTCAAACCTTGCGTCAAGTTCAAAGCAGTGTTTCATCAGCAAAAACACCTGGGCTGTGTTTCATGGAGTGCTCTTTGGACTACTGTTGGTACTCATTGCTGTATTGCCTGTATTTGTCTGTCTGGCCAGAGCATTCAACATTGATGGAAAACAACTGGGACACCAAGTGATTGAGCTTGGGACAAATGCTGGCTCATGGCCAGTTGACACTCCTACAGTGAGTTTTCATCATAACTTACTAGGATATTTTGCAATCTATTCCTCTGTCCTGCGGCACGGGCGAGCCCAGGTACCAGAGCGAATCACCGATCCAGTGGACCGGTCATCTGCCACCCCATTTCAGTGAAGAGCAGGTCTCCTCTTCATGCTGATCCTGCTCTCCAGAGATGTTCAGCTAAATCCTGGATCAGTGACCCCTGGAGTGCTACAGAACTTCGATTCTGATTTGTGCATGAATGTGTCTGGGACTCCTCTGGTGCCAGTGACGAATGAGCAACAATTTTCTGAGCCAGGCTTCTCCCTTAACAGACTAAACTTTGTTAACACAAGGCATGATGGCTCAATGAATAACTTTTCGCTACCGGGCTGTAGAAACCTCGATAGGTCCAGTGTCTCTCTCACAAAACCTGCTGCTGACACCACTGTGTGTCGAAACCCTGCAGTGAGGAGGCAGAGGTTATTCAAAACCTTCCACACTGTCAATCATGCAAAAGTCTTATGGGACCCGGAGCTGAAACCAAAGGGGCTAATCGGTGGACATTTTAACATCAGAAGCATTACTGCAAAGAGCAATCAGCTAACTCATCTTGTGTCTGTCTCAAATCTGGACTTTCTCTGTCTGACTGAAACATGGTTGAAACAAACAACTCCTGCAAGTGTGTTCATGGTGCCTGGATACCAATGTTTCAGAAGATACAGACCTGATGGAAGAGGAGGAGGGGTGCTTTTTTATGTGAGAGACAACATCAAATGTGAACCTGTGGTTTATAATGCGGGTAACACGTTAGAATATGTTGGGATAAAAATAATGTTATCCCAACAAATGTCTTTTAACATCATAGGTGTCTAGAGGCCCCCTTCTGCAGATGACACTTTCTATGATCAACTAACAGAAGTCTTGAAAGAGTGTAATCTCAACAAAGAATTATTACTTATGGGTGATTTTAATGTGAACTGGGAGGATAAAACTAAGAGGAAAGAACTAAAAATGATCACAGAGAAATTCCAACTAGAACAATGCTCCAGCAAAATGCTCCAGTACACAAATTGATCTAATATTTACAACCAGAGAGAATAACTAAAAGTTATAATTTAATCACTGGCTTATCAGATCATAACCTAACCCTATGTGCAAGAAAACTGACTAAAAGTAGATTTAAGACCACGGCAACTAAGATAATGATCCTTCAATGCATACCCAGAGCTAAGCAAGAAGAATTTACCAATGAATTTAACAGCTTGAACTGGGGTGATGTACTGTCCTCTGATGATCTGGACTATGGCTGTGATACTTTTACTCACAGAATCAACTCTGTGAGGGAAAGATTTAATGTGAGAATACAGATAAAATCTAAAAATAAAAACAATTTACCGTGGTTTAATGAAAATTTGTGGTAACTAATGAAATCTAGAGATGCTGCACTAAGGAAGGCCATTAAAACTAGAAGAGACACTGACATGCTGCTTTATAAAGGTTTAAGGAACAAAGTTATCCAAGAGCTAAGAGAATCTAAATCTCGTTTTTATCTCATTATTTTGAATGAGGCAAAAGGCAACAGTAAATTGATCTGGAAAAACATTGATAATCTCACAACGAGGGACCCAAAATTTTTCGGAAATTTTAAACTCAAAGTACAGGGAAGGTTAATTGAAGATCATCTTACTGTTGCTTCTGTCTTTAATATTTTTTTTCTTGAGTCTGTAAATGTGTTAGGAAAAAAAATTACGAAAAGGAAACTGGATATTGTTCCTATGGATGGTATAAGGTTTTCGAGCTGGTAGAAACTAATGAGTTACAAGTAAACAAAATCATCAGCTCCTTAAAAAGCTCCAAATGTAGAGATGCTTTCCAATTCGACACCATGTTTGTCAAATCACACAAAGATATTTTAACTCCCCCTATTGCTCATTTAATTAATTGTCTTTTAAAGACAGCTCCTTTCCTGATGACTGGAAATGTGCCATTGTCACGCCTATTTTTAAATCTGGAGACCGCCTTGAAGCCAGTAACTACAGACCAATAAGTATACTGCCAGTACTCTCAAAGGTTGCTGAGAAAGTTGTCATTAAACAACTGACAACATTTCTTAATACAAACAATTTGGTCTACATTGAATGCAATTTGGCTTTAGAGCAAATCAATTAAATTAAATCGACACTTGACAAAGGAGGAGTAGTTGGTGCTGTATTTTTAGATCTGCGTAAAGCATTCAACACAGTCAATCATGATCTTTTAATATCGAAACTCTCTAAATTTAACTTCGCATCTAGAGCACTGGCATGGATGTCTTCATATTTATCTAATAGGAGACAATGTATTAAAGTTGGTGACACACTGTCCAGTAACATGAAATGCACAATGGGTGTTCCTCAAGGGTCAGTGTTAGGTCCCCTATTATTTAGCCTATATATTAATGGTCTCCTCAACAGTGTCATGATGCAGAACTACAAATGTATGCAGATGAAACTGTTGTGTACACACATGCAAAAACAGCTGAGTTAGCTGCTGCAAAGCTAACAATTGCATTGGAAAGGATCACACATTGGCTTGATCAATCATGTCTGAGTCTAAATGTAAACAAGACAAAGGGTATGTTTTTCTCTAAGACTATGATACAACCTCCTAATGCTGATATTTTAATCAAAGGTGAAAAAATTGACATAGTTACTGATTTTAAATATCTTGGTGTGACACTGGATCCAAATTTGAACTTTAAGAAACATGTTTAAAAAACTATAAAGTACAACTTAGCAAATTTTAGATATATTAGAAACTGTCTCTCGGACGCAGCCAAGATATTTATGTATGCTATGATTCTTTCCCATATGTCTTATTGCATCAAATGTTGAGGGCAGGCTGAGGGCAGGCTGGACAAACAGCCATAAGACCTCTTGAGTCCTTATACAAACAAACTCTTAAAACTCTGGACAAAAAGCCAATGCATTTCCATCACTGTAGGGTACTGAAGAAATATAATTTACTGAGTTTTGAGAATTTTAGATTATTCTCAAATTTGTGCCTAGTTTTAAATGGTTTGGTCCCTCCTCCACTATGTGACTTTGTGTACACTCGCTCAGTAAGTTCTATTAGATCCTCCAGAATATCCTCTATACAAGATTGTATCAGACCATTTCGTCACACTGCATTTGGGCAGTCAGCTTTCTCTGTGAAAGTCACAACTCAGTGAGAATGCCCTACCCGATGATGTGAAGAACTGTAGTTCAATCAATACATTCAAGGCCAAATTAAAAAATCTACTAGAGGCCAATCAGCTGTGTAACCATTGAGTCTAAACTCCATCTATGATCTTGATTTAAATTTGTCTAATTGACATTGTGGGTGTATGTGATGTGCTGTATGTAGTTTTGTATTTTGTATTTTGTATGGTGTATTTTGTATCTGTGTGTGTTTTTTTTTGTTTGTTTTGTTTTTTGTTTTTTTTTTTTCTTTTTTTGCTTTGTACTGCTTGTTGTTGTGCTGTTGTATGTTTTTTGTTGGGGACTACAGATGGAAACTAGCTACAAGCTGACTCTGGTGCAGTGCATCTTCAATGTTTTAATCTTCACACTGTCCCAGTCAATAAATCAATCAATCAATATGGAATGGAACAGATGTTTGCTAGGAACTTTAGTACAGTGGTTGCTATGGGAGGAAAATCAAATCCGAAATCTGAAGCCCTTCGTCACCAGCTTTCACTGAAAATGAATGACTGCCAGCTGCTTTTGTTGTTTATAAATCTTTGGATGTGAGTGTATCTGTATGTCTACTCTGCTGCAGCTGCCGCTGAGCTACTGCTTGTCAACAATGTGCAAAGCGGCTTGACATTGTGTTACCAGATCGTCAGGTCAGGGATCCCCCATATCACGTTTTCTCACTCTTTATCATAATAACCCACTTTTTGCAGAAAACACACAAACCTGGAAACTCTGCAGAGATCTCACCGTTAACATTATGTCAAGTTAAAATGAAAAGATGTTTGAGATCGGTGAAAATGTTGGTAGGGACAATTCAGCAGCACCTTGACATTGATAGCGACATGTCCCTTCTGTCCTCACTCAAATCTACACCCATGATTAATGTAAGTGACTTCATATTATGAAATCTGCTGATTGCAGCAGAAGGTCAAAGACGCATCCATGTGTTCTGTATTCATCCTTTGTTCTCACTGTGTGGGACAACAGGAGAGCTGCTGAAATGCATAATAAACATATGGATAAATACAATATTAAAAAAAACAGTGACAGCAGCAAAACAAGAAAATTGTCCTCAGCTCAGTTTGTTAGTGACTCTGGCTGAGATGGAGGTGAAATATGTGAACCTGGGCTGTGGTTTACTGCTCTCTTCCTGTCACAAACACTGTTTGACATCTGTTCATCTGGAGGTTTTTGTTCAGGCTGCAGGGATCATTTCTCACTGTGGGAGAGTGAACCGCTTTTATAACAGGCACAGTAGTAGGTGGCTGAGTGTGAAAGTTCAGCTACCTGGATCTTCAACTCAGAGTGTGTTTTTAGAGCTGAGAAATCATTCCTCTGTGGATGATTGTACCTTCTATCAATTTTACCATCATTCTTTTCAATATGTAGAATCACTGTGAATGTTGATGTGTCTTTCTTCTGGAGCCAGTATACATTTGTACCACCACACTTGTCTGTTCCTTTACATTTGAAGGAGACTTTTTCACCAACTGTCCTGGTCAATGTTAAATCTTCCTGAATCAGCTCTGCTGCCATGGCAACCAGCGCTGTAGAGAAACAGACACACAGATGAAGGTCAGTGTGACAGTGTTTGTTAAAGGTTGAGTTTGTTGGCTCCTGATTGGCTGGAAACACTCACCTGAACACAGACAGCACAGAGCAGCAGCTGGGAGGAAAAGCATTTTGTGCAGTGGTGTTTCCTCTGGTGAACCTGGGGAGAAGTGGCGCTCTGATGCAGCTGAGGCCAAACAAGGACGAGCTGTGAGATCAGACGAGGGCCACGTGGTTTCTAACAGCTCCTCAAACCTCCCATCAGCCCCTGCGGC
Source organism: Thunnus thynnus (assembly GCF_963924715.1). Classification (NCBI taxonomy): domain Eukaryota; kingdom Metazoa; phylum Chordata; class Actinopteri; order Scombriformes; family Scombridae; genus Thunnus; species Thunnus thynnus. The sequence goes on from NC_089528.1 coordinate 31,230,859, forward strand.
GGAGAGATAAGGCTGCTGCTGCTGCTGCTGCTGTGTGGTTTTCCACTGAGTGGAGGAGCAACAGGCTGCACACAGTTACCATGGAGATGGACGTCACTGACACATCACTGTTTGATTGTTCACAGGTGTTAATGTGAGAATTTATCAGCTCTATCAAGGCTGCTGCTGCTGCTGTGTGGTTTTACATTTCAGTTTAATAAATAAATAGAATTTCCTGCATCATCTGATGGTATCATGCATTCATTGACGTTCTCTTTGAACACTGAGTTTAGACACATTTCCTCAAATATCATCCTGACAGATTTGGTATTTTTGGAAGCTTTGTGATCTCTACTAGAATTAGAAATAAAGTTCTGAGGGTTTAGTTTGTGGAGACGAAGCCACCGGAGGGTTCAGAAGAGTTTAAAGTCAGGTGTCGTCTTCATGTCTTTTTGGTGGAACTGATAACAACCCATCTGCAACATGAGGAGACACAACTACACACTGCTTTACCCATTTAAAATATTAATAAAATATATAAGATATTTAGGCTAAATATTAATTAAACAATCCAAATATGTTTTTACACTGTAAATATTTTGTGCAGCATACATCATTTCAGTCTGATCTGAATATTTGTGTTACAGTTACAATAATTTAGAGGCTATTTGTAGTCTAAAGACTGAATCTTTTTATGGCCATTCTTTATAATCTAATATTTTTAATAAAATTTCACAATATTATCTGCTACTGAATGTCTGCTTATAATTCAAAGCTCAGTTTCACAGGCTTCAACACTACAAAAGTTTTTTAAAAAATGTCTGTTTTCAGATTAATTATAATTTCTATTTTTTAAAGTTTTTAATTCTGATATTCTAATATTAATTTGTATATATTCAATTATAATTCTAATATTACAAAATCTACAGTAAGAGAAAATGCAGCTTATTTGCAAATAACTAAACAGATTATCATGTCTGTATAACATGTTGCAGAATAAATTATAAACCATATAAATAACTACAGAAATAATAAAAATGCAAAATATTTCATCATAGTTTTTTATTTATATATATATTCACATATGTGTGTGTGTGTGTGTGTGTGTGTGTGTGTATTTTTTTAAATTTGAAAAAAAAAATTCTTTTCTACATTCAGAAGTTACACTGATATGGAAATAAAGTAGAGCACCATAATAACACTGAACTAAACAATGTATAATCAGTAACTCTTAAGGCTTTATTTGCAAATATTTGTGTTCATATGGATTTATATATTAGGACAAAACATCAAAATTAATACAGTGACACAAATTTAGCTTTGCAGGATGAATAAAACGCAAAACAATAAATGTAATAAAGGTTTTAAAAATACCAAAAACTAAGTTATGTTTTCTATATTTATTTTTCTTTTTGTATAATACAAGTCAAAGTTAAAAGGAGGAAACAAAACAAACCTGAGCTAAAAAAGTAACTGTTAAGGTTTAATTTGTAAATATATATGTGTATATATGTATTTATATATTTAGCACAACTGTATCTAACTTGTGCATAAAGAGAGAAAATGTAAAACCAACCACAACACGTCATAAGTGACATTTGTGAACACTGATCAAAGTGATAAATGAGATGAATTGATGAGATGTGATGGTGAGAAAAGGCGAGCAGAAAACAGTCAGTCAGCATGTGTGCAGTTGGTGGACGGTCCCTTGTTTCTGAGGATCATCAGCAGAGAGAGTCCACAGCAGTACACCAGACTCTTCACTATCAGCACTGTGTACAGCACACAGAGCAGCTTCACCTGGTACTGAGACTGGAAGGACACTGACACACACACACACACACACACACACACACACACACAGGTCAGTCTTCTCTCCACACTGTTTCAGTCTGTTCAACTGTGGACATTTCATCACAATATCATCACATTTTCTTCAGTAGAACTTGGACTTTTCCAGACGGGACGACCAGCTTTACATGAAGACAGGGGTCGACTACAGTTTGACTGACAGCTCAAAGGCCCTTATTAAATACAACAAGTCAGGGCCGGACCCAGCTTTTTAGGGGCCCCAAACAGGATTTGATTTCCTGTTTTCAACTTAAAATAACTTTTGAATCCACAACTAACTACAATTTATAACAATTAAAATCACTCAAGGATAAAAAGCAAAGTCCAAATACTGTTTAAAAACACACAGGTTACTATAGATTTGAAGTTTTCACCACTTGGGGGCAGAAGAACTCCACAACAAGCTAACAAACTCCTCTCTGACATATTATGGTCTGTCTGCTGTTTGCTGCTGGGCAGGTAGTGTACAGTGGGTTTATCAGGAAACAGCTGCTGATGCTGGAAACACTGAGACTGAAGCAGACAGGAAATGTGCTGCAAAACCACAACTAGGAGCTAAAAGAGGCTAAAAAGCTCATTTAGTCATTAGATTCATTCTTAATATAAAACTATTGATTAGTGGAGCTTTAAGATATACTCCCTAAACTTGTTCTATCACCCTGGAGGCCTAAAACTGAGTATAGCGCCCCCAAAAGGTGTTATTTGTCAGCCTGTGAAGTGAAAGCTCTCTCAGTGGGACTTGTTGTGCTGTGGGACACTCTAACAGAATCAGGGAGTGTATGTTTAAATCCTTCAATGATGAGCAGAAAGTGAACAGACTGATATGCAGCCCTAACTGCAGCAGGACATTGGAGCTGTCAGAGCATGCAGAGAGGCAGCAGGTGATCTTACAGTCAGCTTGCTGCAGAGCTGGCAGGTCTGCTGGCTCTCTCTCTGGAGGACAGGAGGCTGCTGGAGCTGGAAGCTCTGAAACACAAAAGGAGTCAAATGTTTGGAGTTGCAGTGAGAAATGTCAGTGCTCTGCTCCTCTGCTCTCTCTGACAGCGTCTCCAGATGAAGCTGAATCACTGCTGAACACAGTCACCAAGCCTTCATTACCTTGTTCTGTTTGGGCCTCCACTGTTCCCCCCTCGTGCTTGATGATTCATTGAATAACAAAACCCAAATTAATAATACTATTCATATTTTATAAAATTACATTTACTAATTTAATAATTAATACATATTATTTAAAAATATAGATTTTATGTTTAATAGTTGTAGTACAGTAAACAGTATTGCTGTTTGTTTTATTATCAGTATTATGTATGAGCACTCTGCAATGACAAGTGTAAACTGTAAAGCAGTGGTGGAAGAAGTATTGAACTGTTTTACTAAAGTAAATGTACCAATAATACAGTATAAAATACTACTTTACTAGTAATGGTTTTACTTTCAAAATTACAGAAGTATTATTCACTAAATGTACTTAAAGTATCAAAAGTAAAAGTACTCTTTATGTAAATTGGCCCCACACACTGTTACATTGATCATATACATATATACAGAGCCTGTGAAAAGTATTCACCGCTCTTGAAATGTTTCATGTTGTATTGTTTTAAAACATAGAGTCAAAGGGGATTTAATGTGGCTTTTTGAACACTGAAAAAACCCTTATATGTAAAATGAAAATAAATCCCTATGAAGTGATCTAAATGTATTTCAAATATAAAATACGTCATCAGCTTTACTAGTAAAATCTAAATCTGAAAAGTAACTAGTACTTATAGCTGTGAAGTAAATGTAGTGGAGTAGAAAGTAAAATATCTCCCTCTGAAATGTAGTGGAGTGGACGTATAAAGAAGCATAAAATGGAAATACTCATGTAAAATACCTCACAATTGTTCTTTATTACATTCCTCCCCTGCTGTAAAGTGCACCTTTGCTAAAAACTCCAAAAAAGAAAAAGTGACAAGACCTCCAGATGTGTGGCCTTTGTTGGTGGCTGGGCTCAGTTTGACTGTGTGGGTGGAGGGCTCAGTGGAAAAAAGGTTTACAGACAACAAGAGAAAAGACCCACATGACAAATGAGAGGGAGGGAAGTTCATGAGTGTACAGCAGCAGGTGTGAATCTGCTGGTGGTCTTGGTGGTTATTAGGACTCATATAAAACTGTTGACAGCGAATCAACACTTCCTTTCCTGCAGCAGACGGGCCGTGTGGGTTTCTGCTCAGCAGCCTCCACACTGTTCACTGTGGTTTTTCATTTTATTAACACAATGACGGTTACAACCATCGACTCTGGTTAAAGAATGGTTCCAGGAACTTCAGTATGAATTCAGCACTCACTGTCTCAGTTTTAATCTGTGTTATTAATGTGTGAGAGAAGCAGCTGAAATCCTAAACTCAGAGCTGAGAAACTGACATCATTAAATAAAGGGAGACGTTCAAACTCCTGCAGTCTGCTCAGGTCCCACAGTCTGTACTGAGTTCACAAATACATTACTCAATAAGTTTATACAAATAGATCAAAATAAAATGGTTGTAATTGATATTGAGTGGTTGAACATCCTAATAATAATATTAATAATGATAAATACATAACTCATAGAAAAGAAAGTAGAGTCATTATAAAGAATGAAATCGATTTTGATACAAAGAACCCAACTTAAATCATATTTTTATATTTTTATTGAATACAAAACACAAACAAGCATATAATTGATAATTGATTGATTTATTGATTGGGACATGTTGCAGTTTTAAACATTAAAGAAGCACTGGACCAGAGTTAGCTCGAGGCTAATTTGCATCTGTAGTCCCAAAAACAAAAAACATACAACAGCACAGCTACACACAGCACATCACATACACCCACAATGTCAATAAGAAGATTAATAATGTAAACTTGTCAAATTAAAAGCAAGACTACCTGCACTAATGAGAAGACCATAGATGGAGTTTAGACTCCATGTTCACACAGCTGATTGGTCTTTAGTAGAATTTTTAATTTTTTAATATATGATATATATTTACAAAACAACATAAACATCAGATGTATTTATAAATAGAGCAAAGAAATGTTTCTTTTTCAGCAAAAATACAAGTGCACATATACACATACACATATGTTGATGTGAACCAAGTTAATTTTCTCACATATTCCACCTTGATTATCATAAAAAATAAAAATTAAATATCTGTAAACTTTTCTTTGTATCTTCCTGTACATTTGTTTTTAGCACTATGTGAAAGTTTACTGAGATCTACTCACAACAAGAGTCAAATTACTTGTAGGTATCAATAAACTTGGTCAATATAGTGGATTCTGTGTCTGATTATTTAGATTATTTGAAGCCAAACTGAGATCAATAAAAACATGGATGATTATACAAGACAAAAACTGTGATGTTTCAGTTTATTGAGAATGTTACTCTGAATGACTTTGATAAACCTGCCACCCTCTGTATAATGTATTAAAAAGAAAATACACAAGAAAGAAAAAATACTGTAAGCACTTAAATATCTACCAGGTAGCTAATATTTTTACTTAATTTTACACTATTATACAAGTCATGATTAAAATTGGAATTAAAATAGAGCATCAAGATATTAATATTCTACAGAATTTATACTTAGTAACTGTAAATATACTGTATTTATGTGTTTGTGTGTGTATTTATAGTTTTAAGACAACTGTGTCTTAAACATAAATTTACAACCAACCACAACACGTCATAAGTGACATTTGTGAACACTGATGAAAGTGATAAATGAGATGAATTGATGAGATGTGATGGTGAGAAAAGGCGAGCAGAAAACAGTCAGTCAGCATGTGTGCAGTTGGTGGACGGTCCCTTGTTTCTGAGGATCATCAGCAGAGAGAGTCCACAGCAGTACACCAGACTCTTCACTATCAGCACTGTGTACAGCACACAGAGCAGCTTCACCTGGCACTGAGACGGGACAGGTGGAGGAAGAGCAGAAACCTCTGAAACAGAAAAAAAAAACAAATGTCAGTGCTCTGCTCCTCTGCTCTCTCTGACAGCGTCTCCAGATGAAGCTGAATCACTGCTGAACACAGTCACCAAGCCTTCATTACCTTGTTCTGTTTGGGCCTCCACTGTTTCCCCCTCGTGCTTGACGTAGCAGCGGTATTTATATGTGTAGAGAGCATCCTGATCAACCACTCTGATGGCGACGGTGCGTCCCGGCTCTCTGAGCTCCAGCTGCTCTCCCTCAGCAGGGGGCAGATCCTCCAGCGGGCCGTTCTTCTTCTGTCTTTTCCAGGAGAACTGGACCAGAGGAGGAGACATGGCTGAGGCCAGACACAGCAGGGAGCTCTTCCCCTCCAGGTGGGCTCTGGATGCTGCTGGGTACACGCTCACCACGGGCTTCACTACCTGCTCATCTGAAGTTTGACAGCAGCAACAAGCAGCACAGACACACATTCACACAGTCAACAGCAGCTTACAGCACTGCACTGCATTCAGTCTGATCCTGGAAACTACATGATCACTAAACTACTCATCAATACACCACAAACATCATCTACTGGACACTGTATCAATAATCATATCAAACTAAAGCATCATGGAAGCTCATCATATGTCATATATAAAGATTAAAACATCATTTACCACTTTATCAATATTTACCACAACATTAATTACTAATATAATAGAGTTTATAAATATAAAATATATCATGACAGAACAGCCTCATATAAAATACATTTGCTAATGATTATAGTGTTTTATGTAAAATATATTTACCAACATATACTTTAATTAATAAAAATCAATAAATAATTTTAACATGAGTTTGATCTTTTACTTAAAACAATATTACCACCACCACGACTACCATGTTCAGATACAACTAATATAATATAATATAATATAATATAATATAATATAATATAATATAATATAATATGATGACGTTTGTCTTAATAAAATTTAAAGTATAGTTTTATTACTTGGTTAAAATATATTATATTTATGTTACATTTGTAAATAATTACAGTGTTTATATGAAGTATATTTACCAGCATATACTTTACTCTAATCAGACACACAATACATCAATACTTTTAACAACTTTTTTTGAGTTTTAGCTTTTATATAAAACATAATTACCACAACATGTTCAGACACGTAAATAAAATATAATATAATAATATATATTCTTAATTAAATGACAACATGTAAATTATCTGATTCATTATATTTTCTATCAAACACTTTCTAAAATATTTTTTTACATTATATATTTGACATCATGTTGATTTCATAAACCAATATGATTTATTTTAATTATGGATCAAGATATACAATTATACATTTTATCTATAAATTATATTTAGCTTCATCACACATTTAAAATGAGTTTGCCTTCATGCATTAATTTATCTTCCACTAAAAGACATATTTATCATCATAAACACACAATTATCATGAGATACATTTTACCATTTACAAATATATACTGTATATTTAACACACAATATATTTATCACTATTTGCTTCTAAAATGACATTTAGGAACATTTATTAAATGATGTTTCACATCATATATCATCTTTTTTTTTAATAAACAGGAGCTGCTGCTGAATCAGTGAGATTATTAAATACTGTTTATTTGTAACATTACTGATATCAGACTTTTTGGCTGTAAACAAACTTTGATGTGATGCATAAATAAAGAAGAACTTGTGGTGTGCAGTGAGATTTGAAGCTCTTTTCAGGAGTTATTGATTAGTTTTATGGAAGAATGGCTGCATCAAGAATTCTCTACTAAATATGAAAAAACTAACATGTAAAGCCTGAAGCAGCAGAAACTAAAACTAAAAACACATTTTCAACTTGTTCAATAAAACAACTGAAGGAAAATGAAAGTTTAGTCTTACCTACATACAGTTTAGTTCCAGAGACAAAGATGTAGTAGTAGTTTCCTCCCACAGTGAATGAGACTGTGACAAAAACCTGTCTGCTGTTGAATGTGTCAGCTGAGGTGAACGAATCCAAATTATGAACCAGTATCATATTTCATCTCCATGATGTGTTTCTCTAATGTTCATATCAACATGACTGTCTCTTCTTTTATTTGATTTTAGCCACATTAGCAGTGTGACTATATGGATGCTAATGTCAGTCGGTTGGTCGGTCCACCACTTAAGTGCAGATCCATTGGATCTGATTGTGGATCAAAGGACGGATGGATTGTTCATTAAATGTTGTGCAGACGTTCACGGTCCCCAGAGGATTCAATTATTTATTTGACTTGATTGATTCTAACTTTGAATCTAGCGCCACCAGCAGGTTGACATGTTTGGTCCAGACTGAAATATCTTTTCATCTATTGGATGGATTGTCATGTAATTTAGTAGAAATATTCATGTTCCCCTCAGGATGAATTATAATAACTTTGATCCTCTGACTTTTCCTCTAGCGCCACCATCAGGTCAACATTTAAACTCAACTAAGAACTCATTTAAAATCAAACTGACATTTATAATGATGTAAATTACTTAAAGCTGCTATAATCAATATTTTTATAATAACCATGATCTGTCAGTGTGTAATGTGTTGGTCGTGGCTCGTAGTGATGAACCTACAGAGAATTATCAGTGACTCTGCAGCTCCTCTCGGCTTTACGGAGCTTTATAGTGAGTTTCAGCTCATTGTTTATCTGTCCGGCTGCAACTTTACTGTTTTGGTTCACTCTCAGCGCTCTCATAGCGTCGTTTTGGGCTGCAGCAGGCAGCTGTTTTCAGATAAAAAGCTGTAAAAAGCCACTGTACACTACCTGCTCAGCACCAAACAGCAAACAGACACAGTTAGCTGTAGACTAGCTGCTGAACGTAGTGGAGCATTTAGCAGCTAAAGAGCCAGATATTTCCCTCAGGAGTTGGTAGAGAGTAAAAACAGAGCTAAAAGAGAGTGAATATTGGACTTACATTCACCAGGTGGACAGAAACACGACTCCAAATGAATGATAATGTTGAATGATGAAAACTAGTGGACAAAACATCAGTAAATGCAGGTGTAAAATCCTTCCCTACAACTTAACATTACAACAGTATGTTATGTGGTTCACTCCAGATGTTTAGATAAGAATGATGGACTAAAATAAAATATTATTCCTGTTGATCACAGTTCAAAAGTTGTTAAGTTCACTTTTGAGGAGATTTGTCGAGTATTATGAACTAAACCAAGTTAGGATGACATTAGTACCTGTGCTGCCATGCAGGTACATTTTCATAGGAGCCGTAGTTTTTGTTTGCTTGTCAATCAATTGTTGTTTAACATTTTGAATCACATAAAGGATTAAATTTCTAATAGTAAATGCTGTAGTGGAGCCATTTGTCTTAGAATATGGACAGTAAACATCAGAACCTGTGGTTAAGGTTTAGTTAGGTTTAGGTAAAGATCATGGTTTGGGTTAAAATGACTTCCTCCTTAAGATGAGGGGAGCTGCGTCGTCATGGTTACAATAATAAACACGTGGTTAAAGTTAGGAAATGATGGTGGTCGTGTTAAAAGAAACAAACAGTGTCTGCTGTCGTTTCTCTTGTGAAGACAGTCTCAGCTGCTCACAGAGCAAAATCCATTTACATTTACCACATTTCTGTTGAGGGGAAATTGTCATAAATCCAAGAATTGTGTTGAATCTTTTACTAAAGAGAAATTATCTGTTGAAATCTGCTCAAAGATGTGACGTGAAGACTGCTGCCTGAAGGCTTTTATTGTGAAAGAGACACAGGAAGTGTTTTCAACAACAGCAGATTATTATTGTGAAGGAGGAATGAACTTTATTCCAGCAGCAGGTCAAAGAAGACCATTTTTATCTTCATCTCAAACTTTCAACTCTGTCAAACATCTTTTTCTATTTATTATTTTGTCAATTTTTGTTATTAAATGAAATGTTAATAAAGTTTCACTTTTGATCTCTCCATTATTTGTCTCTTTTATCTGTGTTATATTGTTGTTTGTTTGTTTGTCTTCATCTTGTTGTATCATTGTGCTTCTGTGTTGCTCCTTTGTTCTCACTGTGTGGAACAACAGGAAACCTGCTGAAATAGCTGATAAATAATATCAATGAAATATAATGTTGAAATCAAAATCCTGACACCAACAGACAAACATTTAGTCCTCAGCTCAGTTTGTTTGTGACTGTGGCTGAGATGGAGGTGAAATATGTGAACCTGGGCTGTGGTTTACTGCTCTCTTCCTGTCACAAACACTGTTTGACATCTGTTCATCTGGAGGTTTTTGTTCAGGCTGCAGGGATCATTTCTCACTGTGGGTATCATAGTTATAACAGGAACAGTAGTAGGTGGCTGAATGTAAGAGTTTAATTGTCTGGATCCTCAACTCATGGCTGTTCTGTTTTTTTAGAGCTGAGAAGTCATATTTCTGATGATGATTGTAACGTTTATCTACAATACCATTACTCCTGTCAATACGAAGAATCCTTGTGAATGTTTCTGTGTCTTTCTTCTGGTACCAGTATAAATATGTACTACTACACTGGTCAGTTCCTCCACAGCTGAAGGAGACTTTTTCACCAGCTCTCCTGGTCAATGTTAAATCTTTCTGAATCAGCTCTGCTGCCATGGCAACCAGCGCTGTAGAGAAACAGACACACAGATGAAGGTCAGTGTGATAGTGTTTGTTAAAGGTTGAGTTTGTTGGCTCCTGATTGGCTGGAAACACTCACCTGAACACAGACAGCACAGAGCAGCAGCTGGGAGGAAAAGCATTTTGTGCAGTGGTGTTTCCTCTGGTGAACCTGGGGAGAAGTGGCGCTCTGATGCAGCTGAGGCCAAACAAGGACGAGCTGTGAGATCAGACGAGGGCCACGTGGTTTCTAACAGCTCCTCAAACCTCCCATCAGCCCCTGCGGTGGACAGATATGGCTGCTGCTGCTGCTGCTGCTGCTGTGTGGTTTTCCTCTGAGTGGAGGAGCAACAGGCTGCACACAGTTACCATGGAGATGGACGTCACTGACACATCACTGTTTGATTGTTCACAAGTGTTAATGTGAGAATTTATCAGCTCTATTCAAATATTTACAATCATTACAGCTGCATTTAAAAGAAGCAGAAACACAAACTCATATTAGTTTAACAGTGAAAGTGATGGAGAGCAGAGACGGACTGATATTATCTCAACTGGTTTTTAAAATGATTTGACTCTTATTTTTTAATCATATGTTTTCCTCCACGTCTCTGTTTCTCTGTGTGCTTCACTTTCACTTTCTTCATCTTGATTTTAATCTGGCAGCAGATCAAAAATCTGGGACACAACAAAACACAAAAACATTCATGGAACCACAAACACGTTCAGGTTGGTGGTGAATTTAGCAACACATATTGTTCTCTGTTGTTTGTAGAACAGATGTGATGAAAATAAAAAAAAAACTACAAATCCACAAAGCTCCTCCTGAACTGTGATTTTAACCTTTAAATGTTCCCCTTATATTTATTTAATCCACTTTAATAAATGAATTGAATTTCCTGCATCATCTGATGGTATCATGCATTCATTGACGCTCTCTTTTAACACTGAGTTTAGACACATTTCCTCAAATTTCATCCTGACAGATTTGATATTTTTGGAAACTTTTCTTATTATTCTTAATAATAATAATAATAATAATAATAATAATAATAATAATAATACCTTTCAGCTTCATATGCTTTGATACAAATAAAACTGTATTTAAAAATATGTTTTTCAGATTCATTATTATCTCTTCTATGTTTTTATTTCAGAGTTGTTTTAAGTCTAATATTCTTATGTTAATTTTTGTATAATATTCAATAATAATTCTAATATTACAATAAGAGAAAATGCAGCTTATTTTTAAATAACTGAATATTTATTCATGATTATTAAATAAAAGGTTGGTACCAAATACAACCTGCACCAGTCTACATGTTCAGCTGTTTTCAGGAGCAAAACCAAAAGTAACTCTCTCCCTTTTTATTATATAATATTTATATTACATTTTACACATTATGTTTTTTGTTATTTATGTTTTTCTGACATTTTATTAGACTTTAAAGCTGTAGTTTACATCTCATTCTCCACTTTATATTATATTACCTCTATCTGCTCTGTGCTGAGCTGTCAGTAATAAAACCTTTACACTGCTGCCCTCATGTGGCTGCAACAACACATTGCTTCTACTACTACTAGTCTCTTCAAACTTTTGTTTTCATGACCCCAAATGTGTATAAAGAGTCTATATATATATTCTTTCAATTTTATTTTGACTTGAACACTTTCTTGTGTTTCTGAATCTTTTTTAAAGTGTTTCCAAAGCACATTGAAACTGCCTCACTGAATAAACAGACTTATTACTACTACTACTACTACCAACAGTTGTTTGTCACATCAGACATTGTGACTTGTCTTAGCAGGAGAAGCACAAGTGTTACTAATAACAGGAGCTGCAACAATTAGTTGATTTTATTGATGAGTTGATCGTGCAGCAAGGAAGGACTCACACACAGAGAACAAAAAAGAATTCAAACTAATGTCTGGATTTTAAATATTTCTATTTGTTACATTACAGGCCATACAGACAGTGAAACAATGACCAAAAGTGCATACAGTGCAAGAGTGCAAATGTTTCAGTCGATGTTGGACTTTCCTCAGTGCAAAGGGAAGCGAAGGCTAGTCCATCTGGTCCGATCCCTCAGAAGAGTTACTGTAGCACAAATTGCTGAAAATCAATGCTGGCTATGACAGACAGGTGTCAGAACATGCTGACCTCTGTCCACCGCTGAAAGCACCTACAATGGGCACATGAGCATCAGAACTGAACCATGGAGCAATGGAAGAAGGTGGCCTGGTCTGATGAATCATGTTTTCTTTTACATCATGTGGACAGTAGGCTTGCAACGGTCGTCAATGTTACCGGTGTTACACAGTGTTGGGACAGACACCAATTACATTACTTGCCCACCGTCCAAACCATAGTTTTTCTTTTCTTTATACAAATAAACCCCATTCAGTTAAATTTAGTATATCAGCACCCACATTCATCAAATGAAAACTTTAATTTGAGGACGACTCACTGGCTGCAGCCTGAGGCCCACCGTCACTAACTCTTAAGAGAAAAGAGATGGTATCAAGATGCACTATGGGAGGAAGACAAGCCTGTGGAGGCAGTGTCATGCTCTGAGAAATGTTCTGCTGGGAAACCTTGGGTCCTGGCACTCATGTGGATGTTACTTTGACACGTACCACCTACCTAAACATTGTTGCAGACCAAGTACACCCCTTCATGGTGTTGGGCCTCAACCATAGGGTCAGATAAAGGCAGGCCTACATGTAAACTCTGAAGCCTGACCACGAGGCTTTAGAATTCATCATTGCCTTTACATTGTAACCGTGCCTGAAAGAAGCTTTGCTTTCTCCATGAGCCAGTTTACTAAAGGAGGTAACCCTGTGCACGTGTAATTCCCCTCGCCGACTTTGCCCCATGTTCACCCGAACACAATCACCAGATCCAAGAGAGAGACCGCTGTTTGCAACCCACTGTTTTAACTGTGGCTGGAGAAGGAAAAAAGATTTCTTCACGGAGATGTGGATAACTTCTCTGCCTGGATGTCTACCAACTGGGTCGACTACCAGCTGCCATCAGCCTTGAGGAACTAAGGACGGCACCGCTAGGACCACTCACTGTAGGACCCGTGCTGTATTTTACTGACAGACTGAAAAACACATCGATTCACTTCCAAGAGGGATAAAAGTTAGAGGTCGTCTTGGCAGAGACTGTATTAGATTTTGTGTGTTAATAAGCTTATTGCTTGTATTTTGTTGTGTGATTTGACGGGCCGCCGAGTCCTTTTGTCTGCTATACTCTGAGGAGTATTTGAAGTTGCTGCATGTTTAGTTTGTTTTCACCACTCTAGACTATTTGTGATGTCTGCTGTGTTTGTGCCACCGCGAGTGAAAAGTAAGTTGACAACGTGCGTACCGTTTACCGTCCGTATGCACGCTCTCTGTAGATAAAGCAACCACTGCGGTTGTGGGACCCTGCCGAGAATCGTTTTTTCCTCCTCTTTCTTCCCTCTCTCGCTACTAACCCACCCACACACACACACACCCATACACGCACCTCTATTACACATCTGACAGTCAGATAGCGTGTGACACAGAGCCACTCTGCCCCTCGTCATCTGCCATCAGACACGTGTGTTTGATAAGTTGAATTGGGTGAAATCGAGACACCGACCATCGGTTGGCACCATCTTGCTATTGTTTAACAGAAACGCTGCGGTCACATCCTCCACTTGATTCTTACGTGACATGACTTCCTCAAGTCATGCCAGCCATGTTGGATCTCGTGCGATGTCCTCTCGCCAGATCACATCCACCATCTTAGCTCGCGTGACGTCATCTGGCCAGATCATGTCCGCCATCTTGTCATCCACACACACATGCTTCTGCTTACATGTGGTTGACCGTACACAGCTGCTGTTCTATGTGTATTGTTTGATTAGTATTTGTTGGTAGTATAGTGTTTGTTAATTGAAACATTTGTTGACTTTATTGTTTCTTGTGGAGATTAATGAACACAGTTATAGCTTTAAAGAGAAGTCTTTTGTCATTATTGTGCATATTTATTGTGATAAGTGGCTGATTGAGAGTCAGAACTCTGGATTAAACCGTCACTGTTCACTCGTGGATGCTGACATCCCAGATATCAGCTCTACTAAGTGAACTATTTTGTTTATGAGAGTACCTTATTGATGCCTCGTATTATTAATTAATATTAATAATTTAATGGTTTAATAATCAATCATTATCTCTGATCATTATTATTTATTGCTAATAACCAAACACAGTCATGCCAGCACAGACAATGGAAAAGGTATTCCCTGATGGCAGTGGCCTCTTTCAGCAGGATAATGCCTCACTGCCTCACTGCAAAAACTGTTCAGGAATGGTTTGAGGAACATGATCAAGAGTTCAAGGTGTTGCCTTGGCCTCCTAATCCCCCACATCTCAATCTGATCAAGCATTCGTGGGATGTGCTGGAGAAACAAGGTGTAGAGAGACAGACAGAGACTCCTTCCATTTATGTTAGATATATTCAATTGTAATTCTAATATTACAAAATCTACAATAAGAGAAAATGCAGCTTATTTGCAAATGACTGGATATATTACTGAGATTATCACAAAAAATGACAATTGTAAAACATGTTAAAAAATTCATTAAAAACAAGATAATTAACTAAAGAAAATGATAAAAATGTAAATTATTTAACCATAGTTATAATTGAATTGTAGTTTTTTATTGTACATTCAGAAGTTAATCTTTATTGGAAATAAACTAGAGTATCATAACACTACAATAAAATTATATAATCAGTAACTGTTAAGGCTTTATTTACAAATATACTGTGTATTTTTGGGGCATAACGCATTAAAATCAGTACAAATACAAATTTTAAAGAAAAATCAACAAAAGACAAAGATCTTCATAAACCACAAATGTGATGATGTTACAGTTTATTGAGAATATCACAGTTATGAATTAAAAAAGACAAATTTAACTTTGCAGAATGAATAAAACACCAATAAACATAAAAAAAGTTTGAAAAATACTAAAAACTAAGTATATTTATTTTTTATTTTTTGTATAATACAAGTCAAAGCTAAAAGTAGGAAACAAAACAAACATGAGCTAAAAAAGTAACTGTTAAGGTTTAATTTGTAAATATATATGTGTATATATGTATTTATATATTCAGCACAACTGTATCTAACTTGTGCATAAAGAGAGAAAATGTAAAACCAACCACAACACGTCATAAGTGACATTTGTGAACACTGATCAAAATGATAAATGAGATGAATTGATGAGATGTGATGGTGAGAAAAGGCGAGCAGAAAACAGTCAGTCAGCATGTGTGCAGTTGGTGGACGGTCCCTTGTTTCTGAGGATCATCAGCAGAGAGAGTCCACAGCAGTACACCAGACTCTTCACTACCAGCACTGTGTACAGCACACAGAGCAGCTTCACCTGGTACTGAGACTGGAAGGACACTGACACACACACACACACACACACACACACACACACACACACACACACACACACACAGGTCAGTCTTCTCTCCACACTGTTTCAGTCTGTTCAACTGTGGACATTTCATCACAATATCATCACATTTTCTTCAGTAGAACTTGGACTTTTCCAGACGGGACGACCAGCTTTACATGAAGACAGGGGTCGACTACAGTTTGACTGACAGCTCAAAGGCCCTTATTAAATACAACAAGTCAGGGCCGGACCCAGCTTTTTAGGGGCCCAAAACAGGATTTGATTTCCTGTTTTCAACTTAAAATAACTTTTAAATCCACAACTAACTACAATTTATAACAATTAAAATCATTAAAGAATACAAAGCAAAGTCCAAATATTGTTTAAAAACACACAGGTTACTATACATTTGAAGTTTTTACCACTTGGGGGCAGAAGAACTCCACAACAAGCTAACAAACTCCTCTCTGACATATTATGGTCTGTCTGCTGTTTGCTGCTGGGCAGGTAGTGTACAGTGGGTTTATCAGAAAACAGCTGCTGCTGCTGGAAACACTGAGACTGAAGCAGACAGGAAATGTGCTGCAAAACCACAACAAGGAGCTAAAAGAGGCTAAAAAGCTCATTTAGTCATTAGATTCATTCTTAATATAAAACTATTGATTAGTGGAGCTTTAAGATATACTCCCTAAACTTGTTCTATCACCCTGGAGGCCTAAAACTGAGTATAGCGCCCCCAAAAGGTGTTATTTGTCAGCCTGTGAAGTGAAAGCTCTCTCAGTGGGACTTGTTGTGCTGTGGGACACTCTAACAGAATCAGGGAGTGTATGTTTAAATCCTTCAATGATGAGCAGAAAGTGAACAGACTGATATGCAGCCCTAACTGCAGCAGGACATTGGAGCTGTCAGAGCATGCAGAGAGGCAGCAGGTGATCTTACAGTCAGCTTGCTGCAGAGCTGGCAGGTCTGCTGGCTCTCTCTCTGGAGGACAGGAGGCTGCTGGAGCTGGAAGCTCTGAAACACAAAAGGAGTCAAATGTTTGGAGTTGCAGTGAGAAATGTCAGTGCTCTGCTCCTCTGCTCTCTCTGACAGCGTCTCCAGATGAAGCTGAATCACTGCTGAACACAGTCACCAAGCCTTCATTACCTTGTTCTGTTTGGGCCTCCACTGTTCCCCCCTCATGCTTGACGTAGCAGCTGTATTTATATGTGCTGTTCTCTTGCTGATGGAGCAGCAGGATGGAGGCAATGCGTCCCGGCTCTCTGAGCTCCAGCTGCTGTCCCTCAACAAGGGTCAGATTCTCCAGCGGGCCGTTCTTCTTCTGTCTTTTCCAGGAGAACTGGACCAGAGGAGGAGACATGGCTGAGGCCAGACACAGCAGGGAGCTCTTCCCCTCCAGGTGGGCTCTGGATGCTGCTGGGTACACGCTCACCACGGGCTTCACTACCTGCTCATCTGAAGTTTGACAGCAGCAACAAGCAGCACAGACACACATTCACACAGTCAACAGCAGCTTACAGCACTGCACTGCATTCAGTCTGATCCTGAAAACTACATGATCACTAAACTACTCATCAATACACCACAAACATCATCTACTGGACACTGTATCGATAATCATATCAAACTAAAGCATCATGGAAGCTCATCATATGTCATATATAAAGATTAAAACATCATTTACCACTTTATCAATATTTACCATTTACCAACATTAGTTACTAATATAATAGAGTTTATAAATATAAAATATATCATGACATAACAGCCTCATATAAAATACATTTGCTGATGATTATAGTGTTTTATGTAAAATATATTTACCAACATATACTTTAATTATTAAAAATCAATAAATAATTTTAACATGAGTTTGATCTTTTACTTAAAACAATATTACCACCACCACGACTACCATGTTCAGATACGTCTAATATAATATAATATAATATAATATAATATAATATAATATAATATAATATAATATAATAGAATAGAATAGAATAGAATAGAATAGAATATGATGATGTTTGTCTTAGTAAGATTTGAAGTATAGTTTTATTACTTGGTTAAAATATATTATATTTATGTTACATTTGTAAATGATTATAGTGTTTTATATGAAGTATATTTACCAGCATATACTTTACTCTAATCAGACACACAATACATCAATACTTTTAACAACTTTTTAAAGAGTTTTAGCTTTTATATAAAACACAATTACCACAACATGTTCAGATATGTAAATAAAATATAATATAATAATATAAATATAATTAAATTACAACATGTAAATTATCTGATTCATTATATTTTCTATCAAACACTTTCTAAAATATTTTTTACATTATATATTTGACATCATGTTGATTTCATAAACCAATATGATTTATATTAAATATGGATTAAGATATACAATTATACATTTTATCTATAAATTATATTTAGCTTCATCACACATTTAAAATGAGTTTGCCTTCATGCATTAATTTATCTTCCACTAAAAGACATATTTATCATCATAAACACACAATTATCATGAGATACATTTTACCATTTACAAATATATACTGTATATTTAACACACAATATATTTATCACTATTTGCTTCTAAAATGACATTTAGGAACATTTATTAAATGATGTTTCACATCATATATCATCTTGTTTTTAATAAACAGGAGCTGCTGCTGAATCAGTGAGATTATTAAATACTGTTTATTTGTAACATTACTGATATCAGACTTTTTGGCTGTAAACAAACTTTGATGTGATGCATAAATAAAGAAGAACTTGTGGTGTGCAGTGAGATTTGAAGCTCTTTTCAGGAGTTATTGATTAGTTTTATGGAAGAATGGCTGCATCAAGAATTCTCTACTAAATATGAAAAAACTAACATGTAAAGCCTGAAGCAGCAGAAACTAAAACTAAAAACACATTTTCAACTTGTTCAATAAAACAACTGAAGGAAAATGAAAGTTTAGTCTTACCTACATACAGTTTAGTTCCAGAGCCAAAGATGTAGTACCAGTCTGTTCCTCCCACAGTGAATGAGACTGTGACAAAAACCTGTCTGCTGTTGAATGTGTCAGCTGAGGTGAACGAATCCAAATTATGAACCAGTATCATATTTCATCTCCATGATGTGTTTCTCTAATGTTCATATCAACATGACTGTCTCTTCTTTTATTTGATTTTAGCCACATTAGCAGTGTGACTATATGGATGCTAATGTCAGTCGGTTGGTCTGTCCACCACTTAAGTGCAGATCCATTGGATCTGATTGTGGATCAAAGGACGGATGGATTGTTCATTAAATGTTGTGCAGACGTTCACGGTCCCCAGAGGATTCAATTATTTATTTGACTTGATTGATTCTAACTTTGAATCTAGCGCCACCAGCAGGTTGACATGTTTGGTCCAGACTGAAATATCTTTTCATCTATTGGATGGATTGTCATGTAATTTAGTAGAAATATTCATGTTCCCCTCAGGATGAATTATAATAACTTTAATCCTCTGACTTTTCCTCTAGCGCCACCATCAGGTCAACATTTAAACTCAACTAAGAACTCATATAAAATCAAAGTGACATTTGTAATGATGCAAATTACTTAAAGCTGCTATAATCAATATTTTTATAATAACCATGATGTGTCAGTGTGTAATGTGTTGGTCGTGGCTCGTAGTGATGAACCTACAGAGAATTATCAGTGACTCTGCAGCTCCTCTCGGCTTTACGGAGCTTTATAGTGAGTTTCAGCTCATTGTTTATCTGTCCGGCTGCAACTTTACTGTTTTGTTAAATAAAAAATTACAGTTCAAAAGTTGTAAAGTTCACATTTGAGGAGATTTGTTGAGTATTATGAACTCAACCAAGTTAGGATGACATTAGTACCTGTGCTGCCATGCAGGTACATTTTCATAGGAGCCGTAGTTTTTGTTTGCTTGTCAATCAATTGCTGTTTAACATTTTGAATCACATAAAGGATTAAATTTCTAATAGTAAATGCTGTAGTGGAGCCATTTGTCTTAGAATATGGACAGTAAACATCAGAACCTGTGGTTAAGGTTTAATTAGGTTCAGGTAAAGATCATGGTTTGGGTTAAAATGACTTCCTGGTTAAGATGAGGGGAGCTGCGTCGTCATGGTTACAATAATAAACACGTGGTTAAAGTTAGGAAATGATGGTGGTCGTGTTAAAAGAAACAAACAGTGTCTGCTGTCGTTTCTCTTGTGAAGACAGTCTCAGCTGCTCACAGAGCAAAATCCATTTACATTTACCACATTTCTGTTGAGGGGAAATTGTCATAAATCCAAGAATTGTGTTGAATCTTTTACTAAAGTGAAATTATCTGTTGAAATCTGCTCAAAGATGTGACGTGAAGAATGCTGCCTGAAGGCTTTTATTGTGAAAGAGACGCAGGAAGTGATTTCATTAATTATTGAACTTTATTCCAGCAGCAGGTCAAAGAAGACCATTTTTATCTTCATCTCAAACTTTCAACTCTGTCAAACATCTTTTTCTATTTATTATTTTGTCAATTTTTGTTATTAAATCAAATGTTAATAAAGTTTCACTTTTGATCTCTCCATTATTTGTCTCTTTTATCTGTGTTATATTGTTGTTTGTTTGTTTGTCTTCATCTTGTTGTATCATTGTGCTTCTGTGTTGCTCCTTTGTTCTCACTGTGTGGAACAACAGGAAACCTGCTGAAATAGCTGATAAATAATATCAATGAAATATAATGTTTAAATCAAAATCCTGACACCAACAGACAAACATTTAGTCCTCAGCTCAGTTTGTTTGTGACTCTGGCTGAGATGGAGGTGAAATATGTGAACCTGGGCTGTGGTTTACTGCTCTCTTCCTGTCACAAACACTGTTTGACATCTGTTCATCTGGAGGTTTTTGTACAGGCTGCAGGGATCATTTCTCACTGTGAGTATCAACACAGGCACAGTAGTAGGTGGCTGAATGTAAGGGTTTAACTGTCTGGATCTTCAACTCATAGATGTTCTCATTTTTTACACCTTTGAAATCATTTTTCTGAGGATGATTGTAACCATCACCACCACCAGTCCTCATGTCAATATAAAGAATCCTTGTGAATGTTTCTGTGTCTTTCTTCTGGTACCAGTATACATAATAATTATTGTCACACTGGTCAGTTCCTCCACAGCTGAGTGAGATGTTTTCACCAGCTTTCTTGGTCAATGTTAAATCTTCCTGAATCAGGTCTGCTGCCATGGCAACCAGCGCTGTAGAGAAACAGACACACAGATGAAGGTCAGTGTGACAGTGTTTGTTAAAGGTTGAGTTTGTTGGCTCCTGATTGGCTGGAAACACTCACCTGAACACAGACAGCACAGAGCAGCAGCTGGGAGGAAAAGCATTTTGTGCAGTGGTGTTTCCTCTGGTGAACCTGGGGAGAAGTGGCGCTCTGATGCAGCTGAGGCCAAACAAGGACGAGCTGTGAGATCAGACGAGGGCCACGTGGTTTCTAACAGCTCCTCAAACCTCCCATCAGCCCCTGCGGCGGACAGATAAGGCTGCTGCTGCTGCTGCTGCTGCTGCTGTGTGGTTTTCCACTGAGTGGAGGAGCAACAGGCTGCACACAGTTACCATGGAGATGGACGTCACTGACACATCACTGTTTGATTGTTCACAGGTGTTAATGTGAGAATTTATCAGCTCTATTCAAATATTTACAATCATTACAGCTGCATTTAAAAGAAGCAGAAACACAAACTCATATTAGTTTAACAGTGAAAGTGATGGAGAGCAGAGACGGACTGATATTATCTCAACTGGTTTTTAAAATGATTTGACTCTTATTTTTTAATCATATGTTTTCCTCCACGTCTCTGTTTCTCTGTGTGCTTCACTTTCACTTTCTTCATCTTGATTTTAATCTGGCAGCAGATCAAAAATCTGGGACACAACAAAACACAAAAACATTCATGGAACCACAAACACGTTCAGGTTGGTGGTGAATTTAGCAACACAGATTGTTCTCTGTTGTTTGTAGAACAGATGTGATGAAAATAAAAAAAAAACTACAAATCCACAAAGCTCCTCCTGAACTGTGATTTTAACCTTTAAATGTTCCCCTTATATTCATTTAACCCACTTTAATAAATGAATTGAATTTCCTGCATCATCTGATGGTATCATGCATTCATTGACGCTCTCTTTTAACACTGAGTTTAGACACATTTCCTCAAATTTCATCCTGACAGATTTGATATTTTTGGAAACTTTTGTTATTATTCTTAATAATAATAATAATAATAATAATAATAATAATAATAATAACTTTCAGCTTCATATGCTTTGATACAAATAAAACTGTATTTAAAAATATGTTTTTCAGATTCATTATTATCTCTTCTATGTTTTTATTTCAGAGTTGTTTTACGTCTAATATCCTTACGTTAATTTGTGTATAATATTCAATTATTATTCTAATATTACAAACTCTACAATAAGAGAAAATTCAGCTTGTTTGCAAATAACTGAATATTTATTCATGATTATTAAATAAAAGGTTGGTACCAAATACAACCTGCACCAGTCTACATGTTCAGCTGTTTTCAGGAGCAAAACCAAAAGTAACTCTCTCCCTTTTTATTATATAATATCTATAATATATTTTACACATTATATTATATATTATTTATATTTTTCCAACATTTTATTAGACTTTAAAGCTGTAGTTTACATCTCATTCTCCACTTTATATTATATTACCTCTATCTGCTCTGTGCTGAGCTGTCAGTAATAAAACCTTTACACTGCTGCCCTCATGTGGCTGCAACAACACATTGCTTCTACTACTACTAGTCTCTTCAAACTTTTTTCATGACCCCAAATGTGCATAAAGAGTAAATATATCATATATATGTGTATGTACAGAGAGACAGACAGAGACTCCTTCCATGTTAGTTAGATATATTCAATTCTAATTATAATATTACAAAATCTACAGTAAGACAACATGCAGTTTATTTACAAGTAACTAATCAGATTATTGAGATTATCACACTTGAAAATGACAATTGTATAACATGTTGTAGAACATATTAAAAACAATATAACTATACAATTTATAACAATTAAAATCACTGAAGGATAAAAAGCAAAGTCCAAATACACTTTAAAAACACACAGGTTACTATAGATTTGAAGTTTTTACCACTCGGGGGCAGAATAACTCCACAACAAGCTAACAAACTCCTCTCTGACATATTATGGTCTGTCTGCTGTTTGCTGCTGGGCAGGTAGTGTACAGTGGGTTTATCAGGAAACAGCTGCTGCTGCTGGAAACACTGAGACTGAAGCAGACAGGAAATGTTCTGCAAAACCACAACTAGGAGCTAAAAGAGGCTAAAAAGCTCATTTAGTCATTAGATTCATTCTTAATATAAAACTATTGATTAGTGGAGCTTTAAGATATACTCCCTAAACTTGTTCTATCACCCTGGAGGCCTAAAACTGAGTATAGCGCCCCCAAAAGGTGTTATTTGTCAGCCTGTGAAGTGAAAGCTCTCTCAGTGGGACTTGTTGTGCTGTGGGACACTCTAACAGAATCAGGGAGTGTATGTTTAAATCCTTCAATGATGAGCAGAAAGTGAACAGACTGATATGCAGCCCTAACTGCAGCAGGACATTGGAGCTGTCAGAGCATGCAGAGAGGCAGCAGGTGATCTTACAGTCAGCTTGCTGCAGAGCTGGCAGGTCTGCTGGCTCTCTCTCTGGAGGACAGGAGGCTGCTGGAGCTGGAAGCTCTGAAACACAAAAGGAGTCAAATGTTTGGAGTTGCAGTGAGAAATGTCAGTGCTCTGCTCCTCTGCTCTCTCTGACAGCGTCTCCAGATGAAGCTGAATCACTGCTGAACACAGTCACCAAGCCTTCATTACCTTGTTCTGTTTGGGCCTCCACTGTTCCCCCCTCGTGCTTGAAGATTCATTGAATAACAAAACCCAAATTAATAATACTATTCATATTTTATAAAATTACATTTACTAATTTAATGATTAATATATATTATTTAATAATATAGATTTTATATTTAATAGTTTTATTACTTTATCGTTGCTGTTTGTTTTATTATCAGTTTCTCTCATGAAGTTGTTTTTGTTAATAAAACAAACCAGTTTTTAAATTGTGGTGTTTCTGAAATCTTTCATCTTCTTCTAAATTGAGCTTTTTACCTGCAGAGTGTTTAAATTCACACTGTAAGAACATTTTTAACATTCACTTCCTCTCTGCAACATTTTAAAAAATACATCCTACATTTGTTATCATCAATCAGAGCAGCAGAACACAAACCACACTGAGACAAACAAGTCATCTTTACTTGTATTAAAAAGAAAATACACAAATAATGTAAGAACACAAACAGTCAGACAATAACACAATAAAGTTTCAAACGTGTATAATGAAACAACATCAGCAGCTGGTCAAAGCAGAAAATGCTGTTGTTTTTCTCCCAAAAACCTCTTTAATGTTTTCACACTAGAAAGCTCCTCACATAGAGGTGATAACCAACTGATGACAGTTATTTCTGCAAATACTTTACACAAAGGACAATTGGAAATCTGAGCCTTTCTTGAGTACATTTATTATTTACTTTTAAATTTATGTTGCAAACATCAGCAAAATCTTCTAGTATCTTTTATTGACTGTAGAAATCCTAAGTGTAATATTTAATGATACCAAAAATGTAAAAATAAAAAGAAGAATAAGAGTAAAGGCAATAATTATTTTGCTTCTAGCAGTGCAGGGCTCATGAGTTCCTGGGTTTATTTGGTTAAAAAGTTATTTTACTTTAAGAATAACTTATTTGCATGACCATGATCTTCTGACAACTGAAGGTAGTTTAGTTGACAAATCCGACGTTCAGATCAGAAAACACTCATATGTCCTATATTCGGAGGATACTGACAAACAGCCCCTTCTGTCATTTATGTATGAGCACTCGGCAATGACAAGTGTAAACTGTAAAGCAGTGATGGAAGAAATATTGAACTTGTTTACTTAAGTAAATGTAGCAATAATACAGTATAAAATACTACTTTACTAGTAATGGTTTTACTTTCAAAATTACAGAAGTATTATTCACTAAATGTACTTAAAGTATCAAAAGTAAAAGTACCCTTTATGTAAATTGGCCTCACACACTGTTACATTGATCATATACATATATACAGAGCCTGTGAAAAGTATTCACCACTCTTGAAATGTTTCATGTTGTATTGTTTTAAAACATGGAGTCAAAGGGGATTTAATGTGGCTTTTTGTACACTGAAAAAACCCTTATATGTAAAATGAAAATAAATCCCTATGAAGTGATCTAAATGTATTTCACATATAAAATACATCATCAGCTTTACTAGTAAAATCTACATCTGAAATGTAACTAGTACTTATAGCTGTGAAGTAAATGTAGTGGAGTAGAAAGTAAAATATCTCCCTCTGAAATGTAGTGGAGTGGACGTATAAAGAAGCATAAAATGGAAATACTCATGTAAAATACCTCACAATTGTTCTTTATTACATTCCTCCCCTGCTGTAAAGTGTACCTTTGCTAAGAACTCCAAAAAAGAAAAAGTGACAAGACCTCCAGCTGTGTGGCCTTTGTTGGTGGATGGGCTCAGTTTGACTGTGTGGGTGGAGGGCTCAGTGGAAAAAAGGTTTACAGACAACAAGAGAAAAGACCCACATGACAAATGAGAGGGAGGGAAGTTCATGAGTGTACAGCAGCAGGTATGAATCTGTTCTCGGCGGTTATTAGGACTCATATAAAACTGTTGACAGCGAATCAAGACTTCCTTTCCTGCAGCAGACGGGCCGTGTGGGTTTCTGCTCAGCAGCCTCCACACTGTTCGCTGTGGTTTTTCATTGTATTAACACAATGACGGTTACAACCATCGACTCTGGTTAAAGTATCGTTCCAGGAACTTCAGTATGAATTCAGCGCTCGCTGTCTCAGTTTTAATCTGTGTTATTAATGTGTGAGAGAAGCAGCTGAAATCCTAAACTCAGAGCTGAGAAACTGACATCATTAAATAAAGGGAGACGTTCAAACTCCTGCAGTCTGCTCAGGTCCCACAGTCTGTACTGAGTTCACAAATACATTACTCAATAAGTTTAAACAAATAGATCAAAATAAAATGGTTGAAACTGTGATTGAGGTGCTGAACATCCTAATAATAATAATGATAAATAATGCATGACTAATATTAAGAACCCAACTTAAATCATATTATTTAAGATATTTTTATTAATTATAAAACACAAACAAACATATGTGATATATATTTACAAAGCAACATAAACATCACATGTATGTAAAAAAAAACAACTCCTGTTCATTTTTAATGAACAGAGCAAAAAAAATGTTCCTTATTCAGAAAAAGAACAAATGCAGATATACATCTGTTGGTGTCACATATTCCACCTTAATTATAATAAATGATTAATTGAATAACAAAACCCACATTCATAATAATACTGATATTGTTCATAATTCCAATTTTCTTTGCATCTTCCTGTACACTTGTTTTTAGCACTATGTGAAAGTTTACTGAGATCTACTCACGACAAGAGTCAAATTACTTGTAGGTATCAGCAAACTTGGCCAATATAGTTGATTCTGTGTCTGATTATTTGTATTATGTGAAGCCAAACGGAAATCAATGAAAACAAGAATGACTATAAATGACAGAATCTGTGATATTTCAGTTTATTGAGGATGTTACTTTGAATGACTTTGACAAACCTGCCACCCTCTGCATAATGTATTAAAAAGAAAATACACAAGAAAGAAAAAATACTATAAGCAGCAAAATCAAGCATCAAGATAACAATATTCTACAGAATTTACATGTTTGTGTGTGTATTTATAGTTTTAGGACAACTGTGTCTTAACCGTAAATTTACAACCAACCACAACATGTCATTACTGATATTTCTGAACACTGATCAAAGTGATAAATGAGATGAATTGATGAGATGTGATGGTGAGAAAAGGCGAGCAGAAAACAGTCAGTCAGCATGTGTGCAGTTGGTGGACGGTCCCTTGTTTCTGAGGATCATCAGCAGAGAGAGTCCACAGCAGTACACCAGACTCTTCACTATCAGCACTGTGTACAGCACACAGAGCAGCTTCACCTGGTACTGAGACAGGACAAGAGCTGCTGGTGGATCTGCTGGTGGATCTGCTGATGGAGCTGGTGTCGGAGATGCTGATGGAACTGCTGGTGGAGTTGCTGTTGAAGCTGATGTTGGAGTTGCAGTTGCAGCTGTTGTTGGTGAAGGAAGAGTAGAAACATCTGAAACAGAAAAAAGTTAAAAACAAATTAGTCAGTGCTCTGCTCCTCTGCTCTCTCTGACAGCATCTCCAGATGAAGCTGAATCACTGCTGAACACAGTCACCAAGCCTTCATTACCATGTTCTGTTTGGGCCCTCACTGTGCCCCCTTCGTGCTTGACGGAGCAGCGGTATTTATATGTGCTCCTCTCTTGCTGATGGAGCAGCAGGATGGAGGCAGTGCGTCTCGGCTCTCTGAGCTCCAACCGCTCTCCCGCAGCAGGGGGCAGATCCTCCAGCCGGCCGTTCTTCTGTCTTTTCCAGGAGAACTGGACCAGAGGAGGAGACATGGCTGAGGCCAGACACAGCAGGGAGCTCTTCCCCTCCAGGTGGGCTCTGGATGCTGCTGGGTACACGCTCACCACAGGCTTCACTACCTGCTCATCTGAAGTTTGACAGCAGCAACAAGCAGCACAGACACACATTCACACAGTCAACAGCAGCTTACAGCACTGCACTGCATTCAGTCTGATCCTGGAAACTACATGATCACTAAACTACTTATCAATACACCACAAACATCATCTACACTGATACATATTTTCATATATATCTTCATCTAGATAGAAGTTCAAGAAAAAATGGAAAGATGACAATAAAAAGTTCTGTTCATTATTATTTAAATTTTTACATATAATTCATGAAAAACAATGTCATATAAAATATAATAAAATTACATTTATCACTAAACTTTATGCCATGCTTCATCATACATGAGATTGAAAAACTATACATATGCACAGCAATACATATGTACAGTATATTGATACATAAGTGTATCAATCAGTTTTCTTTAAAGTGCAGAATCACCATGCAGCATGTTCCCAACACATTTACAATTAAAGAGAATACAATAAAAAACAAAACAAATAGTAAGAGAATGAAATAATAATGAAATAAAATAAAACAAACACATTAAAAACACACACACACATATATATAAAGTGGTATCACCACATACATGTCTGCAGATAAATAACCAGAAATAACACAACAAAGATGACAAAGATAATCCAGTAATACATAGTTTGTCCACCAGACAGCACTAACAAGTTTTCAGCTGTAAAATATCCTGCTTATTTCACACTTTGGTCACAGTTCTTTTATAATAATAATTAAAAAAACAAATATAGATGTTGGTATGGCTGTCCAATTTTTTAACATTAGTCAAGCTGCATTTTATATCATATTAAATATATCTAATAAAAAACAACATATTTACCTCCATATATACCATAACACCATATACCATAATATATCCATAATAAAATACAATATATAAGTCCTAATTTGCTGACATTAAATCTGTGTTCATACTTTGTACTTTCTGACCATGTTGATGAAATTAGTGATTGTAGTTTCCACTGAAATGTAGTAAATGAAATGATGGACTGAGACTGAGAGCTTAATGAAATCAACTCTGAATCTGTATGAGACTGAAGAATCCTGCTCATCAATCAAATTTACTTAAATTATCTCAAGATTGTGTATAAAAAGTCAACAGATGAGCAGAGCAGGAAAATCTTCCACAATCATTCATCTAGAATTTAATTTCTTTCAGGAGAGAGAGAAGAAGTTTCATTGAACAGCAGCTGATGAGAATACAGAATGAAATTAGAATATCAGTGCTGAGTTTCTCCGAGTATTTGGAAGAGTTTAAAGATTTTAGTTTCCAAGAAACATATGAAGACAAACTCCTTTCTGATGCTTATTTAATGATAGAATGGTTGCACAATGAATTCTCTAATTATTATGGAAATCAATGTGTAAATCCTCAAGCAACAGAAAATAAACTTCAAAACTTGTGCAATAAAACAACTGAAGGAAAATGAACGTTTAGTCTTACCTGTTACAAACAGTTTAGTTCCAGAGCCAAAGATCATGACATTCACAGTGAAACACACTGTGACAAAAACCTGTCTGTTGTTGAATGTGTCAGCTGAGGCGAATAAATCCAAATTATTAACCAGTATCATATTCCATCTCCATGATGTGTTTCTCTAATGTTCATATCAACATGACTGTCTCTTCTTTTGTTGTATTTTTCTTTATTTCAGCCTACTGACATAGAGAGAGGCGGGATCCTGCTATATTTCTAATCAGTCCAATACATGAAACATGTTGTCTGTCAGTTTAATAAAATATGATTTTACATTGGGATCAGTAGCTGTGAAAAAATAGAAAAATAAAATAAATATGGGATGTGAAATTCAGCCGCTCTGTAGCCTGCAATAGTCAAAAGTGTCCTCCATAAGAATCAAAATACTCTTCCTGACTTGTACTTTATCCTCAGACTGTCATTTGAAGTTAGAATCCTTTAGATTTTGGTCCGTGTTGATAACTTGTGTTTACTGTTGGTAACAGCCAGTGTGTTATAATAATACATCTACTGGAGCTTTGACAGAAAAGCCTTATCAACCACTGGGGTCAGGAAACAAATCTTGTCACTCTATCAGAAATGAATAAATGAATTAATAAATGGATGAATGAATGAATGAATGAATGAATGAATGAATGAATGAATGAATGAATGAGTGAACTTCATTTATGTAGCACCTTTCATACACAGATCCAGAGAAAATCATAAAAGATCATAAAACTACAACAGTATATTAAGCAGGGTTAAAAAAGAGCTCAGGGAGGGAGGGTAATATTCTGAGAAAAAACTGAGTCTTAAATTTGGGAGAAAAACCTCAGAAATTCTTGGAGATTAAAGTTACAAATTTGCAAGAAAAAACTTGGAAAAATAGTCTTTTATGATCTGTCGTATTTCTGTAAAAAACATGTACTGTACTGTATACGGATGAGAAAAACAGGGTGATGTTTTCATAGTGAACATGTATAACAGTGTTGAGTTAGCCAGGGGGTGACACAGGCTAAATACATGTTACAGTGCTCTCACATGTGCTATGAGGCAGAATATATAAAGCTAATATCTGTAACATTAAGGCATGTCAGGTTAACTATGGATTTCTCTTAGCTAACAGACCACTAGCTAACATAAGAATGTTAGCACACTTCAGAGCAGCCAGAAATCGATGTGAATAGTTTAACTACAAAAACTAGCTTGGTATAATGTCTGGTTAGTTAGTTAGTTATTAGTTAGTTAGTTATTTTCTTTACAAAAGGGAAAGCTGCTACCCCAAATAGAGTAACATAATGATGTCTGCAGCAGTATCAATATTACTGTGATTTTCTACAGTAACAAATGGTTACTGTGATTTCTTACAGCAACATAATGGTTACAGTGATGTTCTACTGTAACATATGGTTACTGTGATTTTCTATAGTAACATAATGGTCACTGTGATTTTCTACAGCAACATAAGGTTACTGTGATTTTCTACAGTACTAAAATAGTTACTGTGACTTTCTACAGTACACACACACACACACACACACACATACGCACACACTTACACTTGTATATAGGTACACTTAGCTAGATTAATATTGTGTGTTTTCCTTTTACCCTTTGTTCAATAAATGCTATTGGATATACCTGTTATCTGTTGTTGCACAAGAATGAGTTTTGCCAACCTCTGCTCTGTAAAGAACTTCAAAATCCTTCAACCTTGATTAGCTATTGATGTGGTAATGTTGTTTATACTTATTAAGTTAATTATTACTCAAAGTTCCAAATTGAAAGATTAGTACACTTCCAGACTGAATTGGCTATCTTTTTCCCTGACTCCAGGGTGGTGCCCCGTCATTATTAATTCTTATTAATCATTTTATTGATTTTAGTAATTAATAATTATCTTGATAATCATTAATTATTGCTGATAGCCAAAGTTGTAGCCAAGGCCCAACAGTGATTTTCTATCGTAACATATGGTTACTGTGATTTTCTACAGTACCAAAATAGTTACTGTGATTTTCTACTGTAACATAATGGTTACTTTGATTTTCTACAATACTAAAATAGTTACTGTAATTTTCTATAGTAACATATGTGTTGGGCCTCAAACCATGAAGTCACACAGAGAGGGCCTACATGTAACCTGTGGGGCCTGACCACGAGGTGCTTTTTCCTTTGTTTCCCCTGAGACAAAGGAATAGCGCCAAAATGCTGCTTACAGACAATGGGAGTCCACTGCAAACTCCATTTCCAAGGATGCTTTGCAATTTTCACACCTCAGCAGGGAACAGTCAACATACAGTCTCATTGGTGGAGACGCTCCTGCACAGCGGGCGCAGCCATGACATCACCGCCCCTTTGAAAACTGAACATGCCCTGAAGCACACGCCTTTCCCATGTCACTGAGCTAGGGGTAACTGCTGCTGCTGTTCACCCGAACACATTCCGGATCCGAGAGAGACCGCTGCTGCAACCAGCGTCCTCAAATTCCCTCGAGAAGGAAGAAACTTCTTCACCGAGTCGACTCTGCTGTTCTCTCCACCACGCCGCTGAGAGCCACCTGCCGTGCTTTTCGTCGACCATGCGAGAACGGCCACCGTCTGCATCCGAGCCCAGGACAAAGCCGGACATAAAGACGGACTACACACACACCCTGCTCACTCTCTGAAGCGACCAAGTTAGAGGCATTAGTCTGGGCAGAGGCAGTGTTAATTGTGTGTTCTTATCAGCATCAGTTGCTGTTGTTTAGCATTTAGCTTTTAGCTTTATTGCTATTGTTTGTTGTGTTGTTGACGGACCGCCAAGTCCATTTTTCTCTGTTTACTCTCAGGACTATTTTAAGTTTGCTGCCTGTTTAGTTGTGTTCACCACGCTAGACTGTTTTGTGTTTGTCCCGCTCGGGACTACCGCTGTGTTTGTGCCATCGTGAGTCAGGAAGTAAGTTGCTTTGTCGATCAGAAACCAGACAACATGCGTCACAGATTGCCGTCCATACACACGCTGTCTGTGGACAAAGGAACCGCTTCTCTTCCTCTCACGATCGTTTTCTCTCCTTCTTCCCTCTCTCTTCTGACTAACACCTACACGCGCACACACACACACACATACACGCACCAGCATCTTTTGCACATCTGATGGTCAGATAACATCGGACAAAACTTTGCTTTGTCTTTCCTTATCCGCCATCAGACACGTGTGTTTTTCACAGAAGTGGGTGAGTGAAAGACGCCGACCACTAGACGGCGCCATCTTGCTTCTGTCTAACCAAGACACCACCATATTTATGCCATCCGGTTCTCGCACGACGTGACTTCCTTTCATAGTCACGTCCGCGTCGCAGACTGACGACATCATCACGTCAGGCCCCGTCGCATTCTTGTGGCACACGCGCACACACACGCGACACACACACACGCATTCCCCTGCATGTATCCAACCCTGTACATAGCTGTTTGTGTTTTGTTTGGTAGGATTAGATTTAAGAATAGTTGTTTAATGAATGAAGCATTTGTTAACTTTGTTAATTTTGCTAAGTTTAATAAACACTATTATATCTTTAAAGAAGTTCTTCTGTCATTATTGTGTGTAACATTGTGAAAAGTGGCTGATTGAAGGAGTCAGAGCTCGAATTCACCCTTCTTTGTTCACCCTGGAATGTTGATATCGCTCAGATATTAACATTCTAGGTGAACTCCTTTTATGAGACTACCTTGTTTGGTTAATGGTCCCGGTTTCCGGGTGGTGCCCCGTATTTGTTAATTCATATTAATAATTCTATTAATTGTCATAATTAATGAATTATCCTTGATAATTATTGCAAATAATCAACTGTGTTCCTCATAGATCCAACAGTTGGTGCCCGAATTATTGATTAAGGTTAACAATATCTTATTTTCATAATTCATAATTATCTATGATAATTATGAATTATTGCTAATAACCAAACGCACTACTGCCCGTCCCAAGATATGGTTACTGTGATTTTAAACAGTAACATATGGCTACTGTGATTTTCCACAGTAATATATAGCTACTGAGATTTTCTACAGTACTTAAATTGTTATTATGGTTTTCCTACAGTAACATATGGTTACTGTAATTTTCTACAGTAACATACAGTTAGTGTGATTTCTTACAGTAACATAATGGTTACGGTAAAATATGGCTACTGAGATTTTCTACAGCACTAAAATAGTTACCGTGACTTTCTACAATAACATATCGCTACTGAGATTTTCTACAGTACGAAATAGTTACCGTGACTTTCAACAGTAACATAATAGTTACTGTGATTTTTTTACAGCAACATATCGTTACTGTGATTTTCTACAGTACTTAAATAGTTACTGTGATTTTCTACAGTAGTGTGTTCACTACTGTGATTTCTACAGTATCATTATGATTACTGTCTTTGTAGGCCTAATACACAGTACTATAATGTAAAAATATTTACAGCAATTAACTATGCAGAAATACAGCAAATTACTGTGGATTTCACAGCCATTACTTACAGTGTACCTAAAATATCTGCAATAAACCAACATCGTTACTTTTTCTTAACTTAGATCATCCAGATACAGTGTAATTAGTATTTCAGCTTTGCTAGATATTTGATAAATTCAGTAGATATATCTTTTTATGGCCAGATTTTATAACCCGACTTTGCAACCTGGAAGAACCACAACTGTGGTGCTGATTTGTATCAAGCTGCATGGGGCAGCTCTGAGGAATTGTAGTTTTTGAAAAAATATTAGTATTTTTCCTTGAACTGGAAGGTGTAAATACTGAATTGAGAGTACATTGAGGAATTTAAGAGGATGATAAACACATTTGTGTAATCAGATATTAAATATCTAATTGTTAAATAGTTGAAACTTAATTTTAACCATGTTTTACCCATATTTGACAGCACCCCCAATTGTTGACTATACTCACATGGTAGCTGAGGTCAAAAGCTCTCTATAACAATTGGTTTCATGTCTACAGCCCATTTTGTTCCTGAATTATAAGCCTTCAAACATTCATTGAGGTCACTGTTCAAAGGTCAGTATTTCACAGCTGGAGCCATGTAGAATCTTCATAGTGACATATGTTACTCTCCAGTTGGAGACCTTTCCCAAGATGTATTTGGTTTACCTCTTACGACAAAGTTTTGATTTTCTCATTTCATTGACTCAAACCATCCCAGGTCTAGTTTCAGAGAGCACTTTGAAGGCCCAAGATATACAATTTAAGCTTTTTGCTTGTTTCTTTCTTTCTTTTTTTAGTGGAAATAGTGACCAAAATGAGTCACTTTCAGAGATTACAATACTGCTGACAGTCTACAGCATTACTACAGGCTTGGAGGAAGGCCTGAAGTGTTTGGGTTAGAGTTAGGGCTGAAAAGACCAACCTGTTCACATTCATGCATAGGCTACTAGTTACTGGACCCTCACATCAAGAGATTCACGAGCAGCAGTAGGCGCTCTGGTCACTGTCTGCTCACTGCCAGCCCCCTAGCAGTCACCGGCAGGGAGCAGGTCATTGAACACTGTAGACATCATGTTGGCTGTGGCCATATCAAGTTTGAATTTTGTAGTTCAAATCTATTTCGCAGGCTGGTCGTGAACTTGACAGGGATGATAAGATATACATTTTTTTATGTTTCCACTGTGTATTATTTAGTAAGACAAATGTGCCTAATCTATATTTATGTTAATTAAAAAATAAAAATGTCACATCGTTGGCCGAGTAGCCTATGGAATAAAGCATTATTGGCTAGTTATGTTTGTGTCACGGCAAACAAACAATGATGAATCGTACAGCTCCGGGAAACAAGAGACCGCAATGATCAATTTCTCCTCCACTGTCAATATAGAATGGAACAGATGTTTGCTAGGAACTTTAGTACAGTGGTTGCTGTGGGAAGAAAATCAAATCATGGAGTTATTATTATAATAAAGGTTCAGGAACAAGACCACGCCCCTCTCTCTCACTAAGTTCAATCACCTGCGCCTCACTAATTCAATCATCCGTGCATACCTATATAGGCTTGTCTAACACCTTTCTCTCCCATTCGTCTCAGTTCTCACGACCCTCCCTGCCCAAACTCCTTTTTCCTCCTCTCTCCCCTCTCAATGGGCATCACAGTGGCTCAGTGTTTAACACTTATGCCTCACAGCAAGAAGGTCCTGGCTTCAAACACTGGCTGTCCCAGGTCCTTTCTGTGTGGAGTTTGCATGTCCTTTCGGTGTTTGCATGGGTTTCCGCCAGGTACTCCGGTTTCCTCCCACCATCAAAGACATGCTTGTTAGGGTTAATACTTCCGCATAAGTAATTCTTCTTGTCCTATTCTAGGAACCACAGGGGGATGAAGAAGCAGAAAGCTCACGAGACATGTCCCTGTAATGGGAAATTGCTGATCACTCAATAAACACACAAAGAGAGCATTGTCAGGTTATGAAATAATGTAATCAAATAATACAATCAGAAGTATAATGCATCATAGTTCTGGAGACAAAGATACATACCACCTAGCTATCTTTTCTTTGTCTGAAAGGTCGGCACTTAACCAGTCCCTTAAATACTGCTTGTACAGAATTTAAGACATCTGTTTACTAACCTTACAGGTCAGCAACCAACCCTCAGATAGAAACATAAGTCAAAAGTTCAGCTAACCTAGGAACAGTCTTTCTTCACGACCATATATGACAGTACATAAGCATGCACCAAGTAACATCACAAAATAACATTACTACCATATTAAATTAAGGACAAACCACACTATCCTCTAAAGCTTTTACACATAAACATCTACATAACTACAGTTTATCTTATCACTGGCTCAGGTAAAGGTATAACAGAATAAACTTAACTGCTAGACACACAACTGCCTCATCTTACACAGCAAAGAACTAAGTTTAGAATAGACATAGCACAGAAGAATTTAGAACATGTGCGAAACACAAACTAACACTAAACTGAACTTAAACACTGTCTGAAACATATATGATATATTGAAGAAATACATCAAATGATAACCTGTTATTCAGTTTTTCTTTTACATCCCCTGAGTCTCGACCCCCGGGTTCCTAGACGCTCCAGCCTCATTGTGATTCCATTCGGTCCTCAGTCATCCCCACACAATCGACCTCCTTCATCCCTCTCCTCGACTGCATCATCCCACCGTACACGACCCAGACCAACCTTCGGCTCCCATTCAAAAAAACACAAATGAACTAAAATGATTTCTCATTAATTATATCTGTAAAATACTTAAAATAAAACAGAGTTAGGTAAAAACTAACACGACCTGCTTTTTATTGTTGAATGAAAAGCAGGTTGTGGCCAAACCCTCTAATATTTTTTGGTGAACTCAATGGTCCTCCATTGATCGCAGGGTTGGTGGTTCAGTCCTGTTCATATTCATGTCAAAGTGTCTTTGAGCAACATACTGAAATGAAATTGTTCCCAATGGTCCATCTAGAGGAACTTTTGTCCTGATGGAGGTGCTAATGGAAAGGTCAGGAGGTCACCATAAATGTTAGAATTCACACTCAGGGGATCATGAACAAGAACATTTTATAGAAATCTGATCTGGCCAACAGTCATTTTGCTCTGTATCAGTGATTTGATTTGATGGACAGACTAAACCAAAGGTCCCACTGCTCACAGCAGGAAACCTGACCAGAACCAGTTAGGGACATAAATCACAGATTTGGCCTCTAACATTTAGGGGTTGTTCGGCCAAAATAGTTGTGTATGTGCACTTACTCTCTATCTCACTTTTCTCTTTCATATTCATACATGTGTGCACACATAAAGAGCCTGACTGCAAAATGTTGACTTTATTGAATATGTGTTATGTAATATGTACCTTGACTTTCTGACTTGCCTTTCAAACCCTGGACTTACGGCAAGATATTTCACTGTGACATCAGAGCTCACCTGAGAACCTGCAGCTCACCTGTCTGTGTGTCTCTGTGCTGTGGATTTTCATAATGAAATGATGACTGTCACAAACAGATCAGTTGAACAAGCTTTGGCTACTTTACCTTATGAAAAATGTTCATGTCTTATTGACACATATGCAATAATAACTGCTCTTGATTTTTACTGACACTTTGGTTCTTCTTTAAAAACAATGATCAGATGATCTTAGTTTTGTCCAGTGAAGACATTTTCATATTCTGTTATGTTTAAAACATTTAAACTATAAATACTAACCGCTTCAGATTCACCACCGTTCATTCATCACTGACTCTGCTGCTGCTGCTGCCGAGCTGCAGCTTGTCAACAATGTGTAAAACAGCTTGAAGTTGGGTTGCCAGATCATCAGGTCAGGGATATTCCATATCACGTTTCCTCACTCTTTATCATAATAACCCACTTTTTGCAGAAAACAGACAAACCTGGAAACTCTGCAGAGATCTCAACATTAACATTATGTCAACTTAAAATAAAAAGATGTTTGACATCGGTGAAAATGTTGGTAGGGACAATTCAGCAGCACCTTGACATTGGTAGCCACATGTCCCTTCTGTAATCACTCAAATCTACACCAATAATTTACGTAAGTGATATTATATCATGAAATCTGCTGACAGATGTGTAGGGAAGAGCAGAAGTTTTTTATTGTGAAGGAGCAACAGGAAGTTTTGGCATTTAGAGCAGATTAGCATTGTGAGGGAGGAATGAACATTATTGCAGCAGAAGGTCAAAGAAGCATCCATGTGTTCTGTATTCATCCTTTGTTCTCACTGTGTGGAACAACAGACAACCTGCTGAAATACATAATAAACATATAAATAAATATAATATTAAAAAAACACTGACAGCAGCAAAACAAGAAAATTGTCCTCAGCTCAGTTTGTTTGTGACTCTGGCTGAGATGGAGGTGAAATATGTGAACCTGGGCTGTGGTTTACTGCTCTCTTCCTGTCACAAACACTGTTTGACATCTGTTCATCTGGAGGTTTTTGTTCAGGCTGCAGGGATCATTTCTCACTGTGGGTATCATCCCAACACGAGCAGTAGTAGGTGGCTGAATGTGAGAGTTGAACTTTCTGGATCTTCAACTCACAGCCGTTGTTTGTTCTTACAACTGAGAAATCATCTTTCTGAGGATGATTGTAACCTTTATCTACGTTACCATTTGTCATGTGAATATAAAGAATCCTTGTGAATGTTTCTGTGTCTTTCTTCTGGTACCAGAATACATATGGGTAACTACTGCTACACTGGTCAGTTCCTCTACAGCTGAAGGAGACGTTTTCACCAACTCTCCTGGTCAATGTTAAATCATCCTGAATCAGGTCTGCTGCCATGGCAACCAGTGCTGT
The DNA here is from genome assembly GCF_963924715.1 of Thunnus thynnus. Lineage (NCBI taxonomy): Eukaryota > Metazoa > Chordata > Actinopteri > Scombriformes > Scombridae > Thunnus > Thunnus thynnus. Next base: position 31,269,302 of record NC_089528.1, read on the forward strand.
AGAGAAACAGACACATAGATGAAGGTGAGTGTGACAGTGTTTGTTAAAGGTTGAGTTTGTTGGCTCCTGATTGGCTGGAAACACTCACCTGAACACAGACAGCACAGAGCAGCAGCTGGGAGGAAAAGCATTTTGTGCAGTGGTGTTTCCTCTGGTGAACCTGGGGAGAAGTGGCGCTCTGATGCAGCTGAGGCCAAACAAGGACGAGCTGTGAGATCAGACGAGGGCGTCGTGGTTTCTAACAGCTCCTCAAACCTCCCATCAGCCCCTGCGGCGGACAGATAAGGCTGCTGCTGCGGCTGCTGCTGCTGCTGTGTGGTTTTACATTTCAGTTTAATAAATAAATTGAATTTCCTGCATCATCTGATGGTATCATGCATTCATTGACGTTCTCTTTTAACACTGAGTTTAGACACATTTCCTCAAATATCATCCTGACAGATTTGGTATTTTTGGAAGCTTTGTGATCTCTACTAGAATTAAAAATAAAGTTCTGAGGGTTTCGTTTGTGAAGACGAAGCCACCGGAGGGTTCAGAAGAGTTTAAAGTCAGGTGTCGTCTACATGTCTCTTTGGTGGAACTGATAACAACCCATCTGCAACATGAGGAGACACAACTACACACTGCTTTACTGATTTATTGTATTTTTTAAGTTACTATATCTTTTTTTTTAATCTAAATTTAAAATATTAATCTCAAAAGTAAGTACAGCAACAAAAACACAATATTTTCCTCTGAAGTGTTGTGTAGTAGAGGTTTAAAGTAGTTTAAAATGGAAAAACTCAAGTAAATACTGTAAAACTGTACTTGAGTACATTAACTGAGTAAATGTACTTATTTACTTTTCACCTCTGTAGGAAAAAACAGCTGGATGTAATTTTATCATTTTTCATCCTTTTTTTGTTATTTTAGTGTCATTTATTTTTCCACATGTTGCGCCCTGCAGTTAAACAGCCCGATTATTTGACATATACATTCTATATACAATATGAATATATTAAAAAAAGTATATAAGATATTTAGACTAAATATTACTTAAATATGATCCAAATATGTTTTTCCACTGTAAATATTTTGCGCAACATACATCATTTTAGTCTGATCTGAATATTTGTGTTACAGTTACAATCATTTAGAGGCTATTTGTAGTCTAATGAATGAATCTTTTTTACCACCATTCTGTATAATCCAATATCTTTAATAAAATTTCATAATATTATCTGCTACTGAATATCAGTTTATAAAACAAATGTCAATTTCACGTGTTTTTAACTAAAAAAGGTTTTAAAAAATGTCTGTTCTCAGATTCATTAAGATCTTTATTTTTTAAAGTTGCTTTTATTTCTGATATTCTAATATTAATTTGTACTAGTGCAGTGCTTGTTCAAAATATGTCTGTTATGAATGGGTTGATTACTTGGCCTCTGGTGTTGCTGCTTGCAGATTTCTCGAGAACCGCTCATCCAAACAACTTCACACTCGACGCTGCACTTCATTGTGTCCTCAGCAAAACACCAGACAAGTGTGAAGTCGATCAGATGAACTGTTGTAGAGAAAATCGAAGGACACACATACATACAGACAGACAGAGACTCCTTCCATTTTAGTTAAATATATTCAAATATAATTCTAATATTAGAAAATCTATAATAAAAGAAAATTCAACCAATTTGCAAATACCTAGACAGATTATCAAAATTATCACATTTAAAAATGACAATTGTATGATAAGTTACAACAACAAGATAATCAACTAAATAAAAAATGAAAGGTGTAAAATATTTAACCATAGTTCTTATTTAATTATATGTTTTTTTATTGTTCATTGAGAAGTTACTATTGATTGGGAATAAACTAGAGCATTATAACACTGCAATAAAATTATATAATTAGTAACTGTTCAGGTGTTATTTGCAAATATACTGTATTTTTTGGGGCATAACACAGTAAAATCAGTTCAGAGACACAAATTTTGAAGGAAAATCAACAAAAACAAAGAACTTCATAAAACACAGACACTGTGATGTTACAGTTTATTAAGAATATCAAAGTTATGAATTAAAAAGACAAATCTAACTTTGCAGAATGTATTAAACACAAAATAATAAATGTAATAAAGGTTTGAAAAACACTAAAAACTAAATTATATTTTCTATGTTTATTTTTATTTTTTGTATAATACAAGTCAACATTAAAAGTAGGAAACAAAACAAACTTGAGCTAAAAAGGTAACTGTTAAGGTTTAATTTGTAAATATATATGTGTATATATGTATTTATATATTTAGCACAACTGTATCTAACTTGTGCATAAAGAGAGAAAAAGTAAAACCAACCACAACACGTCATAAGTGACATTTGTGAACACTGATCAAACTGATAAATGAGATGAATTGATGAGATGTGATGGTGAGAAAAGGCGAGCAGAAAACAGTCAGTCAGCATGTGTGCAGTTGGTGGACGGTCCCTTGTTTCTGAGGATCATCAGCAGAGAGAGTCCACAGCAGTACACCAGACTCTTCACTATCAGCACTGTGTACAGCACACAGAGCAGCTTCACCTGGTACTGAGACTGGAAGGACACTGACACACACACACACACACACACACACACACACACACACACACACACACACACACACAGGTCAGTCTTCTCTCCACACTGTTTCAGTCTGTTCAACTGTGGACATTTCATCACAATATCATCACATTTTCTTCAGTAGAACTTGGACTTTTCCAGACGGGACGACCAGCTTTACATGAAGACAGGGGTCGACTACAGTTTGACTGACAGCTCAAAGGCCCTTATTAAATACAACAAGTCAGGGCCGGACCCAGCTTTTTAGGGGCCCGAAACTGGATTTGATTTCCTGTTTTCAACTATAAAATAACTTTTGAATCCACAACTAACTACAATTTATAACAATTAAAATCACTGAAGGATAAAAAGCAAAGTCCAAATACTGTTTAAAAACACACAGGTTACTATAGATTTGAAGTGTTTACCACTTGGGGGCAGAAGAACTCCACAACAAGCTAACAAACTCCTCTCTGACATATTATGGTCTGTCTGCTGTTTGCTGCTGGGCAGGTAGTGTACAGTGGGTTTATCAGGAAACAGCTGCTGCTGCTGGAAACACTGAGACTGAAGCAGACAGGAAATGTGCTGCAAAACCACAACTAGGAGCTAAAAGAGGCTAAAAAGCTCATTTAGTCATTAGATTCATTCTTAATATAAAACTATTTATTAGTGGAGCTTTAAGATATACTCCCTAAACTTGTTCTATCATCCTCGAGGCCTAAAACTGAGTATAGCGCCCCCAAAAGGTGTTATTTGTCAGACTGTGAAGTGAAAGCTCTCTCAGTGGGACTTGTTGTGCTGTGGGACACTCTAACAGAATCAGGGAGTGTATGTTTAAATCCTTCAATGATGAGCAGAAAGTGAACAGACTGATATGCAGCCCTAACTGCAGCAGGACATTGGAGCTGTCAGAGCATGCAGAGAGGCAGCAGGTGATCTTACAGTCAGCTTGCTGCAGAGCTGGCAGGTCTGCTGGCTCTCTCTCTGGAGGACAGGAGGCTGCTGGAGCTGGAAGCTCTGAAACACAAAAGGAGTCAAATGTTTGGAGTTGCAGTGAGAAATGTCAGTGCTCTGCTCCTCTGCTCTCTCTGACAGCGTCTCCAGATGAAGCTGAATCACTGCTGAACACAGTCACCAAGCCTTCATTACCTTGTTCTGTTTGGGCCTCCACTGTTATCCCCTCATGCTTGACGGAGCAGCTGTATTTATATGTGCTGTTCTCTTGCTGATGGAGCAGCAGGATGGAGGCAATGCGTCCCGGCTCTCTGAGCTCCAGCTGCTGTCCCTCAGCAGAGGTCAGATTCTCCAGCGGGCCGTTCTTCTTCTGTCTTTTCCAGGAGAACTGGACCAGAGGAGGAGACATGGCTGAGGCCAGACACAGCAGGGAGCTCTTCCCCTCCAGGTGGGCTCTGGATGCTGCTGGGTACACGCTCACCACGGGCTTCACTACCTGCTCAACTGAAGTTTGACAGCAGCAACAAGCAGCACAGACACACATTCACACAGTCAACAGCAGCTTACAGCACTGCACTGCATTCAGTCTGATCCTGGAAACTACATGATCACTAAACTACTCATCAATACACCACAAACATCATCTACTGGACACTGTATCAATAATCATATCAAACTAAAGCATCATGCAAGCTCATCATATGTCATATATAAAGATTCAAACATCATTTACCACTTTATCAATATTTACCACAACATTAGTTACTAATATAATAGAGTTTATAAAATATAAAATATATCATGACATAACAGCCTAAAATAAAATACATTTGCTAGTGATTATAGTGTTTTATGTAAAATATATTTACCAACATATACTTTAATTAATAAAAATCAATAAATAATTTTAACATGAGTTTTATCTTTTACTTAAAACAATATTACCACCACCACGACTACCATGTTCAGATACGTCTAATATAATATAATATAATATAATATAATATAATATAATATAATATAATATAATATAATATAATATAATATAATATAATAAAATATGATGACGTTTGTCTTAATAAAATTTAAAGTATAGTTTTATTACTTGGTTAAAATATATTATATTTATGTTACATTTGTAAATGATTATATTGTTTATATGAAGTATATTTACCAGCATATACTTTACTCTAATCAGACACACAATACATCAATACTTTTAATAACTTTTTAAAGAGTTTTAGCTTTTAAATAAAACACAATTACCACAAAATGTTCAGATATGTAAATAAAATATAATATAATAATATACATTCTTAATTAAATAACAACATGTAAATTATCTGATTCACTATATTATCTATCAAACACTTTCTAAAATATTTTTGACATTGTATATTTGACATCATCTTGATTTCATAAACCAATATGATTTATATTAATTATGGATTAAGATATACAATTATACATTTTATCTATAAATTATATTTAGCTTCATCACACATTTAAAATGAGTTTGCCTTCATGCATTAATTTATCTTCCACTAAAAGACATATTTATCATCATAAACACACAATTATCATGAGATACATTTTACCATTTACAAATATATACTGTATATTTAACACACAATATATTTATCACTATTTGCTTCTAAAATGACATTTAGGAACATTTATTAAATGATGTTTCACATCATATATCATCTTGTTTTTAATAAACAGGAGCTGCTGCTGAATCAGTGAGATTATTAAATACTGTTTATTTGTAACATTACTGATATCAGACTTTTTGGCTGTAAACAAACTTTGATGTGATGCATAAATAAAGAAGAACTTGTGGTGTGCAGTGAGATTTGAAGCTCTTTTCAGGAGTTATTGATTAGTTTTATGGAAGAATGGCTGCATCAAGAATTCTCTACTAAATATGAAAAAACTAACATGTAAAGCCTGAAGCAGCAGAAACTAAAACTAAAAACACATTTTCAACTTGTTCAATAAAACAACTGAAGGAAAATGAAAGTTTAGTCTTACCTACATACAGTTTAGTTCCAGAGCCAAAGATGTAGTAGTAGTTTCCTCCCACAGTGAATGAGACTGTGACAAAAACCTGTCTGCTGTTGAATGTGTCAGCTGAGGTGAACGAATCCAAATTATGAACCAGTATCATATTTCATCTCCATGATGTGTTTCTCTAATGTTCATATCAACATGACTGTCTCTTCTTTTATTTGATTTTAGCCACATTAGCAGTGTGACTATATGGATGCTAATGTCAGTCGGTTGGTCGGTCCACCACTTAAGTGCAGATCCATTGGATCTGATTGTGGATCAAAGGACGGATGGATTGTTCATTAAATGTTGTGCAGACGTTCACGGTCCCCAGAGGATTCAATTATTTATTTGACTTGATTGATTCTAACTTTGAATCTAGCGCCACCAGCAGGTTGACATGTTTGGTCCAGACTGAAATATCTTTTCATCTATTGGATGGATTGTCATGTAATTTAGTAGAAATATTCATGTTCCCCTCAGGATGAATTATAATAACTTTGATCCTCTGACTTTTCCTCTAGCGCCACCATCAGGTCAACATTTCAACTCAACTAAGAACTCATTTAAAATCAAACTGACATTTGTAATGATGCAAATTACTAAAAGCTGCTATAATCAATATTTTTATAATAACCATGATGTGTCAGTGTGTAATGTGTTGGTCGTGGCTCGTAGTGATGAACCTACAGAGAATTATCAGTGACTCTGCAGCTCCTCTCGGCTTTACGGAGCTTTATAGTGAGTTTCAGCTCATTGTTTATCTGTCCGGCTGCAATTTTACTGTTTTATTAAATAAAAAATTAAAGTTCAAAAGTTGTAAAGTTCACATTTGAGGAGATTTGTTGAGTATTATGAACTAAACCAAGTTAGGATGACATTAGTACCTGTGCTGCCATGCAGGTACATTTTCATAGGAGCCGTAGTTGTTGTTTGCTTGTCAATCAATTGTTGTTTAACATTTTGAATCACATAAAGGATTAAATTTCTAATAGTAAATGCTGTAGTGGAGCCATTTGTCTTAGAATATGGACAGTAAACATCAGAACCTGTGGTTAAGGTTTAGTTAGGTTTAGGTAAAGATCATGGTTTGGGTTAAAATGACTTCCTGGTTAAGATGAGGGGAGCTGCGTTGTCATGGTTACAATAATAAACACGTGGTTAAAGTTAGGAAATGATGGTGGTCGTGTTAAAAGAAACAAACAGTGTCTGCTGTCGTTTCTCTTGTGAAGACAGTCTCAGCTGCTCACAGAGCAAAATCCATTTACATTTACCACATTTCTGTTGAGGGGAAATTGTCATAAATCCAAGAATTGTGTTGAATCTTTTACTAAAGTGAAAATATCTGTTGAAATCTGCTCAAAGATGTGACGTGAAGAATGCTGCCTGAAGGCTTTTATTGTGAAAGAGACACCGGAAGTGTTTTCATTAATTATTGAACTTTATTCCAGCAGCAGGTCAAAGAAGACCATTTTTATCTTCATCTCAAACTTTCAACTCTGTCAAACATCTTTTTCTATTTATTATTTTCTCAATTTTTGTTATTAAATCAAATGTTAATAAAGTTTCACTTTTGATCTCTGCATTATTTGTCTCTTTTATCTGTGTTATATTGTTGTTTGTTTGTTTGTGTTCATCTTGTTGTATCATTGTGCTTCTGTGTTGCTCCTTTGTTCTCACTGTGTGGAACAACAGGAAACCTGCTGAAATAGCTGATAAATAATATCAATGAAATATAATGTTGAAATCAAAATCCTGACACCAACAGACAAACATTTAGTCCTCAGCTCAGTTTGTTAGTGACTCTGGCTGAGATGGAGGTGAAATATGTGAACCTGGGCTGTGGTTTACTGCTCTCTTCCTGTCACAAACACTGTTTGACATCTGTTCATCTGGAGGTTTTTGTACAGGCTGCAGGGATCATTTCTCACTGTGGGAAACATCTTTACGACACGAGCAGTAGTAGGTGGCTGAATGTGAGAGTTGAACTGTCTGGATCAACAACTCCCAGCCGTTCCCTTTATTTACAGGTGAGAAATCATCTTTTTGAGGATGATTGTAACTTCTATCTGGCTTACCATTACGCTTGTCAATATCAAGAATCAATGTGAATGTTTCTGTGTCTTTCTTCTGGTACCAGAATACATATGGGTATGTACTGTCACACTGGTCAGTTCCTCCACAGCTAAAGGAGACGTTTTCACCAACTCTCCTGGTCAATGTTAAATCACCCTGAATCAGGTCTGCTGCCATGGCAACCAGCGCTGTAGAGAAACAGACACACAGATGAAGGTGAGTGTGACAGTGTTTGTTAAAGGTTGAGTTTGTTGGCTCCTGATTGGCTGGAAACACTCACCTGAACACAGACAGCACAGAGCAGCAGCTGGGAGGAAAAGCATTTTGTGCAGTGGTGTTTCCTCTGGTGAACCTGGGGAGAAGTGGCGCTCTGATGCAGCTGAGGCCAAACAAGGACGAGCTGTGAGATCAGACGAGGGCCACGTGGTTTCTAGCAGCTCCTCAAACCTCCCATCAGCCCCTGCGGCGGACAGATAAGGGTGCTGCTGCTGCTGCTGCTGCTGTGTGGTTTTCCTCTGAGTGGAGGAGCAACAGGCTGCACACAGTTACCATGGAGATGGACGTCACTGACACATCACTGTTTGATTGTTCACAGGTGTTAATGTGAGAATTTATCAGCTCTATTCAAATATTTACAATCATTACAGCTGCATTTCAAAGAAGCAGAAACACAAACTCATATTAGTTTAACAGTGAAAGTGATGGAGAGCAGAGACGGACTGATATTATCTCAACTGGTTTTTAAAATGATTTGACTCTTATTTTTTAATCATATGTTTTCCTCCACGTCTCTGTTTCTCTGTGTGCTTCACTTTCACTTTCTTCATCTTGATTTTAATCTGGCAGCAGATCAAAAATCTGGGACACAACAAAACACAAAAACATTCATGGAACCACAAACACGTTCAGGTTGGTGGTGAATTTAGCAACACAGATTGTTCTCTGTTGTTTGTAGAACAGATGTGATGAAAATAAAAAAAAAACTACAAATCCACAAAGCTCCTCCTGAACTGTGATTTTAACCTTTAAATGTTCCCCTTATACTTATTTAATCCACTTGAATAAATGAATTGAATTTCCTGCATCATCTGATGGTATCATGCATTCATTGACGCTCTCTTTTAACACTGAGTTTAGACACATTTCCTCAAATTTCATCCTGACCGATTTGATATTTTTGGAGACTTTCATTATTATTCTTATTATTAATCATAATGATTATGATTAATAATGATATTATCTCTTCTATGTTTTTATTTCAGAGTTGTTTTAAGTCTAATATTCTAATGTTAATTTGTTTATAATATTCAATAATAATTCTAATATTACAAAATCTACAATAAGAGAAAATTCAGCTTATTTGTAAATAACTGAATATTTATTCATGATTATTAAATAAAAGGTTGGTACCAAATACAACCTGCACCAGTCTACATGTTCAGCTGTTTTCAGGAGCAAAACCAAAGGTAACTCTCTCCCTTTTTATTATATAATATTTATAATATATTTTACACATTATATTTTATATTTTTTATATTTCTCTGACATTTTATTAGACTTTAAAGCTGTAGTTTACATCTCATTCTCCACTTTATATTATATTACCTCTATCTGCTCTGTGCTGAGCTGTCAGTAATAAAACCTTTACACTGCTGCCCTCATGTGGCTGCAACAACACATTGCTTCTACTACTACTAGTCTCTTCAAACTTTTGTTTTCATGACCCCAAATGTGTATAAAGAGTAAATATATCATATATATGTGTATGTACAGAGAGACAGACAGAGACTCCTTCCATGTTGGTTAGATATATTCAATTCTAATTATAATATTACAAAATCTACAGTAAGACAAAATGCAGTTTATTTACAAGTAACTAATCAGATTATTGAGATTATCACACTTGAAAATGACAATTGTATAACATGTTGTAGAACATATTAAAAACAATATAACTACAATTTATAACAATTAAAATCACTGAAGGATAAAAAGCAAAGTCCAAATACTGTTTAAAAACACACAGGTTACTATAGATTTGAAGTTTTTACCACTTGGGGGCAGAAGAACTCCACAACAAGCTAACAAACTCCTCTCTGACATATTATGGTCTGTCTGCTGTTTGCTGCTGGGCAGGTAGTGTACAGTGGGTTTATCAGAAAACAGCTGCTGCTGCTGGAAACTGAGACTGAAGCAGACAGGAAATGTGCTGCAAAACCACAACTAGGAGCTAAAAGAGGCTAAAAAGCTCATTTAGTCATTAGATTCATTCTTAATATAAAACTATTGATTAGTGGAGCTTTAAGATATACTCCCTAAACTTGTTCTATCACCCTCGAGGCCTAAAACTGAGTATAGCGCCCCCAAAAGGTGTTATTTGTCAGCCTGTGAAGTGAAAGCTCTCTCAGTGGGACTTGTTGTGCTGTGGGACACTCTAACAGAATCAGGGAGTGTATGTTTAAATCCTTCAATGATGAGCAGAAAGTGAACAGACTGATATGCAGCCCTAACTGCAGCAGGACATTGGAGCTGTCAGAGCATGCAGAGAGGCAGCAGGTGATCTTACAGTCAGCTTGCTGCAGAGCTGGCAGGTCTGCTGGCTCTCTCTCTGGAGGACAGGAGGCTGCTGGTGCTGGAAGCTCTGAAACACAAAAGGAGTCAAATGTTTGGAGTTGCAGTGAGAAATGTCAGTGCTCTGCTCCTCTGCTCTCTCTGACAGCGTCTCCAGATGAAGCTGAATCACTGCTGAACACAGTCACCAAGCCTTCATTACCTTGTTCTGTTTGGGCCTCCACTGTTCCCCCCTCGTGCTTGATGATTCATTGAATAACAAAACCCAAATTAATAATACTATTCATATTGTGCATAATTACCTGTACTAAAAATTCATATTTAATAATATGAATTTTATATTTAATAGTCGTAATACTTTATCATTGCTGTTTGTTTTATTATCAGTTTCTCTTATGAAGTTGTTTTTGTTAATAAAACAAACCAGTTTTTAAATTGTGGTGTTTCTGAAATCTTTCATCTTCTTCTAAATTGAGGTTTTTACCTGCAGTGTTTAAATTCACACTGTAAGAACATTTTTAACATTCACTTCCTCTCTGCAACATTTAAAAAAAATACATCCTACATTTGTTATCATCAATCATAGCAGCAGAATAAATAAATAAATAAAGTTTAATACTTTAAGTAATACTGCAAGAGCTGATCAGTATTTTGGTGATTTAGAAAAAAATCCAAAAACACACCCATCATTTTGACCAGATTCAGGCTTCAGTCCAGACTAATCAAGCCACTGTGTGATCGTTTTTATAGCAGCTGTAGCTTCAAAGCAGCTCTCTGCTGTTTCTTCATGTGTGTAAACAACAGTGTCTTCAGCATAGAGGTGTACATCCACACTGAAACAATTATAAAAGATGAACCTGTTGGCACACCACACCTACTTGCTTGTATTTAATAGCTACATGTTTATATTTGTTTGTCTTTACTGTTGTTTCTGTTTAGCTGTAAGCTTTTCTTTGTTTCTTCCTGTACATTTCCTTTTAGCACTATGTGAAAGTTCACTGAGATCTACTGACGACAAGAGTCAAATTACTTGTAGGTATCAGCAAACTTGGCCAATATAGTGCATTCTGTGTCCGATTATTTACAATATTTTATGCCAAACTGAAATCAATAAAAACAAGGATGATTATAAAAGACAGAAACTGTTATGTGTAATGTATTAAAATTAAAATACATAAGAAAGAAAAAAATATATATATCAGACAATAACACAATAAAGTTTCAAATTCTTTCAATACGTATAATCAAGCAACATCAACAGCTAGTCAAAGCAGAAAATGTTGAAAGTAAGTATTAAACTGTTTCACTTAAGTAACTGTACCAATAATACAGTATAAAATACTACTTTACAAGTAATGGTTTTACTTTCAAAATTACAGAAGTATTATTTGCTAAATGTACTTAAAGTATCAAAAGTAAAAGTACTCTTTATGTAAATTGGCCTGACACACTGTTACATTGATCATATACATATATACAGAGCCTGTGAAAAGTATTCACCACTCTTGAAATGTTTCATATTGTATTGTTTTAAAACATGGAGTCAAAGGGGATTTAATGTGGCTTTTTGTACACTGAAAAAACCCTTATATGTAAAATGAAAATAAATCCCTATGAAGTGATCTAAATGTATTTCAAATATAAAATACATCATCAGCTTTACTGGTAAAATCTACATCTGAAAAGTAACTAGTACTTATAGCTGTGAAGTAAATGTAGTGGAGTAGAAAGTAAAATATCTCCCTCTGAAATGTAGTGGAGTGGACGTATAAAGAAGCATAAAATGGAAATACTCATGTAAAATACCTCACAATTGTACTTTATTACATTCCTCCCCTGCTGTAAAGTGTACCTTTGCTAAAAGCTCCAAAAAAGAAAAAGTGACAAGACCTCCAGATGTGCGGCCTTTGTTGGTGGCTGGGCTCAGTTTGACTGTGTGGGTGGAGGGCTCAGTGGAAAAAAGGTTTACAGACAACAAGAGAAAAGACCCACATGACAAATGAGAGGGAGGGAAGTTCATGAGTGTACAGCAGCAGGTATGAATCTGTTCTCGGCGGTTATTAGGACTCATATAAAACTGTTGACAGTGAATCAACACTTCCTTTCCTGCAGCAGACGGGCCGTGTGGGTTTCTGCTCAGCAGCCTCCACACTGTGGTTTTTCACTTTATTAACACAATGACGGTTACAACCATCGACTCTGGTTAAAGAATGGTTCCAGGAACTTCAGTATGAATTCAGCGCTCGCTGTCTCAGTTTTAATCTGTGTTATTAATGTGTCAGAGAAGCAGCTGAAATCCTAAACTCAGAGCTGAGAAACTGACATCATTAAATAAAGGGAGACGTTCAAACTCCTGCAGTCTGCTCAGGTCGCACAGTCTGTACTGAGTTCACAAATAAATTACTCAATAAGTTTAAACAAATAGATCAAAATAAAATGGTTGTAATTGATATTGAGTGGTTGAACATCCTAATAATAATAATAATAATAAATACATAACTCATAGAAAAGAAAGTAGAGTCATTATAAAGAATGAAGTCGATTTTGATACAAAGAACCCAACTTAAATCATATTTTTATATTTTTATTGAATACAAAACACAAACAAGCATATAATTGATAATTGATTGATTTATTGACTGGGACATGTTGCAGTTTTAAACATTAAAGAAGCACTGGACCAGAGTTAGCTCGAGGCTAATTTGCATCTGTAGTCCCCGACAAAAAACATACAACAGCACAGCTACACACAGCACATCACATACACCCACAAAATCAATATGAAGATTAATAATGTAAACTTGTCAAATTAAAAGCAAGACTACCTGCACTAATGAGAAGACCATAGATGGAGTTTAGACTCAATGTTCACACAGCTGATTGGTCTTTAGTAGAATTTTTAATTTTTTAATATATGATATATATTTACAAAACAACATAAACATCAGATGTATTTATGAATAGAGCAAAGAAATGTTTTTTTTTCAGCAAAAAAATCAGCAAGTGCACATATACACATACACATATGTTGATGTGAACCAAGTTAATTTTCTCACATATTTCACCTTGATTATACTAAAAAATAAAAATTAAATATCTGTAAACTTTTCTTTGTATCTTCCTGTACACTTGTTTTTAGCACTATGTGAAAGTTTACTGAGATCTACTCACAACAAGAGTCAAATTACTTGTAGGTATCAATAAACTTGGTCAATATAGTGGATTCTGTGTCTGATTATTTAGATTATTTGCATATCCAAACTGAAATCAATAAAACCATGGATGATTATAAATGACAGAAACTGTTATGTGTAATGTATTAAAAAGAAAATACACAAGAAAGAAAACATACTATGAGCACTTCAATATCTACCAGGTAGCTAATATTTTAACTTCATTTTACACTATTATACAAGTCATGATTAAAACTGGAATTAAAATAGAGCATCAAGATATTAATATTCTACAGAATTTATACTTAGTAACTGTAAATATACTGTATTTATGTGTATGTGTGTGTATTTATAGTTTTAAGACAACTGTGTCTTAACCGTAAATTTACAACCAACCACAACACGTCATAAGTGACATTTCTGAACACTGATCAAAGTGATAAATGAGATGAATTGATGAGATGTGATGGTGAGAAAAGGTGAGCAGAAAACAGTCAGTCAGCATGTGTGCAGTTGGTGGACGGTCCCTTGTTTCTGAGGATCATCAGCAGAGAGAGTCCACAGCAGTACACCAGACTCTTCACTATCAGCACTGTGTACAGCACACAGAGCAGCTTCACCTGGTACTGAGACAGGACAAGAGCTGCTGGTGGATCTGCTGGTGGATCTGCTGATGGAGCTGGTGTTGGAGATGCTGATGGAGCTGGTGTTGGAGATGCTGATGGAGCTGGTGTTGGAGATGCTGGTGGAGCTGGTGTTGGTAGAGGAAGAGCAAAAACCTCTGAAACAGAAAAAAAGTTAAAAACAAATTTGTCAGTGCTCTGCTCCTCTGCTCTCTCTGACAGCGTCTCCAGATGAAGCTGAATCACTGCTGAACACAGTCACCAAGCCTTCATTACCTTGTTCTGTTTGGGCCTCTACTGTTTCCCCCTCGTGCTTGACGTAGCAGCGGTATTTATATGTGTAGAGAGCATCCCGATCAACCACCCTGATGGCGACGGTGCGTCCCGGCTCTCTGAGCTCCAGCTGCTCTCCCTCAGCAGGGGGCAGATCCTCCAGCGTGCCGTTCTTCTTCTGTCTTTTCCAGGAGAACTGGACCAGAGGAGGAGACATGGCTGAGGCCAGACACAGCAGGGAGCTCTTCCCCTCCAGGTGGGCTCTGGATGCTGCTGGGTACACGCTCACCACGGGCTTCACTACCTGCTCAACTGAAGTTTGACAGCAGCAACAAGCAGCACAGACACACATTCACACAGTCAACAGCAGCTTACAGCACTGCACTGCATTCAGTCTGATCCTGGAAACTACATGATCACTAAACTACTCATCAATACACCACAAACATCATCTACTGGACACTGTATCAATAATCATATCAAACTAAAGCATCATGGAAGCTCATCATATGTCATATATAAAGATTAAAACATCATTTACCACTTTATCAATATTTACCACAACATTAGTTACTAATATAATAGAGTTTATAAAATATGAAATATATCATGACATAACAGCCTCATATAAAATACATTTTCTGATGATTATAATGTTTTATGTAAAATATATTTACCACCATATACTTTAATTAATAAAAATCAATAAATAATTTTAACATAAGTTTTATCTTTTATTTAAAACAATATTACCACCACCACGACTACCATGTTCAGATACGTCTAATATAATATAATATAATATAATATAATATAATATAATATAATATAATATAATATAATATAATATAATATAATATAATATAATATGATGATGTTTGTCTTAGTAAGATTTGAAGTATAGTTTTATTACTTGGTTAAAATATATTATATTTATGTTACATTTGTAAATGATTATAGTGTTTTATATGAAGTATATTTACCAGCATATACTTTACTCTAATCAGACACACAATACATCAATACTTTTAACAACTTTTTAAAGAGTTTTAGCTTTTATATAAAACACAATTACCACAACATGTTCAGATATGTAAATAAAATATAATATAATAATATATATTCTTAATTAAATGACAACATGTAAATTATCTGATTCATTATATTTTCTATCAAACACTTTCTATTTTTTTTTTATATTATATGTTTGACATCATTTTGATTTCATAAACCAATATGATTTATATTAAATATGGATTAAGATATACAATTATACATTTTATCTATAAATTATATTTAGCTTCATCACACATTTAAAATGAGTTTGCCTTCATGCATTAATTTATCTTCCACTAAAAGACATATTTATCATCATAAACACACAATTATCATGAGATACATTTTACCATTTACATATATATACTGTATATTTAACACACAAT